>NC_080767.1:33217088-33575838 GCF_020826845.1 Diceros bicornis minor | reverse complement strand
GATTAGCCCTGAGCTGACATCTGTGCCAGTCTTCCTCTATTTTGTATGTGGGTTGCTGCCACAGCATGGCCGCTGACGAGTGGTGTAGGTCTGAGCCTGGGAACCAAACCTGGGCTGCCGAAGCAGAGCGTGCTGAACTTAACCTCTACGCCTTGGGGCCAGCCCCAACATACATGTATTTTTAACGAAAAATAAACTGTGTTTTCCAAAACAAAACAAAACAAATTTAATGAGAAGAGTGGCATTGTTTTACGTTTTTGCAAATTTCTTTAATGTCTGGCTAAATAGAACATGGCTGGATTCTCATAACCTGCCTCTGCATTCAATCTGTTGGGATATGCTGATTCAAGTATATGAAGACAATCCAGCTTCACACAGATGTGTGTTACAAAAGGAGGGAATATTTTAATAATTTTTAGAGATAATGGTGCATATTCTTTTTTAATACTGTACCAATTACAACTAATAATTTCCTACACATTTATCTTTTACAGTTGAAAGTAAAATTACTACTTAAATTTCTGACACTTAAAACAGTATAGGAATCTTAGTCATAGTGAGCAAAACTGAAATTGAAGTGTTAACTACTAAAAGAAATAAAGCACTACCCTTCATAACAATGTTTCCTAAGTCTGAAGACTTGTTACTTGCTTAGATTAAAAAAAAAACTTTAGAAAGTTTAAAATAAAATTTTCCTATCTTCTTAAAATTAGCAAGTAAATAATTGAAACAAATGTTCAGTCTCAATTGAATGGTAGACTAGTATTTGTTTAAAATATTTGCTGTCCATTTCTACTGGAGTCTCTTCCTTTGAAAGGAGTATACTTGCTACTTCCTACCCCGCACATGTATATATGATGTGTGTATATGTATCATATGTCATTTATTGATATATATATTTTATATATATTTACACATACACCAAGTATGAGCAATAAAAAAGTATCTATATAGTATTATGGTCAATTCCTTTCATCCAAAATCCCTTTTCAGAAAAACTGTTTTCTTTAGGATAATCTGGTTGACTGAAGTTACCAAATGCACAATTTGTCAATTACCAATTTTCATTCAAATAGAATATGATGAAATATACAGTTCTTTTTTACTGATTATCAAGAAGACAGTCCACAGCTGTGGAGCCTAAGGGTAGGGTACACATCTCCAACAGTAGAGTGTAGGAAGTGGGTTGATCTGCTCTTCATGACACTATAAAGTATCATGTGAATTCATTCTTTGAAAGAAATCCTAATCCACTTGTTTCCTTGTCTATTATCTCGTTAAAATAGCTGCTGAGGGGCTGACCCCGTGATGCAAGCGGTTAAGTGCGCACGCTCCACTGCGGTGGCCTGGGGTTCGCCGGTTCAGATCCCTGGCGCGCACCGAGGCACCGCTTGTTAAGCCATGCTGTGGCGGCGTCCCATATAAAGTAGAAGAAGATGGGCACGTATGTTAGCCTAGGGCCAGTCTTCCTCAGCAAAAAGAGGAGGATTGGCATCAGATGTTAGCTCAGGGCTGGTCTTCCTCACAAAAAATAAATAAATAAAAAAAAGATGCTGAATATGGGATGAGGTGGTTAGGTTAGCCTATTGACAAGTTAGGTAACTGAAAAATTAAATGATTTCAGATTCTCAAGTGATAGATGGGGAGATGTAGGAAAGAAATTGGAGAGGTGGGCCTATAACATGGATGACCTAGGAGTGACATTAATGGTAACTGTGAGCTTTATTTTAGCACCTTTTTTTAGGCTTGAATGCTGTGTGCTTGGCAGTTTTGCTTACACTTTATTTCCTTTTATAAATGTAAATATTTGAAGGCTTCTTAATTAACTGCTTCTTTACACATTTTGCTTTCAGTTTTATTGTCTTACTCCACAGGACTTTGTAATCAGCGTATATTGTCTCTCTTTTATAGTTTTATGACCTCTGTGAACTATTCAGAACTGGAGGTCAGGTTCCTGACACAAACTACATATTTATGGTATGTAAACACCAGTGATATCAAGTACTTACTTAGTATGGAAAGGATCTAACTCATTACATGTAAATTACATAATAATTTCATTGTCGTGTGACAGTCACTTAATATATGAAGAGGTGGTTCTATACTTTTCTACATTTTGCTGTGTGCTCTAGTTGAGAATACTTGCTTTAGTAAACTGCTGTATATAGAACTGGGTTGTAGCCCTTGGTAATGGTTGTGCAGAAAAATAGCCCAGAAGACAGGTTTAAGGCATAAATCTTCAGTATACTGTTATTTTATCAGACTTTTCTTGGGCATTCATTTTCATCTGTCATTAATCTGTGATTGATGAATATATACACATTTGCTATTAAGGTGGATGGTTACTTTCCTTTTGGAATGTCATGTTACTGTTGAACTTTTTTCTGAATCCTTCTGTCATGTTCCTTGCTTCTGCAAGTCTCTGGGTCACTTTCCTATTCTTTTAGCTATTTTCCTATTGGTCTAATATTGGCCCAAGTAAAACATTAATGGGAAGTATAGTCTGTTATCATATGCAGTTGTTAAATACAAAGCTGAACCTAGAACACTGTACAATTATGGTGTTTGTTTTTACAAAAACCTATTTTCTCCAAATTGGCAGTTCTTCTGATATAGTTAAAATGGTTTTTGAAATTCATTTAAAAAATTTTGATTCACACATGACCTTTTAGAAGCATCTATTAATATAGGTAACAGAGAACTGAAACAAAATGGTGGTTTTGCAGTGAAAACCCCAAGAGCATTGCACTGCAGGTTCCTGTAGGCCTCCTGAATCATAAGACTAGCACAGATATTTAGTACCAACAGCTTATTTACTTCCATTTGAATTTTTTGTTATAACCCAATTTCCAAATAATTCAGTGTGCAACTCTTCATTTTTGTTATTTTGGGCTGTCTGTCTGAGTTTGCACTTTGGTATAATTTAAAAAATACATTGTTGCTATTGTATTGTTTGTAACTGTAAACTTTTGCTTTACAGGGTGATTTTGTAGACAGAGGTTACTATAGTTTGGAAACCTTCACTTATCTTCTTGCACTAAAGGCTAAATGGCCTGATCGTATTACACTTTTGCGAGGAAATCATGAAAGTAGACAGATAACACAGGTCTATGGATTTTATGGTAAGATCTTCTGTTTCTCTGATTCTGAACATTTTCCTTTCCTCTTTGGGAAAAAGCCACACAAGTCGTACATGTGTGTTATAGTAAAATTAGAAAATACAGGTAATCTTTTTCCATTTTCTCACCCTTTACCTCCCCCTCTTCCCCCAATCAATTGAAAATCTTACCATGGAGAGAGAACCATTCTTAACTTTTTGGTGTACATCTTTCTAGATCAGTGCCTCAAAGTGTAGTCCTCAGTTTACCTCACTGGAATAACCTGAGGTGCTTGTTAAAAATGTAGGTTGCTGGGGCCCACTGCAGACCTTTTGGGGTGGGACCCTAGAATCTGTTGAAGGTGAATGTTCTGCACCCTCAAGTTTGAGAACCTATTCTATATATATGTATATATGTGTGTGTACTTGTGTGTGTGCGTTTGTATACATACGTGTGTGCACACACACCACACTAAAGTGGGATTGTACCTGCCTTTTTTTACTTAATATTTTGACTAGCTTTTTTACTTCATCGGTATTATTTTTATAGCTGCATTGTATTATACTCTATGGATGTACTATAATTGATTTAACCAGTCCATTTAACATTGGATGTTTGGGTTGTTTTTAAGTTGCTATTATACACATAGCTGAATGAATATCCTTTTGCATGTGTATGATGTTTTATATATATATATATATCTGCTTGGTATATATGATATCCCACAGACATATGAATATCCTCTTACATATGTATATGTATATTCATATATATATGTATATATATATGTATATATATGAATATACATATATATATTCTTCATGTTATATGTACATATCTGTGTGCCTGCTGCAGAGAATGCCAGGACCTCAGGGGTCAGAAACAGAACAGCCATGAAAAGCAAAATGGCTGCTTCTATAAAACTTTTATGTGGTTGAAAGTTTTAAAAAATAAGGTTGGGAAGCTCTTTGAAGGAAGTAGACAACAGAACTGTTGAGATTATTAATATGAATTTTCATGGAGCACAATTAAGGCAAATATTGAAAGATTTGAAAGTATTAATGTCATAACCGTTTAGTTTTAGATTTTATATTTTGAATTATCATCTGTCGTTATAAAGATAAGCTAAACTCTCTTACTCTTCAAGTTGTCAGCCATTATTAATTATTAAATTGAGAAATTTTAATAATTGTTTATATTACTTGGTTATTAATAATTGAGAAGTTAGATGGCTAACATTTGTCTCCTTTCTCTAAGTTACTTCTGATTTTCATTCACAAAATACCAAATACCATTTGAAATAAAAGTTTTTGCTTGTTTTATAAAATAATCAATATTTTGCATAATACATATTTTAGTGTTAACTCAGTGAAAGCAACTAGCTCCAGCTGTCTTAAGATGGATATTATACATGTAATTACACTGCAGAATTTGACCAACATTTGTCAGTGAAGAGCAAAAGGGATAAAAGAGGGAGAGGAAGGAAGACATTTTAATCAAAATGCCTTAACTGAAGAAAATTACAACAGCACAACATCTAGTATTGAATTTTCCTGTTCCCAAAGCTGTGCTCATGTATCATTTTGTTTAATAAGAGGAAGCCCACCAGCTCCTCAGAAGGGAGATAATTTTGGTCATCAGGGAACTTAACATTGATTTTAAAGTAGTAAAAATGTTCATATATAGCTATTAATTATATTGGGCCTTCAGTTCACACAGATAAACATATCCTGAGCAATTATTATGAACGAAGGTGCTTTGCATATGTGTGAAGGTGAAAAATACAAGATTCCTGCCTGCAAACTGAGCTCAGTGTTAGAACTCTCTCATGGCAGGTTTAAATAAGGATCCTTTTCACATAGAGATGTAATTTAGAAAATCATGAGGATTGACCATACCCCATTGTCTTCTATCCTATATCACTTTCAGCTGTACTTAGGGCAATAGTCAGTTTTTTTCAAAATTAAGAAAGAAGCCAAGGAGCAGAATTTCCATGGTATTAATTGAAAGAAGAATTAATACCTATTAATTAGGTATTAATAAGTGTACCCTGTTGACTATAGTAGATAGCAGAGGGAGTGTTCAACTGGAAATATGTAAGAACCTGATTGGCAGTCTCTTGTCACTCGTGACTATAGGTGTACTTACTGGAGCTCAAGTATTTAGTTGCACAATTTGCAGAAAATCTCAGAAGAGACAACCTAGTTCTGAGAAATGTTGAGATAGGAATTACCCATGCTCCTGTAATTAAGCGTCCTCTAATTTGTTTGATTATCCTGCTAGAATAAGGAATTAAATTACTAAATACATTAAATAAATTACTCTGTTTAATAGAATTTCCCAGTATTAATAACATAGTAGACAAAAGCATTTGCTTTGGGGTATGTGAAATTACTATTTAACTCTTCATGATCATAGCATTTGGACCAATAATTTCAGCTACTTCTTAGGGCCACTTCTACAGTGAACAGCAGGACCACATTCTTCTAGTTAAATCCTGGTCTCCTGGCTCTACATGGTAGGACCTACCAGGGCTAAATATGTGTCATAACTTGGTCTCCTAGTTTTAGCTGAATTTCTGTTGTCCTAGTGTTGATGTATTCTTTATTTTTATCGACAGATTCAGAACTTCATTAATGAGAACTGTTCTGTTTCTTTCATAGATGAATGCCAAACCAAATATGGAAATGCTAATGCTTGGAGATACTGTACCAAAGTTTTTGACATGCTCACAGTAGCAGCTGTAAGTTTATATAAATCTTTTTAAAACCTCAAGTATTTTCCTGCCAATACACTTTGCATATCTTTATCTAATTGCTATCTCAGTTATATTGATATAATTAGCATTCATTGATGAATTTAGATATGACTGAGTTTATTATTATACGTTTAACTCTTTCTTATCCTTTTTTTTTGCTAGTTAATAGATGAGCAGATTTTGTGTGTTCATGGTGGTTTATCTCCTGATATCAAAACACTGGATCAAATTCGAACCATTGAACGGAATCAGGAAATTCCTCATAAAGGAGCATTCTGTGATCTGGTTTGGTCAGATCCTGAAGATGTGGATACTTGGGCAATCAGTCCCCGAGGAGCAGGTTGGCTTTTTGGCGCAAAGGTCACAAATGAGGTAAAGCCAACGTTTTCGGAAAAGTGGTTTGCTGGTTGCTAATGGCCAATGTTAAGAACTATGCTGGCTATGGATAACAGACTTCTAGTCTAGTTTGCGCGAACTCTGGTGGCTATGGATATCAAATCTCTTGTCTAGTTTATCGTATATGTCTTTCTTTAATGGTTAAATGAGATCACATAATGAAAGCACCTCCTTCAGCATCCACTTGGTAATATGTGTAAAACAAATGTTTCTTTTCTTTCAAATATTGCAGTTAACTAATGAGATAGCAAGGGCAAGAGAAGCAACTTTTTTGGTATATAGATATTTTTAATTGGGATACAATTGACATATAACATTGTATTAGTTTTAGGTGTACAATGTAGTGATTTGATATATGTATATATTGTGAATGAATAGGCAACTTTTTGAGGTTCAACTATTTTCAATTAAAAAATACACACACGCACACACATACACATACATACACACTCACACTTAGGGATAAGCTTATACTGGGAAGTAATCTAGCATAATGGAGTCAGAGAGCAAGGTTCAGCATAACTGAGGTAAGTTATTTATCCTGAATGAACCTCTGTTTCCTTAAGTTGTAAAAGAAGGATAAGAAATCTCTTCCAGAATTTTTGCAGGAACTATATAAACCCTCAGTAAATAATAGTTATTGATAGCAATATATTTATTATTAAACCATAAAAAACTTTGTCTTATATCTGATAGTACTTAAGGATGCTTTTCTTTAGAAACTTCTAATTATGTGACTGTATGATTTCTCTAACTGTATAATAGACTCAGGCTGAAGCAGCTCTATTTGCCTATAACTTATTGAAAGTATTGGGGATAACTGTAGAATTGGTTCTGTAATCATGAGAACTTTGGTAGTAACAGGATTTATACTTTATTATTTTCTTATGTATGTAGATTAAAAAAAAAATGTGCTGGATACTTAACAAAACCTTTCTAAATTGCAGTTTGTTCATATCAACAACTTAAAACTCATCTGCAGAGCACACCAACTAGTGCATGAAGGCTATAAATTTATGTTTGATGAGAAGCTGGTAACAGTATGGTCTGCTCCTAATTACTGCTATCGTTGTGGAAATATTGCTTCGATCATGGTCTTCAAAGATGTAAATACAAGAGAACCAAAGTTATTCCGGGCAGTTCCAGATTCAGAACGTGTTATTCCTCCCAGAACGACGACACCGTATTTCCTTTGAGGCCTTCGCCCATCCTGCTGACCCATTTTTTTGCCCTCTTCTTACCCCAACTTTTGTGTATTACCGTCTACAATATACTTTTTATTGAGCACTTTGCTGCTGAAATGCTGCCTCTTGCCTTTTTTTTAATTTTAAATTATCTAAATTTATTGTTTGTTATGGTGTCTATAGCAATGTTTTTCTATCAGTTTTCTCCCCCGTCTCATCCCCACCTTGGACTCATTTGAGAAGACTTGAGAAATGTCTTAATACTCACACTGCTGCATGTAGCTCTTGCTTATTTACTGGTCTGAGGGAAACAGAAAGTGTTTCCTTTTTTTAAAAAGCCAATTGACAGAACAGACTACACTGAAATACTTCTCCTTTTGTATCATTCAGCCTTTTGTTTTAGTTTGGTAAGTTTTAAGAAATTTCAGCAGCAAAGTTGTTATTCAATGGGCACGATGGACTGCAAATGCCTCGAGTTATGTATACCTGTCCCAGCTGTAAACTTCATTGTCCTTTGTTGGATATTTTAAGTGGATATAAAATAAATTGGTCTAAAGGGCTGCCCTCCTTGTTGTGTTTTTAAATTTTGGTTAAAAACTGCTACAGCTTATGACTTTGTACGTTAAGATAATTGTATTGATCTTTTTTCAGATTCCTTGTATTTTTTAATAAAATAATCTTAAATAAAACCCAGGTAGGTTAAAGTGTTAGAAATTTTAAACAATTTACATTGTTAGCTTAAAGTTATTCTTTTTTTCCTAATCAGAGTTCTTGACCCTTTGGTTATTGAGTTTAAAACTTCAACTTAAATTCAATACTATTTATTTAAAAAAAATCACTAAACTGTGCCTAAAGAACATAACTGCCATATTAATGTTTTGATTTATATTCTCTATAGTAATAGAAAAACATTTAATACTTGTAATGCTGATGTAGTCATTTGATACCAGTTGAGTAGAATGTGATCAATCAATCCAGTTTACAACCTGTCATGAGTATCATTAAGTAAAATCTGTGTACTTTTTAATAGGAATCATTCTTCTTTTGCTGTAACACTTGACCTTAACTTTTAGAAAGTGTTCATTTTTTAACTGCAACTGGAAAGGTTTAAAAGTCAGGACTCTTGTATTTGTGAACTGTAATCTGAAGCAGATTTTAAAAAGTGTAGGAAGAAACAAATTGTCCTTTTTTGTACAGGTCTGTGATACCATGTTTTGGCTTTGTGTAAGTAATTTGAATATCCAAAGGGTTGTGATGATCAGTTCTTGATATGCAACTGTCCACTTAATAAGGACAAGTGTTCCAGTGTCTCTTATGACTGGAGTCATAAATGATGTTGGAATTTACCATTTTGTGAAATAGTTGGTATCCCTTTACTACTATAATTAATTTTTGTCATTCCAGGAACTCTTTGTGAAGCCAGCCAATTAATAAAGCACTTTAGCATCTGTTCAGGTAGTTTTGAAAACCAATTTTTCCCCTTCAGGATAAGAACTTCCAGGTTACCTAAAAATGCAATAAAAATCTTTATAGTCTAAGCTTCTTGGCACATAATTTTTCATCAGGGTTTTCTTTTATTAAATGAGCACAATACTATTTTGATGTTTTTGTTTTTTCCCCTCAACCACCCAGCCCCTTGTATAGTTTTTAATTGTATAGCTGTGTGAAAGAAGTGGCTGCACACACTTGAACTGTTGGGTCAGTAGCTTTGTGTTACTGCCCTGACCCCAGTGTAATTCAGGGGGAAAGATACTTTTTATGTTACAGGGATATGTAGCTATGTATTTTACTAATTGTGAAACACTGGAAATTAATGATGCAGACAACTTGGTGTGGTCTTTAAACAGCTCTCTGCAGTATTTTTTTCTGTTACCATAAATTGTATTTAAGTGCTTGCTCTCCACTGCTTTTAAGTTGTATGAATAGACTGGTAACCCTCAGCCCTCCCTTCCCATTTGACACTCCTTAGCTTAGATTGCTGTAGTTTTAGTTATCCCTGTAATGTGACTTTTAAGTCATGGTGTACTGCATTTGTTTGTCACTAGTTGGGCATGTGTCAATAATATTCTGTCCATTCCTTAACTGCCATCTCTGTTTTGCCTGATTTTTTCTCTTCAACTGAATAACGGCTCTTTGCATGAAAAAAAAATAGTTTTTATTATTAGACATGTAAAGGGAAGAAAGAGTGAATGTATTGGACTTTGTAAGCCTAAAAGGACTATTTGGATCCCTCTAATAAAAAAGGGCTATGTACTATATAGAAAAATCATGTGGTGGAAGATACTTTCAAGTCATAGGTTTGTAGGAAGGAGGATCTGTTACTCCCTGTATCTAGGCTGAATGTAAAATCCCTTATGTTGTACTACTGGGGGTAATAACTATTTTTATTTGCCTATGATATATACTTGGTTTCTAATAAAGTGTCCTAGGGTATAGTGAGAACTGTCTACTTTTAATTGCCAGTCACTCCCTTTCTTCATTTGCTTGATATGCTCTTGGCTAGCTTTTTATAGGTTAATGCTTTTTCCTGAAAAATCTCACCACTTTAAATGTGTTCATTTGGGTGTGATCCTAAAAAGCCTGGATCAAGAGCACATCTAATATGCAACCTGCATCAGCTCCTACTCTGGAGGTCTAGAACTGTTGGAAGATTTTGACGTCTTAAACCCTGCATTTTGCTTTTGAACCAAGGTTTGAAATATTGTTCATTGCATTAAGATTTGTGTGTTTTGCTTTGTAAGCCCAGCACCAGGTTTTGGGAAATGCCTGCATTGTGAAAGCAAATCTGAACTCTTTCTGAGCCTCTTTCATTGTCAGAAATAGAATTGCTTTCCATCAGCCTCCAGAAAAGTGTGTATCTGGAGTCGAAGAGACTTAACAGCAAGAATCCAGATTTTTAAATGTGATTGTTTTTTAAATGCTAATGTTTGTAAAGCACCTTCAGTTCTTTGGATGAAAGGTGCTATATTCTCTCAGTGTAAATTAATAAAAAGATTATAGGAAGTTTGTCAAAAATTTTATCTAGTGCATAGTCTCTAGCATGTCCCGACAAGAAGTTAGCGTTTTATATAACACGATTTAAATTAAAAAATGCTTATACCTTCACTTGGTTGCTTGACTAGTAAACAAAAGTGAAACTTTTTCTTGTTCTGCATTTGACTCTGAGCTAAGTCTTCCAGTTCTTTAAAGGCAATGTTCATTGTTGTGTCCTGGATCCAGTGCCCAGAACCATGCTTCAGGAGATTGTCACAGCTCTTTCAACTGAGTCTTTTACAGTGTGTGGTCATGCTGACAAAATATATGGTCATAAAAAACCAAAAAGAAGCATTTGGAAAGTCCCCTAGCATGATGCCAAACACAGTAGATGCTTGGGGGAAGATTGGTTCCTTATTCTCCTCTGATTAGTTTTCTATTTCCTTGTCAGTCACTTGGTGGATGTGTGCCTTTCTTACCCTCACGCGAGTTAAGCTTATGCTGGCTTGGATCATTCAAATGTTTTCTTAATTCAAAAATGCATGAAATTTATGAAGATTTTTTTGTGTGTGTCAACAAAATTACTTGTTACATAAGTATATTCCACTCAATCCCTGGGCACCCACTATTTTTCTCACCACTCTGCTTTTGTGTATAAATGTTAATGGGATATAAAAGGTTGCATGGAGGCATTATGGAATAGTGGAAGAATATAGGCTTTGGGATCAAAGCCTTTGGGTAAAAAACCTAGCTCTGCCAGGCAGTAATAGCAGTTAACCTGTATTGAACACACTTAGCTAAATGCTGTCCATGCCCTATTTTGTGGTACCCTTACTATGGCTCTATGAATATATTACCTCTTTTCTTTTTTTTCCTTCAGATGAGGAAACAGGCTTAGAGAGGATAGGTAACTTGCCCAAGGTTGCACAGGAGAGCTGGAACTTGAACCCCTGTAGGGCATGCTAGACTACATCTTAAGCCATCTTAAGCAATATTGGTTATTGTAGCTGTGTGACCCTGAGCAAGTTGGGTTCTCTGAATCTTAAAATTCTGTGTTTAAAATGAGAATACCATACAGGGTTGATATCAGGGTTAAAAATAGCACACAAAGTGCCCAGTCCCTGGCCCAAAGCTGCCATTTATTAAGTGCCCCCTTTCATATACCATTGGCCCAAATTCATTGTAGTTAGGAAGTAAGATAATCCAAAGCAATATATAATTGCTGACATACGGAACGTACAACAGATTTGGAGAAGGAAATGTTGGATGTAGGATGGAGTAATTGGGGAGGGCTTAAAAGAGGAACTGTGAATTAAACGTGGACTGGAATGATGGGATGTGCGTTTCTTATATAGTAAAAGCACAGAAGCAGAGATTACTACAACTTGGACCTAACACGAAGATGTGACTTGAGGGTACTTCCTGGGAAGGCACAAGAAATGAATACCTGCAGCTCTGTTGACAGTATCTACCATGTCTCGGAGAGACGCTGGCCAAAAATGATAGACCTTGAAAACCAGGCAGAGGATTTTAATCCATATTTTAAGAAACGTAATGAGTGATATTTTGCCATTAGTCTGCTAGTGAGTTGCTCCTCCTCACCAGGACTCCTACCCCAACTCCCCCAGTATTGTCTGATATTATTCAGAAGTTCTTTTTTCTGTCTGGCTTGGTGATTATAAGGGGGGATACTGCTGATTGGGATTGAAGTGGTTTGTGGTTCTGTGATTTTCAGATTACATAAAATATTAATTTGGGAAACCAACAGATGTTTGACAACATTTTTTTCCTTGTCAAAGCCATTTAAAAAATCTCACTACAATTTACTATCATTATTTCATAAAAGGAAGAGCATTTTTAACATCAAAGATGTAAAAAGAGCCATCTCAGAATAAAGGACAGCCCTTTACACCAAATAAACTTGGTTTTGTGAAAAACTATTGTATCCTCATTTTTGCCATTTGCGAAGATTGGTGAGAGATTTGTCCTCAACCTGTCAGTGTGTACTACTGTAAGCTGTCACATTATTGCTGCATAAAAATGTGTTCTAATAAAATGGGAGTAGCATAAGAGAAAGTTATATGCCTTCTCCCAGCTCCAAATATCTGCCAAGGATTTATCAAACAAAAACTGTACACAAGGAATCTAGAGAGGCTGAAGAGGATACCACATTAAAGGAAGAATTTTATACTATGTTAATGAGCCATGTCTTATTTTCAAGGATGTCCTTGTCAAAGTAGAAGAGGAAAGGTAACTGATATTGTGCGTATGTGTTGGTAGTCTTGCATGCTTAGGTCTGTCAACAAAGATGCAGTGAAATTTAATTGATTAACTCGCGTAGAACTTAGAATCATCTGCAGTATCATAGAACGGTTAGCACACACGGGCATCAGTTCTATTCAGGCCTTTCAAAATAGAACACATTGCGTTTAGTTAAAACATCAATTGTATTTGCGGTGTTGATTTTTCTTTCATGGTAATTTTTAAAATCCCGTGCTTTCTTAGAAGCCTGCACTCGGGCTTGTGATCTTTTCTGCAGAGGACTGAGCATCTAAACCATGCTTTATTTTGGTAGATTCTTACAGTTTTCTGGCTGGATCCTTTAAGAGTATCTGTGAGACCATTTCAGTATGATGTAGAGAGAGGGACCGCAGGTGGTTCAAAACGAAGCTCGTTTTGGAGAGTTGCCTCAACTGTCGCACCTGCCAGAGGAGTTTGGGAAACTGCAGTGCTTGGCTTTTGGTCCTGGCGTGGTGCAGCGTTGGGGCTGCCCCCAGGTGTGTGGGATGCACGACGCAGAGCGAGCGGAACCTGCCGGCAGGTGTCTGGCGCCGGAGATGCAGTTTTTATTTTCCGGCGCACGGTGGCGCTTAAGTCTCCCCCGCCCAGCTAGCAGTCTCTAAGGCACCTCCGCTGCCACCTGCAGTCTCAACCAAACCTAGGTGGCGGGATGTGACGGCCCGAGCGTCCAATCGACCTCCAGGCTTTCGGCCACGCTAAGGCTCTAGCCAATGGGAGCCCAGGAGAGGCGCGGAGGAGGCGGGCCCCGCGGCAAGCCTTGCAGAGGCGCGAGGCCCTCCTCCCGCCCCTCCGCCTACTCCAGCCTCCGCCGCCTCAGCTTCCCGAGCGAGCCCTGCGGCCGCCGGAGCAGCTCCCGCGGCGGAGCAGGAGCCGGATGGTCAGAGGAGCCCGGCAGCCCCAGCAGCCGCGGAGTCGCCTGGCCCCCAGGTGGGGCGCGGGCTGAGTGGGCGTCGGGGTTCGCGGTGGGGCGGGGGCGCGGGAGCGGGCCCAGGGGCAGGGGCTTGGGGCCGCGGAGCATTCGGGGTGCCGAGACTGGAGGGGCGGGGGATTCAGACTGGGGGGGATTCGGGGGGCGCCTAGGGGCGGGGGAGCGGGCGGGGCGGCGATAGCATCTCGAGGCCGGGTGAGAGGGGCGTGTGAGGGAAGGGGCGCCCAGGGGTGAGGCTGGGGGCGCTGGGCCGGGAGGGGCAGGGCGCGCGCGCCCCGTGGAGGGGCCGTGGAATGCGGGGGGCGCGGGGCCTGGAGGGGCGGGGCTCGGAGCGGGTGGGCACAGGAAAGGGGAGGCCGGAGGGGCTTGCGGGGGTGACGAGGCAGACAATGAGTAGGTGGTGGGGGGTGGTTTTGGGGAGCTGGGCTGTGACGAATAGGAGCTGAGGATGGAGTGAGAGACCAGGAGGCAGAGCAGGGTTTGGGCTAAGCAGACATTAGGGGAACAGTAAGTCCCAGGATTGTTTGGTCTTGGTAAATAGGGGAAACAGGGCATAAGGCGTTTGTAAGGTCAGGTATGGACTTAGCCAGGTTGTAGTTCTAGAGGGTGGTATGAGGTTTTGACTGGCACAGTGGGCCCGGAGATGTGTTCTGGTGTGTTACTTTTAGTTACCATCTTATCTGTTTGGTCTGTAGACTGACGGGCACAGTGGAGAAACCACCTCGAAAACGGAAAAGCAGGTAAGGCAAAATGCCTTCCTATTTTGCTTCGTGTTTTTCCATTTGCTTGGCTACACCTATGCCATACTGCATAATTATACACTGTCACTAGGTGAAATTTTTTGTTTAGCTCCTTTCGTAATGAATATAACTATCTGCAAGATCTTTCGTTTGAGGACTTCAGAGTATCACCTGTACACTTCTTTTTTTTTGGGTATATAAGATTATATGGGAAAGAGACATGGATAATTGAGAAATCCTACTTTTTACTTGAGCCTTAATTTCAGCTTCTTTTCCACCAGCTCTGTTTAAAAAGCTAATGTTTATTGAACATCTACTATGTGCCAGGTACTATATGCAGGTGCTTTATGTGTATTATCTTCTGTAATCCTCTAAGCACCCCAAGGAGGTATGTACCGTTATCACTCTTTTGCAGAAGTGGGAGCTGAGGCAGAGAGGTCAAGTATTTACCCAGGATCACATCTAATAAATGATAGATTTATTTAAAAAAATTATTATCTATTATTGAATGGATTATCCATTATTAAAAAAAATGGATTTGAATCCAGGCAGTCTGACTCCAGAGCTTAAGCTCTTAACCATTATACTATAATGCCTCTAATAAATATAAAATTGAAAATAGGTTTTCTTATTGCTTTTTCTTTTTTTGTTGTACACCGATTCTAATAAACAGTTGAGCCACAGGAAAAGAGAAGCAAGGGGCTTATGTAGTCCGCAAACAAATGAATTATTCCTTGAGTAATGAAGAAGAACATATATCCGTTCCACAAACGTTTTTGAGCACATTCCAATTACTATGCTACTGCATAGCAATTCTGTGTAGTCATTAGAGGATTCCTTTTTCACAGATGTAGGCACTGGCCTAGGGAAAGTAAGCTACAGTTGTGAGGATGTGACCAGTAGGACTGCAGTTGTAGTTAATATTTGGTAAGTTATCCATGTTAGTACACAGAAAACGTCAACAGTAGGTAGATATGAAATGCTGATGTTGGAAATGCTAACAGCCAAAGTTCTTTGTCACTCTTGAGGCATGTGCCGTCCAATATGGTAGCCATATATGGCTGTCTAGCACTCGAAATGTGGCTAGCATGACCGAGGAACTGAATTTTTAATATTCTTAATTGTAATTAATTTAAATTTAAAAACATACTTAACTCATTGGAAAATGTGTAAGTAGGTTTGGAACAACTTGGGTGTGTGAATCTACTTTTTCATCTGTAAATTTTATTTATCTAAATACAGATCCAATATTACCAATGAAAATTTAATGTCCAAAATGAAGTGTACTCTAAGTATAAAATACACACCAGATTTCAGGTTAACACAAAAAATGAATGTAAAATTTCTCATTACTAATTTTTGTATTGATTACATGGTAAAATAATATTTTAGATATATTGAATAAAAATATTACTAAAATTATTTTCACTTTTTTCTTTTTACTTTTTCTGACAGCTACTAGAAAATTAAAAATTACATATATGGCTTGCATTATATTTCTTTCCAACAGCCCTTCTTTAATTGTCATTACACCACTGCCAGACTCTTGCAGTAGTTTCCTGACTGGGTTCCCTACCTTGAGTCTGTAGTTCATTCATCATACTGTGCAAATTGATCTTGTAATTCTTGTGCTTAAGATCCTTCTATGGTTCCATTACTTATGGAACATAATTCAGACTTTTTAGCCTAATCATAAAAAGAGACTGAGTTTATTTCACTTCTGCTTATCTTTCTAGCCACAGTTTAGTACTGTGGCCGTGGTAATTCTCAATAATGGACCTATTAAACGCCTAGTATTAAATGCTTTAACTTTCTGGTGAACCCTTCACGATGAATTAATGGCTGAATGTAGCTTCATGTTCTGCTTGCCATTTCCAGAACTCATGTTCTCTCTTTGCTTTGGAGTTTTACACATGATTTCTCTTTCTCTCTGGATAACTTTGTCCTTGGCAAGCTCCCTCCTTTAAGACTTAGCTCAAATGTCACATCCTCCGTGGGACTTTCCCCACCCTCTCCTTCACCTTCCTCTACTTGACCTTGTTTGCTCCCATGATAGGCTGTACGTACTCCTAGGTGTCATGGTTGGGCTGAATTTGAATCCTAGCCCTGTCAAATACAAGTTGGGAGATCATATGCAAGTTAATAAACCTCTCTGAGCCCCAGTTTCCTCATCTGTATAATGGAAATAATAATAGTTCAACCCTTCTAGGGTTGTAAGGTGCTTAGGACAGTGCCTGGCACATAGAAAGTACACAATAAATTTTAGGTTAAAAAGCACTGATCATATACCTTTTATTTCCCACCTCTTTTCAAAATATATACCATCTAAAGGATTAAAAATAAAGATATTAAGGCAAAGAAGAAATGAGAGAAGAAGAATAAAATTAAACCAGTGGCAAAGTTAGTATGTAGGCTAGAAAGCGCTGCACAGTCGGTAAAGGTGGTTCCGTATTTGGCTCTGAGTTTCCCAGAGCAAAGAAATGCTCAACTTCCAGATTCGTGGTATTTATAAAATCAAACACATGTTATTCAAGACAAGCGGGACTTTTTTTGACCATTAGATCTGAGAGAAATTTCTCTCACTCGTCTTCATAGTGGGGACACTGTAGTTTTGTGGGGGAAAAAATTCCCAATGATAAAGAGAGTGGTGAGTATTTTAAGATTGCTTCTTGTAATGCTTCTTGATCTGGGTTCAGGTAACACCAGTGAACATTCTCCAAAGGGCCAAGGCAGTGTGGTCTAGGTATAGAGCTCACTGGTTTGGCTTGGTTCAGGGATAAAGAGATGAATAAGTTGCAGGGACTCTGCTTATCCCTGGCACTTAGAAACCAGATGATTGGATTATTGAATAAATGAGTCCTTAAATAATTAATTCTCCATGAATACTGTTTCTTGTAACCAGGTTTTGGTAAGCATCAGGCAGCAGTGAGTTTAAGTGTGCATTCTCTGCTGTGAATCGTGAGGGCACATATTCTGCATGTCTGATGAAGGTCAGATCCTGATGAAGTCAGGATTTGGACCTGAATGGACAGCCAGCATACATCTCTACAGAGGTCTTGTGGGCAAGACCAAGATTTTCTGGGATTGCTTTAAAAATGGAAAACAAAATGGCCAGTTAAGGCCCTAAAGATGGATTATAGAGAAAAGACGTAATGGTTGTAGCTAGAAATTTTTTATAGCTGTTATGATCAGTTGCATACTGTGACCATAAAAATTCTCAATATCAAACGATATAACTTCCTTGTGCACACTTCAAGATGAATTAATGCTGAATGTAGCCTTAGGTATCCCTTTGAGTTGACCTGCTGTGTAGAGTTGTTGCCTGTTATACTATATATCCTGTTATACATTTTGGAAAACAATTGCAAAAAGTATGATTTTTTATTTAGGATGGTTGCTGTTAAGTCATTCTTCTTGATAGACATTAGTTAGCGGCTGAGTTATTGTTTGACAACATTCCTAGTGCTGACCAAACTATCATATGGTTTAAGAAAAACTAAGTTAATTTGAGATAAGCAAGCATCTCATACCCTACAGTTATTATGTGTCTGTGTCTTTTTTCCCCCTACTAAAACTTTTATTTCCTTGTCTTAGTTCTTCTTTTACCCCTAGTACTGAGGGGGTGCTCAATAAAACTATAGTGAACTAATAAATGAATTGGTGGCAAGAGGCAGTTAGCATGGGGTGGGGCTTTGGTGATCCAAAATGCTGTGATACTGTTTAATGCCCCTGATAAAGTGTACTGGACTGGAAGGGGTTTTAAGATTAGGAAACTTGATCTCTATGTGGTTTTGGAAAATTCTGAAGATTTCAATATCTCTGTTAATAAAGTTTGGGTTATGTGTTAGAGAATTCTTTCAGATCCTGTTATGAATAAGACCCGTTTGTTTGGATAGGATTTATGTTGATTAAACCTTTATTGTATGATTCAGGGGCTTTTTGTGTGTATGTGTGTATGATGTATTTAAAGCAAAGAGATCCAGCATTTTGATGGTTTATGTAATTTGTTAGAATTACATTTGAATTAAAAAAACATTTAAATGCTTTCTGTAAACATGGGATATAGACATGAGTGAGATATGGCCCCTGCTGGGGAAAAGCTTATGTGTTAATGGGGAAGACAGACACAAAAAAATGAGCCAGTGTAATGACTTTGTGTATATACAAATGGTTTATAGTCACTCTCTCTACTGGTAGTGAGGGCAGTTTCCACAGACGTTTCATCTAGGCCCTGAAGGTTTGAAAGGTTAATTTTGGTGGTAGTGTGGCTGTTGAAATGACGGAGTAGAGGCTAGATGTAGACTAACTAATGATGAGGTTTAAGGTGAGCTGAATTCAGAACCTGAACCAGGGCAGTGTCAGGTGTTTTTAAAAGCTGGGGCTGTGATGTCAGTTTTCAGAGATTAAGCGGCAGTTCTCAACTAGAGGTGATTTTGCCTCCCGGGGGGCATTTGGCAATGTTTGGAGACAGTTTTGGTTATAACTGGGGGCAGCTAGTGGGTCAAGTCCAGGAATGATGCTAATAAACACCTACAATATACAGGACAGCCTCCCACATCTAAGAATTATCCAGCTCAAATTGTCAATGATAGCGAGGTTGAGAAATCCTGGACTAGAATTTGAATCTCAGCTCTCCCAAATACTAGCTTTGGGCTCTGGGCAAAGTATTCACCATCTGAACCTGTTTGCTCTTTTGCAAAATGCAGGTAACGATAGTACCTACCTTGTAGGATTATTGTTTTCCTCTAATGGTACATAAACCATGCAAGTGCAGAGATTTTTGTCTGTTTTCTTTTACTATTCTATCTATTCCTATCACCTAGAACAGTGCCTCACATGTAACAGGTACTCAGTAACTCTTTGTTGGATAATTCAATGAATGGCTTATTGAGAGGATTCAATGAGATAATGAATATAAAGTTCATGATACAGTTACCTGATATACATTAAGGACTCAATAAATGATAGCTGTGACTATCATTAGTTTAAATGTTTTTATTTTGCCTTTCCTTCCAGTCTTTTTAAAAATCAGCTTTATTGAGGTATTATTTATGTATAATAGAACTCACCAATTTTAAGTATACAATTTGATGAGTTTTGAGAAATGTGTACAGTTGTGTAACCACCCACTACAGTTATGATGTAGAACATTGACATCACTGCCCTCTTCCCCACACGCACATTTGCTCATGTTCCCTTGCAGCCATGGTTCTGGCCACCACTGATCTTTTTTTCCTATCACTCTAGTTTTGTCTTTTCTAGAGTTTCATATAAGTGAGTCAATCAGTATATAGCCTTTTGTGTTCAGCTTCTTCCGCTTGGCATGATGCTTTTGAAATTCATCCCTGTTATTGTTTGTAACTGTAGTTAATTTCTTCTTCTTGCTGAGGAGCATTCCATTGTATAATTTTACCACAATTTGGTTATGCATTCACTAGTTGATGGACATTGACTTGTTTCTAGTTTTTGGTTAATATGAATACAACTGTTGTGAACATTTAAGTCTTTGTGTAGACACATCTTTGCATTTCTCTTGAGTGAATGCCTAGAAGTGGACTTGCTGGGTCTTATGGTACGTGTATATTTAGCTTTTTAAGAAATTGCCAAACTATTTTCCAAAGTGGCTATACCATTTTGCACTCCCACTAGTAATGTATGGGATTCCATTTGCTCCGTATCCTCGCAAGTACTTGGTATTGTCATTCTTTTTCTTTTAAAAGCTTTATTAAAGTATAATTGGCATACAATAAGCTGCATATATTTAGAGTGTACAGTTTAGTAAGTTTTGAAACATATGTACACCCTTGAAACCATCGCCATTGTTTGCCATTCTACGGGTGTGTAGTGATATATATCATTATGTTATTTATTTATTTATTTATTTATTTATTTATTTATTTATTTATTTTCCCCCAAAGCCCCAGTAGATAGTTGTATGTCATAGTTGCACATCCTTCTAGTTGCTGTATGTGGGACGCGGCCTCAGCATGGCCGGAGAAGTGGTGCGTCGGTGCGCGCCCGGGATCCGAACCCGGTCCACCAGCAGCGGAGTGCGCGCACTTAACCGCTAAGCCTCGGGGCCGGCCCTATCATTATGTTTTTTTTCTTTTTTAAGATTTTATTTATTTATTTTTTACCCCCAAAGCCCCAGCAGATTGTTGCATGTCATAGTTGCACATCCCTCCAAGTCACTGCATGTGGGATGCGGCCTCAGCGTGGCCGGAGAAGCGGTGCGTCGGTGCGCGCACAGGATCCGAACCCGGGCTGCCAGCAGCGGAGCGCGCACACTTAACCGCTAAGCCACGGGGCCGGCCCATATCATTATGTTTTTAATTTGCCTTTTTCTCATGACTAATGGTGTTGAGTATCTTTTCATGTATTTATTTGCCATTCATTTAACTTTTTTTGTGAATCTCCTGTTCAAGTATTTTGACCATTTTTTAATCAGTTGTTTGACTTCTTCTATAGTTATCATAGTTCTTTATTTATTCTGGAAACAAATTCTTTATCAGATGTATGTTTGCAGATGGTTTCCCCCAGTCTGTGCTTGCCTTTTCCTTTTCTTCACAGTATCTTGAGGAGCTTTTAGCTTGAATAATAGGTTGGATGAGAACACTTTTAATTGAGACAACAGATGCAGGAGCAGGTTTGGAAGGATGAGATTATGAGTTTATTTTGGCTATATGGAGTGTCAAGTGCTTCAACGTGCTGTCTCTAACTGGGCAGGTGAAAACTTGGGTCTGGAGCTGAGAAGAGAGGTCAGGACTTGAGATACAGGTTTGGAAGTCATCAGCAAACACTTAGTGATCCAAGTCATGAAAATGGATGAAATAACGTGGAGGGACCATGTTGAGTGAAATGCGAAGAAGGCCATAGAATCTTCCAGTAACATGTGGAACAAGATCAAACTGCTTTCTGTCTTCTTCCTTTGCTGTATTATCTGTCCACTGCAGTCTTGCTGTAGATGGTCATCAAACAAGTGGTGTTTATCTGTGGGAGACAGATCTCTGCACTGTTTGGTGAGAAACTGAGATTCTGGAGGTAGTTATATGGAAAACTAGGGGAGTGTTTTCCAGTCTGCACTGAAATGCAGGAATATCCTCTACTTAACGGAGTTTCTTTGCGATAGGGATCAACATCCCTACAGAAATGCAGTGGTTTTGGTAAAGCTGTTTCTTACAGCATGTGTCAGTGAAAACCTAGGGCATGATGCCAAAATTTAGTTCTATGAGAAGGGATTCTGCAGGGGCCTGAGATAGCGTGGTCAAAGTATTCACCATTTTCATGGTAATATTTTATTCAAGAATAAAACTTAGAGTAGCTCAAGCAGTGATTTTCAAGGGTGTTCAAAAAGAGCCCAAAGATTCCTTGGGGCTAATTCAAGGGCTCCCTCGAGGGTGGGATGCCAGGAATAGCAAGAAAAAGGTTGAGCAGACTGGCTTCTAAAACTCCACTTCTACTTCTGTGTATGTATGTATATTTTTAATATGGGAAATTTCAAATACGGATAAACCTAGAATATTACAGTGAACCTGAGTTGTTCATCACCCAGCTTGAACAATCATCAGCTCAATCCCGTTCCATCCGTGTACCCCCCTACTGCACCTGAAGCGTATTCCGTACGTATTATTCATCTGTAAATATTCTGGTATGTATTGTTGAAAGGTAAGGACTCTTTTAAAACACATAACCACAATACCATTACAATAACTTAAAAATTAACAGTGTTCCCTTAATATCATCCAATATCTCCTTGGTGTTCAGATTTCCACAGTTGGCTAATAATTTTTAAAAACGTCTGTTCAAATCAGGATCCAGATAAGGTTCATAACTTGCAATTTGTTGATTAGATCTTAGGTTTTTTAAAATCTGTAGTTTTCCCACTCTGTGTCTTTTTCCCCGTGCTCTTTATTTGTTGAAGGTGGCACATTCTTTAGTAAGAATGTCCCACAATCTGAATTTTTAATTTTCTAAAAAGTTGATGTATAATTTTTTTTTTTAATTTATTTTTATTTTTTTTATTTATTTTCCCCCAAAGCCCCAGTAGGTAGTTGTACATCATAGTTTCACATCCTTCTAGTTGCTGTATGTGGGACGCGGCCTCAGCATGGCCGGAGAAGCAGTGCGTCGGTGCGCGCCCGGGATCCGAACCCAGGCCGCCAGCAGCGGAGTGCGCGCACTTAACCGCTAAGCCACGGGGCCGGCCCTGATGTATAATTTATATATGATAAAATTTACCTATTTTAGTGTATAGTTCTGTGAGTTTTGACAAACGCATGCAGTTGCATAACCACTACTACAGTCATAATATAGAACAGCCCCATCACTCCCCCCAAAATCCGTCTGTCTCCACTGACCAATTGGCAACCACTGGCCAGTTTTTCCATAGTCAGAATTTTGCTGACTCTGTCCCCATGGTATCACTTAGCATGTTTCTCTATTCTCTGTGTCTCTTATAAATTGGTAGTTAAAACTAGTTCTAGAGACTTGATGAGATTCAGGGGTTTTTATGAAAGAATACTTCATAGGAGTGGTGTGTACTTCCATGAAGGCCTTTCTTTAGTTCATGTTAGAAACTCATAGTGACCAGTGTCTATATTGGTAATTTCATTTGGGGTTACAGATGGTGACATTCTAATTTTCTCATTCCGTCTTCATTATTAGCTGGCATACTTCTAGAAAGAGAAGTTTCCCTTGTGACTTAAAAAATGTTTTTTAATTTTTTTTGAAGCTAGCATTACAGTAAAATTGATTTTTGTGTGTAGAGCTACCTGAAATTTGAATACATGTATAGATTTGTAAAACCAGCACTGCAGTAAGAGTACAGAACATTTAGATTACCCCAAAAAACTCGCTCATGCTGTCCTGTTGCAGTCACATCCTCCTTGCACCCCCAGCTCCCTGCATCTTATCTGTTCCCGTTCCCTTCATCAACTATGTGGTTTTCCTTAGGTACAGTTTGTAAAAGGAAAGTCAGGACAAATGCTTATCCCTCCCCTGCCTTTTTTTTTTTTTAAACCAAATTTCAGTATGAGTTGGTTTCCTAGCATGCTCCAAAGGTGACTGGCTTTCTTTCTTTCTTTTTTGTTTTATTAATAATATTATTATCAACTCATGGATTTAAACGTATTCCGTGAATTTCAATCCATTACAATTATTTTTCTTATTGATGTTCATATTGACCTAGCTTTGCCCAGTGGAATCCTCTTCACATTGGCTCCTGGGTCCTTTTGACACAACTCGAGTAGACCTTGATAGCTTTCTTGCTTCCTGGTTGGACAAGATATTCCAGGCCCATCTTGTAGGTTTTCTGCTCAGACCTAGAATCACCCATTCTCCAAGAAGACCTATTTCTTCTAGCATTGCTCTGCTTCTGTCTGTTTTATATCCTGAGATTCTATTTGAAAGAAAGGATTGTATAACCTAAAGATGGTTTTGAAAGCAACAAATCTAGAAGAATGTATTGTGTACTATGTTTTTCAGTAAGCCTCCGTAAATGTAATTTTTTTTGTTTAGGTTTTTGAATAAAGGTTGAGTAGCACACAGCTGGGAGTTATATTTTAGGTTAAGATCCTGAAATATGGGTAATCTGTAATTCTGATTATGGCTGGATCTGTTGAGAGATCCAAGTGATTAAGCTGTAGAATTAATTTTTTCTTTTTTTATGGAAATTGTGGATTCCTAACCTAAATGGATGGCTTTCCCACAGGCCAGGATTTTTCTGGAGTGAGAGGAGAAACCCAGGCAGATACACAGGAATATATAACTAATTGCTTGATATTCTATACATTAGGGGAGTATAGCCTGGAAGAATCTTGGGGTAATATATTACTGGTGGAAAAATCTTAATGTTTTGATGGAGCAACTTGTTTGGAACTTTCTTTGAAACCACCAAGATTAATGAGTTGTAAAAGATATCTGTAAGTTAGCAAATTAATTGACCATATAGTAAGTATGAATCTTATTTTACAAAATCAAGTTACCAAGAAATGTTTCAATATTTTATTTCCTTCAAATGAAATTAAATCCGACCTTGGGAAACCCTACTCTAATTCCAACAAACTGATGAAAAAGTCAGTCACAGGGATTGAATTGAAGATTGGGCATCCACCCCTCCTTAGTATTGTGTAAGAATCTGAGAGGCTTGTGAGGAAGCAGGAGAAGGGTAGAAGGTTAGATTTCAGTCTGTTGTGGCTGTGACTGAAAAGCATGTTGTCTAATGTGATACGGTTCCTTGATGTTTGGTGGTTCTAATAGTTATGACCAACTTCAGGCATGAGGATCTCTGCCAGGTGTGGGGATTCTGGTGTAGAGGCTTCAGCTTTCCTAGGTACGACATACACCCATTTCCCCCTAAGGACTTACTATTTTTCTGGAGCCCTGCTAGGAGGTAGAGTTGCAGGGCCCCTCTTTTTGTGGGTCCCAAAGAACTTCTTCCCCTTCCTGGATAAATCACCCCCTTTTTTCTTGCTGTTTCTACCTTTCTGCTCTCAAAGGCACTATCTTTCCACCTTTCCCTCAGCGTAATCTCCTCAAAGAGCTCACATTTTCAGAAAACAAACACAACTCTCCCTTGAGGCAAGGACTGTCTTCTTGGGCATTGGGGAATACAGTGAGAATAAAACATCCATTGATGTCTTAATAACTTATCCAGCTACTTTTTTTCCCTTAATAATTCTTTTAATCCATGTGGTATTTTAAAGTTCTGTCCGCAAATTCTTTGATTTTCCTTTCTTTGAAAGTTGGAGCTTAGTTCTCCTCCCCTTGAGTGTGGGCTGGACTTGGTGACTCACTTCTAGTGACTAGAATACAGCACGAGTGGTGTGATGTCACTTCCCAGATCAGGTTGTAAGGAGACTTCAGCTTCTGTCTTGGGTGTACTCTCACACTCTCCCTCGAGTCACTCCCTCTGGGGGAGGCTAGCTGCCATGATGTGAGGCAGCTGTGGAGAGAGGGGAGCCGTTGCCATGTTGTAAAGATGCTTGGGCAGGCCAGGGGGAGTGCCACATGGTAGGGAAGTGAGGCCTGCCAGCAACCACATGAGTGAACTTGGAAGGGGATCCTACATCAGTTGAGCCTTGAGATGGCTGCAGCCTTGGCCAACAGCTTGACTGATTATTCTGGCTTCACAAGGGCTAAGTTATGTGAGCCTGATTTTTTTTGGAGAGTCTCCTTTCAGCACTGGCTCCCTTGTACCCAAAGGGCTCAATCTCTGGCTAAGCTTTTTCTCCTGGATAGGTCTCTGCTGGGCCCTGTGTATGTGTGTATATGTGAATATATGTGTGTTTTGGAAGCAGCTGTCTTTTGATTAAAGACATTGAAGGACGTTTTACTTTCAGGCAGTGGTGTTTGCCTGTCCTAATAACTAAATCTCCGACCATTTGCTCTTCATATTCCCAGTCACTGCTTTCTCCCTGGTCTTTTGTCCCACAGATTGGGGGGTAGCCTAGCGAAATGTTTCCAAAACAGCTAGGCACCTGCTCATTTTCATTCTTATTAAGGGAAGAGCCAAAAGGCAGTTGCCCAGTGAGGAGTCAGTTTTCCTCTGCCTGGTACCTGTCACCAGGTTTTAAACTCTTTTTCAGTCCTTTCTTGGCTGTCTGGGAAGCATGGACACATCAGAGTCAAGTAAGTTGTGATGGTTAATTTTATATGTTAACTTGGCTGGGCCATGGGGTGCCCAGACATTTGGTCAAACATTGTTCTGGCTGTGTCTGTGAGGGTACTTCTGGATGAGATTAAATTTCAGTCGGTACACTGAGTAAAGCACATTGCCCTCCCCAGTATGGGTGGGCCTCCTCCAATCAGTTGACCTGAGAAGAACAAAGAAGGCTAAGTAAGAGGGAACTTCTCCTGCCTGGCTGTTTGAGTTGGGACATCAGTCTTTTTCTGCCTGTGGACTTGAGTTGAAACCTTGCTGTTCTTGCTTGGGTCTCGAGCCTGCTGGCTCTCAGACTGGAACTTAGACCATCAGTTCTGGTTCTCAGGCCTCCAGACTCAGACTGGAACCATACCTTCAGCTCTCCTGAATCTCTAGCTTGTTGAGTGCAAATCTTGGACTTCTCAGCCTCCATAGTTATGTGAGCCAATTCCTTATTATCTATCTGTCTGTCTGTCTGTCTGTCTGCACACACGCACATATCCTGTTGCTTCTGTTTCTCAAGAGAACCCTGACTAATGCATAAGCCTGGTCTTTTTTATGGCCTTACTTTGTTTCATCCCTGGTTTTCCAAGGTGCTCCCACAGCTCCTAAGCTGCCTGTCACAGCTACTGCATTGTTCACAGCTGTGGGTTCTCTTCGTGGATGCAGTCTGCTGTGGAATGGCCGTCCTCACCACAGCTGAGCAAAAGAAGAGGTGCTGGTATTTTCAGAAACTTGGCAGCTGTTTTGGAAACATTTCGCTCTGAGGCTAGGCACCTTTATATTCTTGTTTTGCAGTTGCGTTTCCTCCTGCCGAGCTCTCTCCATGTCTCCATTGGCCTTGAGAGCATCTGTGCCTGTTTGGCAGTATCCTGGGAGTTCTTGTCTGGACGGGGAGCTCATGTTGAAGGTGCTCACACTTGGTTTCCCAAAAGCCTGCAAAATAGCAGTCAGAACTTTTAGACTATTGTGATAATTTCCAAACTATAGAGTTATCACATACAGATTTTTAGAGAACAGCTACCAAAAATAAAGATTTTAGATTTAGAATAGTCGCCGTTAGCCTGGCTTTCTAACAGTACATAAGCAAGCCAATAATCAGTTGAGGTAACTCCTGGCTGGTGATAATAAAATTCTCATTAACAGGTAAGAGGATTGTTACTTTTTTTAAAAATAGGAATATGCATCTATATTGTCTCATACCAGTTGTAACTCCTTAAGATATAAGTTAAAAAGAAAGGAAATGCCTTTACTAACTTATAAGAGAATTATAGAGTCTGTGTTGGAAGAGATTAGTCATTGAGTCTAACACACAGTAGGAGAAACCATACTGTAACATACATGAACAGGAAGTCCTAAAAAATTCCTCAGTCTCAGTCTTTTCAAATATGGTTTACTCACATGTTTACCAATCACTGACATGTATGCAGTGTTTCCTTAAGCATTTTGTGTAACTCAAATGTCTCACGTACATGCTATTGCGTATAAATGCCCTTGTGACAAAATACCAATAGCATGTAGTAGAGGTGTTGGTGAATTCGTGGTACTTCGGTCATTATTGATTTTTCTCAATAACCAAATAATAAAATAACAACAATTGTCATATGGATGTCCACAGAATTTTTACTCTTAAAAAGAGGTTCTTAGGGGGGCCAGCCCCGTGGCATAGTGGTTAAAATTTGGTGCTCTCTGCTTTGATGGCCCAGGTTCATGGGTTTGGTTCCCAGGCACGGACCTACACCACTTGTCAGCCATGCTGCATCAGTGACCTACATAAAAAATAGAGGAAGATTGGCACAGATGTTAGCTCAGGGCTAATCTTCCTCAAGCAAAAAAAAGAGGAAGATAGGCAACAGATGTTAGCTCAGGGCCAGTCGTCCTCAGCAAAGAAAAAAAAAATGAGGTTCTTATGCTTGAAAACGTTGGAAACCACTGGATTAGATATGTCTGGAGCCATTTGTAGCTCTAATATCTGGAAAAAGGACTGTAACTTAAGGATGGAGTCTTTGTATAAGATTGCCTTTTAAGAGCATATATAGTGTAACATGCTGGTGAAATCCCCAGAGCTTTGGCTGATTTCTAGTCACTCTTTTTCTTTCCTTTTTTTCCTTGGTGCCCCAGGGGTTTGATTCATCTTTTCTCCAACATCCGTTATGTAATCTGTTGTTCTCTCTGCCTGTGAACCCTCTTTGACACAGGATGCAGGTGCTTAGCTTTTTCCCTTACTTCGTTAACTCTGAAAGTATTGGATGCTTTTTCAATTTTAAGGGTTTTTAAACTGCCGGTAACAGTTGAGGGAATGGGAATGAATAATAGGGAATGAAATGAATGAATACAAATTTATGTGTCTTAGAATTTAGAGTTTTACTAAAAATAAGAGATTTCGTTTACCTTCATGGAAAGGTAGATGAGGAGAGCTCAGTTTTCTAGTAGTTGCTAGAATAAAGACAGTAGACTAAGTGATGTCAGAAGTTTCTTCTGACTCAAATATGTTTAATTTTTAGTGAGAGGTTACTCACTCTCCTTATTTTATCACTCTTTTACTCTGGGAAGTACCTAACCATCCTTTCCTCTTTTTTTTTTCTGTCATTTAGCCCTGAAGATAATTACTTGTAGGCCATTGAATTCATTTCATCACAGAGGAGGAGAAGCTCAGATTATTGTTTTCAATCTCTTTACCCATTGCTTTTTGCAGGAAAAGTCTACTTAATAAAAACCAATAAACACTATTAACAAAAAGTCAACTTTGCTGTATTCTGACACATAACCGTTCCATTGGTGTGATAGTTTCCCAAAGATGTCTTCAACAGTATCTTTCATTCCACGTGTTCTACTTACACGGTGACCTTGACACTGCTCCCATCTAGTGGTGAGGTCTGTGTCCCCGTCTCTTAAACAGGGCAGGCCTTGTAACTGTCTCCACTAAGAGAGCATAACTCAAGCAGCACTATGTGACTTCTGGGCCTGGGTCATAGAAATGCCGTGTACTTCCACCTTCCCCTCTCGGGATACTCGCTTTTGGCACCTCACCACCAGGCTGTGCTGTGAGGAGCTCAAGTGTAAGAGAGAAACTGAAGCTCCTGGCCCTCAGCCCCAGCTGAGTTCCCAGCTGACGTCCAGCATCAGCTTGCCAGCCGTGTGAGTGAGCCATCCTAAAAGTGGATCCTAATCCTCCAGATCCCCATCAGGATGCCCCAGTGGGTGCCCATGTAGAGCAGAGAAGAGCTGTCCCTGCCAAGCCCTACCCAACTTGCAGATTCACGAGCACAAGAGAAGATTGTTGTTTTAGGCCACTAAGTGATACAAAGGAAGATAGCTGAGTTGGTATTCCGTTTTGCCAGAGTTTAGAGGAGAGACCATACTATATATTAAATTGCCTCAGCTTTAAGAACAAGCTGTATTTCCACCTTCAGGAGCACTGTTAGTATCATAAAAGAAGGAAAACAGATTCTGTGTCCTCTTCCTTTATAGATTTTTCTCATTGACTTTCATTTTACATATTTATTAAATTATTTTTTTCAATTAAAGAGTAGCAAAAACAGCAGAAATTGGACAATAATATCCCTGCCCAGATAACTCTATTCTCATGTCCTTCTAATTTAGAAGATTGTGTGCATGTTAATAATGAGCAATGACTTTGGAATGATTCAGGCCAGGTGTGTGACCTTGGAAAGCAACATCCTCTTTGTAGTTCGGTTTCTTCTTCTGTAGAATGGTATCTACTTCATAGGGTTGTTGTGAGACTTCAATGATATATATATATATATATTTTATAATTTTATAATATATATATAGTGTTTAGATAATGGCTGTCACAAAATGTTGGCTATTCATTACAACTGCTAATCACTACTATTACTGTTGGCATTATTATTGTTAGACCAGGGAGAGGAAGGATACCTGGCAGAAAGGTTGTAATCTGAAATGGTGGAGTAAATACTTCCAAGTAAAGAAGTTAGAGACAAAGGGATGCTGGGAAGTCTGAAGGGACTAAGGAATTAATAAACATGTTTTAGATTTTTCAAGGCTTAAAGTTTCACTTAAGAGGTGAAGACCAGAATGACCTCTTTGGGAAAGAGGATTAGGGAGATGGTGATGGTGAAATTTCAAAACCAGGGGTGGGCTGGTGCTGGTTTTTGGACATCTTAGTAATGACTGGCATTTACTGATAGATTAGGCAGTGATGTCTCAAATATATTACCTATTGTCACTAGTTAATTTTTTAACAAGCCCTTTAAATTTATAGATGAATACTTGACATGCAATAAATGTATAGGTCTTAAGTATTCAGTTCACTCTGTGTTTTTATCAATTCTTAATTGTTTAATGTTTAGGTTGATTACAGAGCAGAGTAAATGAACTAAATGGAAGGAGGGGACCAAGGGAGGGTAACTTAATTCCCAGGGTGCTGATGCTTATTAGCAGATCGTGTTTATATTTGTTAACTTCGTTAGAAGACAAATGGTGTTATTGCCATTTACAGATAGAGAAACTGAGGCTCAGGAAAGTAAAGTGATTTATCCAGAGTAACGCAGCTAGGAAGTGGCACAGTCAAGGCAAAAGACATTTTTTTGTCTGGCTCTGTAAAATTTTTACTATTACAGACTAAAATAGTGACATAGGAATTTTTTTAAAACTTTGGTGGAGATAATTTCCTGTGAGGGTTTATGAAAATCCCATAAGTGAAATGAAAACAGTTTGTGGATGTGGTTTCAAATGCTTCAAACTTCTTCATGTTTCTAAAAGCATTATTTTCTATTTTACCAATTTCTATAATTGAGCTAGTCTAGTTTTATCAGATATTCCTCTCCAATGATTCAAGTAATTAGGTAAAAGTAATTTTGGATAACCAATGCATTTTTACTTTTAAATATCAAAGAAAGTAAAGACCATTAAGAATGAAAAGAATTCTGTTTCTAGGCAGTTTATGCTATTGCAAGTCTCTTAGATACACGATTTAAAGGCAGGAATGTAAGTGATGTTACTTAATTTTACTGGATAACAAACCACATGCTTGAGACTAGATGATGGACAAGTAATTTCAAAAGGTATTTAGTGAAAAACATCTTCAGGTGCAGGAATACAGTCTTTGATTCAATCAGCATAGTATTCCTGAAGGTCTCAGATTTTTCTTTCTTCTCTCATATTTCAGATTCCTTTATCCTTTGTAAAGGATACATTGTAGCATGTTCTGTTTTTTTCTGTTGTTGTTCTATTTGAAATTTGACACCAGACAAAGAAAGAAATATAATAGGTTAAAGGATAAATGAGAGTTCAGCCATTTATTTTCATGAGTTCTTTTTAAAAATTTGTTTATTTTATGGGAAATAGTAGCTCAGAAAATGGGATACTTAAGACACATTTCATGTGCAAACAATGATTTGTTCAACACATATTCTAAAAGCATCTAGATAATGCTAAGTATTTTCTAAAAAAATATTTCGAGGACTTTTAATGTTTAGTTTACTTGATATTCTCAAGAATACTGAAAGCAGAAAATGTTTTTCTCTTAATATATTATTGATGGTTTCATCTCTTAGATTTTTCCTATTTTCTTATAAACTGGTAAAAATCTAAGAGTTTTTGTTTGTAATAAAATTATGATAAATATTTTAAACATCTCAAATTAAATTCAATATTTCGTATCATAATATTCCCTGTACTCCTGATATCCCTTTCTCTGCTCTACTTTTAATTTTTAAAATAAAAAGTATATATATATATTTTTTTTCATTCATTCTGGATTTTGCTTGCTGTCTTCTTTCTCTACAAGAATATATGCTCTGTGAGGGCAGGGATGCTTCTTTGTTCATAAAATACAGAAGATATCTGGAACGTAGTAGATGTTCAAGAAATATTTTGTTGAATAAATAATGTTTATTTTAATCAATTATTTAAAAATGAAATCTAACATAGGGGAAAAAGCATACATGACATATGTATGCTTTAAAGAAGAAAAATAAACGTCTTTGTTCCCTGGCCAACTTTAAAAATAGTATATTATCAATACCTTAAAAGTTCCTCATATGCCTCTCTTCTATGGCATTCACTTCCTTCTCTCCCCTGTCAGAGGAAAGCATTACTTTGACATTGTTTTCATTCCCTTGCATTTTTTTCGTGGGTTTACAACATATGGATGTAACTGTAAATATATTGTTTAGTTTTGGATTTGTTCAGCTTATATATGAAATCATACTACATGTATTCTTCTGCAGTTTGCTCTGTTCATTCAACGTTAGGAGTTTGAGATTCATTCATGTTGATGCATGTGTGTTCCATTCATTTTCATTGTTATATAGTATTCAGTTACATGACTGTGTCACAATTTATCCGTTCTCCTATCTATGAATAATTGAATTGTTTCTAAGTTACAAACAACGCAGCTACAAACATTTTTTTGAAGTAATTCCTGCTGTACATGTGCAAGAGTTTCTTTAGGATATGTATCTAGACTTTCTGGGTCATACACAATGGGCATTCTCAACTAAATATTGACAGTTGTCATCTGAAGTGGTTGTATCAATTTATATTCCCATCTTCCGGTTTCTCTACTTCCTTGCCAGCACTTGGTGTTTTTAAAGTTTTAGCCATTGTGGTAGGAGTATAATAGTATTACTATGTGGTTTTTTTTGTTTTTTAGGAAAACATTTTTTATTTCCTTCTTAAATAATCACAGTTAACTTGGGCACTTCACAACTTCTCAAACCTTGTAATCATATTGGACGCCATCACCTTGTTTCCTGTACCACATGATTTTCACATGGTATTTGCTTTTTATGACAGCAACCACTGCAAAAAACCAGCTTCACAAAGATAGGACATTATTGAAAGGAATGTAATGTGATCTGATGTTAAAGCTGTTAACTACCTGGAGCTTGTAGTTTGTGTTGTATCCGACAGATGTCACTGTGTTTCCCTTGAAAGTTCAAAGCATCCCACAGCATCTGTGTGAATTTGCTGTGGTGCCCTGAGGGGCCTGAGCGCACGGTTTGGGAGCCACGGCCTTGGAATATTAATCATGGTTACCTCCAGGGAGTGGAATTTTTATTTATTTTTTATACTGTCTGGATTTTCCACCTTTTTTTTTATTATGGGTGTATTACACTTAAGAGAGATCAGAGAAAAAATTATACATATATCCTTTTTTTTTCTTTTGGTGAAGAAGATTGGCCCTGAGCTAACATCTCTTGTCAACCTTCCTGTTTTTGCTTGAGGAAGATTGTCGCTGAGCCAACATCTGTGCAAAATAGTCTTCCTCTATTTTTTATGTGGGATGCCTCCACAGCATGGCTTGATGAGTGGTGTGTAGGTCCGTGCCAGGATCTGAACCCGCAAAGTCCCTAGATGTACTTTTTTTTTTTTTTTTTTTTGGTGAGGAAAATCAGCCCTGAGCTAACATCTGATGCCAATCCTCCTCTTTTTGCCGAGGAAGATTGGCCCTGGGCTAACATCCATGCCCATTTTCCTCCACTTTATTTGGAATGCTGCTACAGCATAGCTTGACAAGCGGTGCGTTGGTGTGCGCCTGGGATCCGAACCTGTGAACCCCGGGCCACCGAAGTGGAGTGTGTGCACTTAATTGCTGTGCCACTGGGCTGGCCCCCTATATGTACTATTTTTAAGAGAAGTTATTAACTGAAGTCCATACTTTATTCTGTGTTCTTTAGTTTTTACCTAATGTCCTTTTTCTGTTCCACACAAGATTCCACGTTACATTTAGTCATCATATTTCCTCAGAGGGATCTTGACAGTGACAATTTCTCAGACCTTTCTTATTTTTGATGACTTTGACTTTGTGTGTGTGTGTGTGTGTGTGTGTGAGGAAGATTAGCCCTGAGCTAACATCTGTTGCCAATCCTCCTCTTTTTGCTGAGGAAGATTGGCCCTGGGCTACTTTATACGTGGGCCCATGGCTTGATGAGTGGTGTGTATGTCTGCACCCAGGATCTGAACCTGTGAACCCCAGGCTGCCGAAGTGGAGCACGTGAATTCAACCACTGTGCCACTGGGCCAGCCCCATGATGACTGACATTTTTGAGGAGTATTGGTCAAGTAGTTTTTAGAGTGTCTTTAACTTGGGGAAGACCACAAAGGTAAAATGCCGTTCTCATCACATCATATCAAGGGGACATGCTCTCCACATGCCTTGTCACTGTTGATGTAACCTTGGTCCCTTAGCTGGGGTAGGCTTGTCAGATTTCTTCACTGTAAAGTTGCTCCTTTATTCCCCCTTTCCATACTGTACTCTTTGGTAGGAAGTCGCTGTGTACAGTCTACACTTAAAGAATGGTTGTTATGCTCCACTTCCTTAAAGGCGAAGTACGTAAATTATTTTAAATTCTTCTGCATAGGGGATTCGTCTATTCTCTCCCTGTTTATTTACTTGTCTGCTTATTTATTCAATCATTTATTTATATAATTGGACTCATGGATTTTTTTTTTTTTTTATACTTTAGGTTATAATCCAATACTGCTTTATTTTTTTGTTGTTACTGAAATTGTTCCAGCGTGGCCATTGGGAGCTCTTCAGTTGGCTGTTGTGTGCCTGTGGCATACTCCTATCATTGTGGGTTTAAAAAAATTTTTTTGGGAACACTTCCTTACTTTCTGCCACTACGGGATGCTCCAGGCTCATCTTGTATATAATATTTCTTGCATCAGTCACACGATGAGACATTTCTCCAAGGAGCCGTGGTTCTTGTTATTGGAGAACGGTGTTAAAAATCAAGACCTGGTGCGCTTGTTGCTCCTGGGGTACAATGTGGTATTAATTTGCGTTCCTCTGATAATTGATGAAGTTAAGCATCTTTATATATGTTTATTGGTTATTCGTATATCCTGTTTGTCATATGACAAGCCTATTTAAGACTTTTGTCCAGTAGCAGAGTTGAGTAGTTGCCACAGAGATTCTATGGCTCACAAAGCCTGAAATATTTACTCTCTGGCCCTTTACAGGAAAAGTTTGCTTACCCCTATGGTTAGGATAACTATTTTAGTGTCAGTTCTGGGTTGGTTTTGATTGGTTGATTTACCTCGTCATTGCTGGTCATATTTTCCTGCTTCTTTGGATGCCTGGTAATCTTTGATTGAATGTCAGACATTGTGGAGGAGCTGGAATTTTGTTTTTTTCCTTATAAATTTCTGGGGATTTTTCCTGGGATGCAGTTAAATTATTTGGAAGTATCTTGATCCTTTTGGGTCTGGTTTTAAGCTTTATTGGGTGGGACCAGAGCAGCATTTACGGCTATCATCACTAGGTCTTGTAATTCTCTGCTACTGTAGTGAGACCCTTCTGAATACTCTATCAGGGAATTTTAAAGTTTGCCAAGTCTGGCTGGTGGGAACAGGCACTGTTGGGCGTGTGAAAGCTCCAGGCACTGTTCCCTCTAATCCTCTTGGGTGGTTCTCTCCTCTGTTGGTAGTTTTCTTCTATGCTGGGCTGATGCATATTTGGTGAAATAATTAAGAGAAACTCCCCCCAGGTCTCTAGCATTTTCTCTCTGTGCAGCTTTTTCCTCCACAGTATCCTGCCCTGTGAATTCTAGCTGCCTTGGTCTCCCTAGACTCTCAGCTCCATCTTTTCAACTTAGGATATCCCTTGGGCTCTGCCTGGGTTCCCCTCCCCTGCACACCTGGAAATGCTCTCAAGGCAGTGAGCTGGGGCACCTGTAGGACTCAGCTCTTTTGTCCTCGGAGATCACCGTTCTTTGTTGGCTAATGTACTATGTCTTGAAAACCATTGTTTATCTATTTTGTCTGCTTTCTTTTGGTTGTTTCATATAGGAGGGTAAATCTGGTTCCTGTTACGACATCTTGACCAGAGGTGGAAGTCCTTGAGATCTTTTTTAAATCCTGAATGGGTGTTTAATTTTATCAAATGCTTTTTCTGTGTCTTTTGAGATGATCATATGATTTTTTTTTCTCCTTTTTTTTCTTGTTAATGTTTGTTGAATTACATTGATTGATTTTTTTCTCATGTTAAATCAACCTTGCATTTCTGGAATAAACCCACTTAGTCATGATACATCATCTTTTTTTATGTATTGCTGGATTTAATTTACGAGTATATTTTTTAGGATTTGTCATCTGTGTTTATGTTCATACTCTGCCCTTCTTTAGGTTTTGACATCAAGGCTGTCCTGGTTTATAAAATGGGTTGGGAAACGTTCTCACTTTTTCTCTAGAAAAGTTTGCATAATATTGGTGCTTTTTCTTCCATAAATGGTTAGACAAATTCTCTGGTGAGGCCATGTGGTGATTTCATTTGAGAAACTGTTTAATTACAGATTTCTTTCTTTAATAGGTACAGAACTATTTAGATTTTTCATTTGTTTTTGTTTCAGTTTTGGTCAGCTGTTTTTCTAAGAAGACAAATGATTTATTCAAGGTCAGCCATCTAATAATGAATAAACCTTCCAATCCTGTGCTTTTTCAAGCTATATCATACCAGCATAATATATACTTTTAAGTTTGTATACTCTTTAATCCTCTCCAGTAGATTATAAACTAGCAGGCAGGTTCTATCTCTGATAAAACTTAGCATCATCTGAGGCTTTGGGCCAAATAGATATTTGAATTAAATTAAGCATACTTGGGGTTTGTATGGAGATTTTAAAAGGAGAGACCTTGTCTTAAGTAGTTGTTTGAATACTTCGTTTGGGCTGTCAGTCTCTAAAATGTACGTTTTACCTCGTAGGCGGTGTATTATTGTTGGTTAGAGTATGTATTGAATCAAAGGGTGGGAATAGCAAATTGAAAGTATAGTTCTTAAACTTTGGAAATACTGTTTATATTGTTGTATTAGTTTTTCTAGATTTCACTCAATTTTATTTTTGTTTCCTAAAACCCTACATATCTGTCTATAATTTTAGGACAATTGAAAGAAAGAAAAATAACTCTAGTTCAGAATATGATTTACCAAAACTATTTTTTATTTCTATTCAAGAGAGATTGTAACTTGAATTGAATTCTTTTATCAGGGAAAATATAGTGAATATGTAACATTTCAATACCATAAAAAGTATCCTTCTTGTTATGGTGTACTTAGTTTAAGATTCACATTTTGGGAAGAATGTGAGTTTTTGAGTGGAGAAGGTTCAATTGAAGGTCTGTTTCTATAAAGTATGTAGTTTGTTGCCAAAAGAAATATTACCTAACAGCAGTTTACATGTGCCAAGAGAGGCCAGAGAAGTCTTGTAGTCGAAATTGTACAGGAGAGCTGTCAAACGAGATCCCTGAGATGTCAGGCAGGAAATAAAGCTTACGATGCTAAAAACGTTACTGGATGGCTAGGCTATTGGAAATGAATCTTGCAGTGCTTGTATTTTTTATCATGCTTTTATGTTGAATAGACAAGTGTTATTGACACATAGGTAATTTAAAATGTTTGAAACATTTAAAGCAAAATTTAAGAAAATTTCTGAGATCATACTGAATAAATATTAATTCACATATCTTTTTCCTACAAAGTGTTTATTCTCTGGAGATTAAGATTTGGAAATGTATTAGGAGAGGGACTTTAAGTTCTTGGGAATAAAATATAGTAAGTAATTGAAGCAATTTCCTTTTCTGTGCCAAAAATGGAAATATAGAAAATATAAATAAGCAGTTGTGCCAAAGTATTTATCTGTGGTTCTCTTTATTTCTAAAATACATTTCTCATTTCTACTGTACACATTCAGATTTACTATACAGAATTATAAGAATTTTGAGCCTAAAGGACTTGTAGAGAACATCTGTTCGGATTTCTTTATTTTGTGGGGAAGGGAAATGAGGCAAGTACGGTTGACATATACAAATAACTTGCCCAGTGTCATAACTTGCCCAGTGTATAACTTGCCCAGTGTCATGAAGGGAGTAGGAACAGTTTTGGCACTTGGGGAAGTAGAACTTTTCCTTAATTACTGTTGGTTAGTGAGTTATTTGAAATTTCATATGTGTGGTGGTGGCCTTGGTTTTCTCACCACCAGATGGCTTCTGAAAGTTGGTGTATCAGCTTTTAGTTCACTACTGGCAAAAGTAAAAACTGTCAAGCCCTTTGAAGATCATTATTATTTAGGAAACAAAGACAGTGTTGACACTTTAAATAAAATAAGAATAGCTTTAGGTTCTTAGAATTGAGAGTGTTATTATGAAATTATTTAGTTTAAGCTTTCTGGATTGTTTCTACATGGAGACACACTCTCCTCTCTTCCATTATGAGTACCCCTTGAAGTTCACAGGCATGTTTTAGACTAATGTTATAAAACACTAAAAGGGATAGAGATGGTCCCGTAATTTCAGTTATAGGCAGTCCTTGTAACTCGTTGTATGCTGAAATCTTCTCTAGCGCAAGACTTAAAATCAGTCTGGTTCACTTCTGGGTCATAGAATGTTGATATTAATTATTTTAAAAATGCACACAATTCATAACAACGTTAGATAACTTTTTTAAGAAGCAAAAAAAAAATTACCACTTACTTTGAGAAAAATTCTATTTTGAGCTTATATTGCAGGTGCATTATATAGCCTGTAGAGCAGAGGCAGTATTGAGTTGTGGTTAAGAGCTAGGGCTTTGCCACTTACTAGCTCTGTACATTGGGCAAGTAACTTTACTTCCATGTGTCTCAGTTTCTTCAACCAAAAAATGGGAATAATAATTATATGTACCTCATAGGCTTGTTTTGAGGATTAAATTAATACTTGTGAAATGCTTAGCATAGTGCTTAACGTATGGTAAGCACTCAGCAAATGTTAGCTGTTCTTGTTATTATTCTTATAATATGTAAAGCTCTTAGAACAGAATCTGGCTTCTTAAGTATCCCATAAATGTTAGCTCTTATTGTTACTAGGCTTTGTTAGTCAGTATGTAATGAGCTTTAGGTTCTTTAAGTAAATTTGATGGTGTAAACTAACATTTCCCAAAGTGTGAAGTAGTAACTCAGTTTTCTATAATCCACTCTCTTAGTCATAAATATTTCCTTCTCTTCCATATACTTACAAAACCTTTACTCTTCCCCCCCCGCCACTGCAGAGAAACCCAAAACTCCCATCTAATCACAGCACCAGGCTTAAAGTGCAGGATCTTTTGATAGTCTCTACGTCAGACCCGATGAGTCTCTGCGTCACTTCCTCTTGATGAGGTTCTCTCTGAGCTCCTGCCCCCTCCCAGCATTCAGTGGTGGCACAGAGAGAGAGTAGTTGCAGTAAATATCTCCATTCTTCCCTTTCTCCCGCTCTCTTCCTCCTTCCCCTACCTTTTCATCCTTTTGTCTTCCTTGTCCTCTCCTTTCTCTTCTGCATTTGTTATTTCTGGCACTATTTTAAGTTCTGACGTGATATTACTTTTTTCCTACTCATTTTCTTTCCTTGGATTAATAATTTTCCTTTTAATCTTACCCTTTTGTCTTTTATCTTTGAATTCTTGTTTCGTGGAGTTCATTCTTTTCTTAATTTTCTTGATTTACTCCCAAGAATGAGAAGAAATGAGAGTATGGAGAAGAATGGAGAAGAAATGGGAGCACGTGGAATATGTGCTCTTTCATGTATGTGTTGAATATTGTAGTTCTTAGCTTATTTTTATATTTTACATAATTTTGTATTGGTCCCAAATCTAGCGTTCCACTCTTCTTTTAACAGACGTGGATTTAAATTATTTCTGTGACTTGCTACCTTCTTGACTTTCAGCATTTTACTTAATCATTTTAAGACTTCGTTTTCTTATTTTTAAAATGCACTTGATAATATCTTCCTCCCAGTGTTATAAATTTAGATTCACTTTTTGGTTAAAAATGATGTACTTTCCATATGCATCTGTATTTCTCTTTTGATATTAAAAAAGCAGAAAAGGTTAAGACTATAAAAATAAGGAGAGTGACTAAAGAACTGAGTAGCTGATGAGAGATTTAATGAAAATTTTGATGACAGAATCTTGGTAGAGGAAAAAGTAAGTGACGTGGCAGGACAGAGAGATGGTGTTATCTTCAGGACCTGAACAGGCAGTGCCTACAAGAAGCAAACTGATTCTCTGCACGGATTTCCCAAGAGACACCAGTACTTCAGAAGTGGGAGTGAGGCATTGGGTTGAAAATGGGGCATTGGTTCAAAGTCTGTATACTGAAAAGTTGAGTCTCTAGGTCCCCTGTCTTAAACTGTGCAGCCAGACAGCTGCCTCCCCTCCACCCTTGAACTATTCAGGAGAAATGGAATGAGACAGGGGACAGAAAATGGGGATTATCTGTGTACTGAACTGTGTACAACCTCCCACCTCATCTCTCAAATATACTCTGGCTCCTGAGCACTGGCCACCAGACTTCTATGGCTCATTCAGGAGATTGAAGGGATCTTTTTTAGAGAAACTCAAAGAAGACTTTCTCATACTGACATTTGAGGGTCCCTAATGAAAAAGCTGTTCCCTATAGGGAAGCTCTCTGGTTAAAAACCCTGTCTGTACACATCAGGGCTGCCAGTCACATCCTTCAGTGCCTCATTCTTAAATAGGAACAGACAACTAAGGATCATGAGACATAGGAAAAAGCCTTCAACATAAACAACAGAGACCAAAATAAATTCATTGTAAAAAGGAATCTGGTGGAAACAGAGGTAAGGCAGGATTCGGAGTAAAATTTAAAAAGAAAAAAAACAAATTCCACCAAACAAAATAAAACAAAAATTCTTACTTCATAATCTCATAGAGATAAGGATTTATAAAATAACAATTAGATTCTTTGAAGAAGGAACAATTTGGGAATAAAAAAGATCTATTGCATATAGGTAACTATAGTAGCTTAAATTAAAAAAAAATTTTTAATGGCTAGAAGGTGAAGTTGAAGAAATCTCCCAGAAACTAGAAGGAAAAGACAATGATAGAAAATAAGAGAGAAAAGATGAGAGGCCTACAAAATTAATTGAGGAGGTCCAATGACAGACTAATAGAAGCTGTGTAAATAGAGGAAAGAGAAAAAATTATACAAAACAAAACAATAGCAAAACAAGAAAATTGTCTAGAACTGATTTTTCCAGAATGAAAAACCTCTGACTGGCTAGCAGAGTGAATGAAAAAAGATCCATTCTAAGGTCCATCATCATGAAATTGTGAAACATCCTTTATAAAAGACTTGGACACACACACACATACATACATACATACATACATACATACACATACACACGTACATATGCATATGCCGCATCACTTTTAAGGAATTAAAAATAGAATCAGATTTCTCAATTGCAACCCTAGAGGCTAAAAGACAAGTAATGCTTGAAAAATTCTGATGAAAAATTATTTTCAACCTAAATTTGATACTTGGCCAAATTATAATCAAGTATTAGCAGTATCATAGAGTACCATTTTCTGATCAGCAAGGATTTAGAAATTTTATCTTTCGTGTGTCTTTTCTTAGGAAACTACTGAAGGGTGCTCTTTAGCAAAATAAGGGAGTATTCCATGAAAAATAATGATAATGGGTTTCAGGAAACAGCAACTCCAACATAGGGGAACAGTGAAAGGGAAGTTTCAGGATGGCACATTACATAGTAGGTCTGAGAACAATCAGTTCAGCATTGTGAGAAATGCAGTGCTATGGGAAAGAGGTGTCTGGGGGGAAATGTAGGACAAGTAATAGATTATTTTGTATGATAGGGCATTTGGGATAAAATTTATACATGTGTGATGGATTGTTTTTAAAAACTTAAAGCTAGGTATATAGAAAATAATGTAAATAAAAATATGAGGCATGTATAAACACCAGGAAAAACAAAAAGTTCTAAGTTTTTGAATAGTTGACTGGATAATGAAGCTCTGGAATAACAACCTTTTAAATGTTGGAGTCTTCCTTGTAATTGGGGTTTCTAAGTCTAAAAATATTCTTGATTTATTTCTTAAAAACCTAAGTGATCAAACTTTACTACAAAGCCATAGTAATCAAGGCAGTGTGGTCCTGGCATAAAGCTAGACATATAGATCAATGAAATAGAATTGAAAGTCCAGAAATAAAACCCATACATCCCTGGTCAATTGATCTTCGATAGGAGTGCCAAGAGAGGTCAATGGTGAAACAATAGTCTTTTCAGCAAATGGTGCTGGGACAAATGGATATCCACATGCAAAAGAATGAAGTTGAACCCCTACCTCACACCATATCTGAAAATTAACTCAAAATGGGTCACAAACCTAAATGTAAGAGCTAAAACTAAAATTCTTGGAAAGCATAGAAGTAAATCTTTGTGACCTTGGATTATGCAATGGTTTCTTAGATGTGATAGCAAAAGCACAAGTGGCAAAAGGAAAAAGAGATAAATTGGACTATATCAAAATTAAAAACTTTTTGTTTCAAAGGACACCCTCAAAAACCTGCAAAGACAACCCACAGAATGGGAGAATTGATTTGCAAATCATATATCTGATAAGAAACTTTCATCCAGAATATTTTAAACTCTTATAGCTCAAGAATAAAAAGGCAAATAATCTGATTTATAAATGAGCAAAAGATTTGAATAGCATTTCTTCAAAGAAGACGTAGAAATGGCTGATAAGCACATAAAAAGATGCTCAACATCATTAGTCATTAGGGAAATGTGAATCAAAACAACGAGATACCACTTCATACCCACTAGGATGACTATAATAAAAAAGAAAGACAGTTACAAGTGTTGGTAAGGATGTGAAGAAATTGGAACCCTCATATTTCTGGTGGGGTTATAAAAGGCTGCAGTCACTTTGGCAATCAGTTTGTCGGTGCCTCAAAAAGTTAACAACATAGAGTTACCATGTGACCCAGCAATTTTACTTCTAGGTATATCCTCAAGAAAAATGAAAAAGTATGTTCACACAAAAACTCGCAAACAGGTTTTCAAGGCAGCAATATTCATAATAGCCAAAAAGTGGAAACAACCCAAATGTTCATCAAGTGATGAATGGATAAATAACATGTGATATATCCATACAATGGAATATTATCCAGTCATAAAAGAAATAAAGTACTGATACATGCTACAACATTGATGAATCTTTACAACATCGTGTTAAGTGAAAGAAGTCAGTCACAAAAGTCCACATATTGTATGATTCTATTTATATGAAATATCCTGTAGAGGCAAATTCATAGAGATAGAAAGTAAATTCATGATTGCCAGGGTTAGGGGGAAATGGGGAGTGACTGCTAATGGGTATGAGATTTCTCTTTGGGGTGATGAAAATGTTCTGGAATTAGATGGTGGTGATCGATGTAGAGTTTTTGTGAATATACTAAAAACCGCTGAGTATGTACTTCAAAGAGATGAACTTTATGGCATGTGAATTATATCTCAATTAAGCTGTTACTGAAAAAAATCCTAAGTGTTATGAATGGCTTACTTTAATGACTAATAAAAGATTGTTTTGTGATAAAGTATAAATTGGAATCATAAAGCAATTAACCACCTCCAGATCAGGTGGTGACTGAGAAGCAGCAGAGAAAAAAATTGCGTGAGTCTCCAGCAGACACCAAATAAGACTTGGCATTATAGAGTTGCTACTGGATGGCCAAACATAAAGTAACATTTTTGTTGTTTAGTCTAGATGTTTTTAGGATAGGCCGTTTTAACTTAAATTTGAAGATGGTTGTTAGTTTGAAGTATGTATTTCTGCTCTTAACAGTTTTTACTTAGGCAGGTTAAAATAATGATTATAAAATTAGAATGTGACAAAATAAAACCTTTTCCCTTTAATTCCAATTCATTGTCAAATCATTCACTAAACAAATAAGAGAAAGAACTGTTTTGGCCACAAAGTCCTACCTCATTATTGCTTAGCTAGAAATGGATGCTCTCTTTTGAGAGATAACATGAATTACTTTCAGAAAGGTATTTGGTGGTTTGCCTGATTGGGTCAGGTCAGTATTTTCGTCTTATTCTTGACATTTGCTGTTTCTGATGAGTATTTGTTTTAAAAAGTGGTCGAGCCATGACCTGGGTTTTGGGAGTTGTACCAACACTACTAGTGTAATTTTATACAAATATTTCCCTAGCTTTATCAACTTTCATTTATTGCTAATCTGTACTCGATTTTAAGGTGATAATGGAGGTCAAAAGTTATACTCATGCGATTATTCACTATGCATTTTCCTTTATTTTATTTTATTTTATTTTATTTATTTAATTTTAATTTTATTTTAATTTATTTTTTTTATGAGGAGGATCAGCCCTGAGCTAACATCCATGCTAATCCTCCTCTTTTTGCTGAGGAAGACCGGCTCTGAGCTAACATCTGTTGCCAATCCTCCTCCTTTTTTTTTTTTCCCCAAAGCCCCAGTAGCTAGTTGTATGTCATAGTTGCACATCCTTCTAGTTGCTGTATGTGGGACGCGGCCTCAGCATGGCCGGAGAAGCGGCGTGTCAGTGTGCGCCCAGGATCCGAACCCGGGCCGCCAGTAGCGGAGCGCGCACACTTAACTGCTAAGCCACAGGGCCGGCCCTGCATTTTCCTTTAAACATTAAAAAAGATGAACTTAATTTTACAGTATGATTTGACCCAGGGGGTTATGTTATGTGAAGTAATGCTAAAGCCCTCCTGACTTTGTGAAGATACGTGCTCAAATGGTTAATTTGGGAAAGTATTTGACTTAGGGCCAGTTAAACTTTTGTGTCAGCTCTAGCCAGTAGCTTCTTTGAGATAATTATCTTAAAGTGATTTTAGCTTTCTGCTGTAACAATGCAAAGAATTTTTTTAAAGTAAAACACACTGCCAGAACTGTCTTCATTTTGCAGCATTTGTGAATTTTTTTGTTTTGTTTTTATTTCCTTTAATGTGCTGAGAGCTGGCAGAGGTGATCTGACAGGCAAAATTAGACTGAAATCTTTTGGGGGGATTGTGAAGTGCTTGGTTTCTCAAGCCCAGAGCCTGGAGGAGGTGATGGCGAGGGTGGAACTATAAACCTCAAAATGTTACTGATCGGAGATGCATTCATGACTCTTCTCCATTAAGATTTGGAGTTAATTTTTTGAAACTGTTTACAGCCACGTTAACAGGTATACCTCATACTAGAAACTGCTTTCTCATTTTTCCCGTTATTTCTGCCAGATGGGTTTTAATATAATAGGAAGAGTATAATGTCAGTTCTTTTGTACTTTGGACTAGAATGCTTTTGTTTTCAACTTGAAGAGTCCTGTTGAATCCCTCTCTAGTGACTGGCTTTATTTTTGCTTTTAGACTTTTTGCCCATTTCTACTTGGGAAATAATAATGAGTAATAATCTTGTTAGGACACATACTGCCAACTGTATGTGAAGGTGTAGCTATGTGGAGCATAAAATTAGATATGCTTCCTTCCTTTGGCTCACAGTCTAAATTTAGTAGGCGAGAATCTCCTTTCCTAGATGTCATTAAAAATAGAAGATACCCATCTGTCTGGAATGGTTTAGAGACACGTCTGCCTACGGGCTTGGAGATGAGCTACATAATGTGGACTTTCTTTTTGCCCCAGGATTTAGAAAAATAATGTTTTCTTTAATACAGAGGCCAAGAGTGTATAGTTTCCAGTGTTGACTTTATCCTGTAAGTTTGTGAAAATAAGAAAGACTTGTGAATAAGACCTAAAATAAGAAAATAAGAAAGAAAGTTTGTGAAAATAAGAAAGAATCAAATTTTGGGGAGAAACTTAAAACATAAGATGAAACAGTATCACTTGATTAAGAGAATTGGCTTTGAAGTAAAATCTAGTTCCAATCCTATATTTATAATTTACTAGCTATGTGAGAAAGTTACTTCTCTGAAATTATAACCTCATTTATTTTTATTTTTTATTTTTTTTAAACTTTTATTTATTTATCCCCCCCAAAGCCCCAGTAGATAGTTGTATGTCATAGTTGCACATCCTTCTAGTTGCTGTATGTGGGACTCGGCCTCAGCATGGCTGGAGAAGCGGTGCGTCGGTGCACGCCCGGGATCCAAACCCGGGCTGCCAGCATTGGAGCACGCGCACTTAACCGCTAAGCCACGGGGCCGGCCCCTATAACCTCATTTATAACATTGGAATAGTAAGGCCTACTTCATAGAGTTGTTGAAGAGTAAATTAAGTGTGTTAATATTTATGAAGTGCTTTCTTCAGTCCCTGGCATGTAGAAGCCTTTTTTTGGTGGTAGTTATTATGTTAATATTACTTCTGGTTCCTTTTGTTCAAAATTCTGCCACCTTGCTGTTAAAAAATCTTAATTTGGAGCTCAGGATATAATATGGGGTCAGAGACAAGCAGGGAATTCCTAGGGATATTTGGAGTCATGGAAATCATTAGAAGAGCGCTAAAAATCATCCCCAAAGGACTGCTTATATTTAGGGGATGCAGAAGAAACAGGGAATAGACAGAGAAAGTCATCAGTGAGGTGAAAGGAGAATTAGGGGAATAATGTCATGGAATCCAAGAGGAAGGTTGCTAACCAGATCAAATATTTTCTTCAGGTGTTCATTCAAAAATAGTTTAAATCCTAGGTGATGTCAGGTAATGAAAGGACCCTGAGGAAACCAGTGAACTGGGCAGGTGGGAGATCCTGATCTTTGAGAGACTAGAAAAATGACTGTAGACCCAGAATTCATTGGGTAAGAGAAGTAAATGTAAGGTGAGGAAAAGTGGAAGCCATGAGCATTAGATGGATCCTTATGAAAATTTAGTTGCATAGAGAAGGAAAGAGATAACTTAAGGGGGAGGAGAGAGGGTTTGAGTTTGTTTTGTTTAGGAAAGAAAAAAAAAAAAAGAGCATGTTTGGAACCTGAGGGAGAAATTAAACATACTGGCCAGAGGATAATTGATGGGCAGGTCATGGTATGAGGCAAGTGGGAATGGAATCCAGTGCACAGGTGGAGGCTGAGAGGAGCAGCTGCTCTTTGGGAGAAGAGGAGGAGAAAAGGAAGACAAGTAAATTTGAGGCAGGAGAGGAAAAGAGGAAATTCATGTCTAATTGGCCTCTATTTCAATGGAGAAATGGATAATGAACTTACTGAAATAGTAACAGACCAGTGGTCCTCAGCTGAGGATGATTTGCCTCCCAGGGGACGTTTGGCAATGTCTGGAGACATTTTTGATTGTCATAAGTTGGGAGATGTGGTGGTGGCATCTAGTGTGTAGAGAACAGGGATGCTGCTGAACATCCTGCAGTGTGCAGGACAGCCTGCCACATCAAAGAATGATCTGGTTCCAAATGCCAGTAATGTTGTGGTTGGGAACCTCGCCCTAGATCAGAACATCCCTGCAACGTGATCTTCGACAAAAGCCAAGAAATTTGAAGAACAGCTCAATATATCTTGTCTTAGAGAGTCACAGCACTTATTAGTTTATTAAAGTCTGAAAACCCTCAGGAGAAAATTTAAACTGTTTAACTGACTAACTTCTCCCCTCCCTTCGCTTTCATAACAACTGTTAACATTCTGAGAAATACGTTTAGGAAAAGATTGTACTTTAATTTCTTGGCCGGCTGATACTGTGTATTCATCCTTGTATGTAAAGCTGTTAGCTCAGAGTCTAGCACTAAATGATAACTGCTATTATTACTATTTTTTCCCTTCCAAATGTGAAATCCCGGGCCACTTCTGACTTATGTGTTACAAGTTGCAATTTTTTGTGTGTGTGTGAGGAACATCAGCCCTGAGCTAACATCTATTGCCAATCCTCCTCCTTTTTTTCCCTTTTTCTCCCCAAGGCCCCAGTAGGTAGTTGTATATCCTTCTAGTTGCTGTATGTGGGACGCCGCCTCAGCATGGCTGGAGAAGCGGTGCGTCGGTGCACACCCGGGATCCAAACCCAGGCCACCAGTAGCAGAGCACGTGCACTTAACCACTAAACCACGGGGCCGGCCCCACAAGTTGCAATTTTAAGGTAAATGTAGGCAATGTGAACAATCAACACAAGAGATAAGAGCTGCTTCTCAGAGATCTGTAGAATACACTGATAATTGTGCTTTAAATGGTGGTTCTCCGAAGACTTAAACAGAATTACTACACGATCCAGCAGTTCCGCTTCTGAGAATATACCCAAAGGAATTGAAAGCAGAGACTCAAACAGATATATGTACACCAGTGTTCATAGCAGCATGATTCACAATAGCCAAAAGGTGGAAACAACCCAAATGTCCATCCCTGGGTGAATGTATAAACAAAAGGTGTTATATACAGTCATGCACCGGATGACGACATTTCAGTCAATGATGGACCTCATATGTGATGGTGGTCCCATAAGATTAGTACCGTATAGCCTAGGTGTGTAGTAGGCTATACCATCTAGGTTTGTGTAAGTACACTCTATGATGCACAAGGACGAAATCACCTAATGACACATTTCTCAGAACGTATCCCCGTCATTAAGCAACTCATGACTGTACATATAATGGAATATTATACAACTGTAAAAGGAATGAAATTCTGACACATGCTACAGCATGGGTGAACCTTGAAGACGTTATGCTAAATGAAATAAGCCAGAAACAAAAGGACAAATATTGTATGATTCCATTTATGTGAGGTATCTAGTAGTCAAATTCATAGAGACAGAAAGTAGAATGGTGGTTGCCAGGGTCTGAGGGAGGGGGAATAGAGAATTCAGTGGGTACAGAGTGTCACTTTGGGAAGATGGAAAAATTCTGGACATGGATGGTGGTGATGGTTGCACAACCATGTGAATGTACTTTATGCCACTGAACTGTATACTTAGAAATGGTTAAAATGGTAAATTTTATGTATATTTTACCAAAATAAAAAAAAATCTCAGAATATTTAGCAATCACCACAAAGCAATCAAAGGCTTTACTGATGGTTTTTATAGAGCTTCAAAAAGGTCCCCAGAGACTAGTTTTAAACTACAGATAGTGTTCTGATGAGACAGTTATAACATACATAAACAAAAAATATATTCATTTATTATATCAGTGATTAATATAAATTTAACACCTCTTACTGACAGGCACGTAATTTTCCTATGTTCATTACTTACTCCAAAACTTTGGAATGTTCAAGTCTAGCCAGAGCCTAAGCCAGGATAACAGTGATAATTCTTATGTTTTATACAGAGAAAAAAAGTGATTCCTTTAAAATTCCGTGGGAATCACATAATGGTTAGTTTAATTTGGGGGAGTATCTGCATATATATTTTCTCCCAGATTTGTACATATATTCTTAAAGGATATCAAGAATGTAGCCAGTAGTATCAGAAATAACCTTCAAGGAACTGCAGTCACTTCTTTACGTCTGAAGAAAATCCCCTACAAGTAAATCTGTTTTTAAAAATTGTCTAAAAATGTTTGCGTCAGAGGCAGTATTGGACACACTTATCTATAGGGTAATTTTTTTTTTTTTTAAATCTGAGTGAGAGTTTTGATATTGTAGATGTACTTGCTGATTAAGGGATAAGAACGCACATGTACAAACCCAGGAATTGTCTTACTTTGCTGAAACAACAACAGAACCCTCAGATCCCCAGTTCTGACCTGTGTAATTGCTTTTGGCATAACAGCTATTACCTCAGACAGACTGAAAGTTTAATAACTAGATTGGAGATTTTCTTTGCAGTGCACAAATGGGAAAAACACCACCATAGATGTTCTCGCCCACTTCTGACCTCCTCCCTTTCTTAACTTTCCAGCAGTGTGACTGCATCTCACTGCCATGCCTCATCTTAGCATCCTTAAATTATAATGTTATAGGTTATTGACCTGCCAAATTTTAGATATGTAACATTGAACAGTTCCCGATGAGTTTAAACAATCTTGTTTTTCATAATAGACAAGATTGGTTATTGGCCTACCAAATTTTTTGATATATACCATTGAGCAGTTCCCAGTGAGTTTAAAACAATCTTGTCTTTCAAAATTGTTTGTCTTTTGAAAGCTTCTGTTTGATTTTATGCACCAGTATAATTTTGTGGCTAATAAATGTTACATTGCTTTATTAAGTCTCTTTTGCACTTGTAATCCAGCCTCAATATCCAATAAGAGATCATTTTTATTGTTGTATTTTCGATTATGTTGTAAATATATTTATATTCCTGAATAATGTTGGTATTGAAATATTAAAATTTGTATTGCTTGTTGACTGTTATTTTAATTCTTGGAGGTTCATGAAACAGATATCTATAATCTCTTCTTCCTTGAAATATAGGTATATTTCAAGCCACATACCCTTCTGAAATATCCAGAATATATTTTGCCAATAACAAAAGGATATTCCTTGGAAACACCAAACTTCAAATAGGAGTTAGAGAGACTAACAATACACACACACTTCATGCAATTCTTTCTATTGTCCCTGCCTCCTTAAATCACAAGACGCTAAGAAAGACATCCTGATTTTTGATATGAATTTTATATGTATCTAAATATATTTATATATTTAAGTATTACTGTATTGAAGGTTATACATATTTATTAATATTTTTCAGGCCTTTAAACTCTTTCAGGAGTTTAACGAAGTAGAATAAAGAAGACATAATTTATCTATTTTTAACAAATTCTTCATTGCTTCTTTTTGGTGTTCCTAGCAGTCAATGTGTATATAATCTTTCTTCTCATTGATGAGCAGAACTACAGGGATAAACTAATGAAATTTCACCCCCTTTTTAAAATTCCTTCTTCACTTCTTTCCTTCAAAAATGTTTTTGATATTTATTTAGACTTTAAATTATAGGCAACCATGCATACTTAAAAATAATGAGGTGTGTATGTATTTTACTGTCATGGAATATGATCCATGAAACATTTTAAGTGAAAAGGCAAGGTTAGTAGTTTATATCGTATGATTCCATTTTCATTTGAGAGAGTCACCATATATTTGAGTATGCAAAGAAAACGGTTTGGAAGGATGTACAGTTGTTAACTGTGATGAACCCTAGGGAATGAGATGGTACTCTCTGGGTATACCCAATGGATACTGCCTCAGGTTGCATTCCCCAGAAGTAGAACTTGGGATGAGGTTTCATGAGAAAGTGACTTACTAGGAAGAGTTTCAAGGAAACCTGGTAGGGAGTGAGGAAGTGGAACTGGGAAGAGAGAAGGGGACTGGAGACCAGCCAAGGATGTAGCAAGGCTCTGACAAAGCCCCTGTGAGGACAGCTTTGGCTCAGTCCTGTAGGGAAGTTCTGAAGCTTATACCTAAAGAGCTGTCACTATCAGGGACAAAAAAGGAGGTGGAGCCTTTGTACTCCCATCCCCATCAGTCATTGCTTAAGAACCACCTCTGATGGGCAGGGGTGCATAAATGTCCAGGAAGTGCTGGCAGCCTGAGGGTAGCCCTCCTACAAGACCTGCAGGTGCTGCTGTTGGGAGTGAGAGCATAGGGTTAGGGGGAGATGTAGACAGAGCGCTGAAAGCAGTTGTACCTGTCACCCAAGTTCGAGAGGTTTAGACAAGATAGAGGTTTCTTTCTTTCTCTTGTAATAATCCAGTTTAAGCAGTCTAGGGCTAGTATGCTGGCTCCACAGGGTTCCAGGCTCCTTTTGTTTTGTTGCTCTGTTATCACTAAGTCATTGCCCACATCTGTATGGTCCAAGATGCTCAATATTGTGTCCATATTCCCATTTGAAAAAAGGGGAAAGATGAGAGGGAAGAGGGCACACTAATTCCTCTAAGTTCTGGAAGTTACACATCACTTCAGCTCAGATCTCATTGGCTATAACTTTGTTACATGGTCACATCTGGTTTCAAGAAAGAATAATTTTTACTGGTTGGCTTTATGCCCACTTAAAAATGGGGGCCTCTGTTATTATGCAACCATTTCTGTAGGAGAGAACGCATATTGTAGGACAACCTATTACAGGGATGTTCATTTTCTACTTTATTGGGGTGTGGTTTGTTGGCTTGTTTTTTAGTTTTGACCACAAGCATGTATTTTTTCTTTTAACTGTGTCACAGGTTGGGGTCTCCTAGAAGAAGAATTTGAGACAGAGTTTAGTGTACAGGATGTTAAGGAGTGTCCTGATGGTCAACACCTGTGGAAGGAAGGGAAAGAGTCAGAATTTGGCAGGAGAAGAAGTTGAGTTGTGATGCAATCCTGAACGACAGTCTTGGCTGACTCCACAGGGAGCTCTGAATCTAAAGTGGTATTTAGCTAAAGTTGTCCCGCAATGAGCTGAAATGGCTGGACCATTATACCCTTGCCTCCATCAGTTACTGGGTATGGGCTGCCTTGGGAGGAACATGACCTTGGGCAAGGCAGCTCTGCAGAGGTGATCCCTGAAGGGGCTGACAGCACTCCTAGCAGCTGAGACACCAAGTCCCTCCTTAAAGAGAACTCTAGCTGGCACATCTGTATGTCTATCACAATGTTTTGTGTGTGTGAAGATAATTAATACATGTTCATGTATCCATTTTATAATTTTAAAAAAGCTAAACTTTACTTGACCATTCCTTCCACAAGAATTTCTTGAGCAACTTTTATGTGCCAGGCTCTATTCTAGGCACTGGAAATAGGGAAATGACAAAATAAAGTCTCTCCCCTCATGGAGTTTATATTGTATTTGGAGATAGACAATAAATAAGTAAACTTATAATACATCGGATGGTGATAATTACTTTGGAGAAAAATAATGCAGTATAAGGAGGAGTGTTCTGTTTTATATAGAGCGGTCAGGGAAGGCTTCTCTGATAAGGTGATTTGAGCAGAGGCAGGAGGGAAAGGATGGAACTACCTCTGTAGATATTTGGGGAAGAGTATTCTAAGCTGAGATTACAGCAGATGCCAAGACAGCGCTGTGGCAGGAGTGTATAGTGTGTTGGCGTGTTTGAGGAACAGCAAGGAGGCCAGTGTGGCTAGACTGGAATGACTGGAATAGTAAGAGATAAAGTTTTGGACATGATGGTAGTGGTCAGATCATATGAGACCTTGTAAACCATTGTAAATACTTTGAGACCTTCTCAGAATGAGTTGGGAAGCCATGTGAAGATTTTGAGCTGAAAAGTGATAGAATCTGGGGGGCCAGCTCGGTGGCACAGTAGTTAAGTGCGCGCTCCGCTTTGGTGGCCTGGAGTTTGCACGTTCGGATCCTGGGCGCGCACCGATGCACCGCTTGTCAAGCCATGCTGTGGTGGCATCCCATATAAAGTAGAAGAAAATGGGCACAGATGTTAGCCCAGGGCCAATCTTCCTCAGCAAACAACAGGATTGGCACTGGATGTTAGCTCAGGGCTGGTCTTCTTCACACACATACACAAAAGTGATAGAATCTGACTTCATTTTAAAAGGATCACTTTATCTGCTGTGTTTGGAATGAACTGTATCTGAACAACTGGGAGAATGGAGTTGCCTTTAACTAAGGAGAGGACTGAATAGAGTAGGTTTTGGGGGGAGAATAGCTTGGATTCAGTTTTGGATATGTTGTTTGAAATGCCAACTAGACATCCAGGTAGAGATGTCAAATAGGAAGTTGGATAATGGAGACTGGAATTCAGGAGAGAGGTCCAGTCTGTAGATTAAAAAATTGGGGGGCTGTCAGTGTATAATTGGTATAAAGCCATAAGAGTGCATGCTGTCACCTGCGGAATGAGTAAAGAAGAGAACATCTCAGAGCTTTGAGTTCTGGGGCACTTCAGCAATACGAGGTTGGGTGACGAGGTGAACCACCAGTGGAGATTTGAGAAGGAGCAGCTAGGGAGGTAAGAGGAGAAAATGATGTCTTAGAAGACAAATAGGAATATTCAGGAAGATGAGCATGACTAGCTATGTTCAATGCTATTGATAAGTAACTTAAGATGAGAACTGAGAATTGCTCATTGAATTTACCAGCATGGAGATCATTAGTATTGACACACAGTGTTTCACTGGAGTAATGGGAACAAAGTGGATTGGTGTGTGTTTGAGAGAGAATGGGAGACAAATTGGAGACAGCTATATAGACATATGAATTCTTTATATATTTTGGATTTTAGCTCCTTTTCAGATACATGATTTGCAAATATTTTCTCCCACTCAGTAGATTGCTTTTCCGTTTTGTTGATGACTTCCTTTGCTGTGCAGAAGCTTTTTAGTTTGATGTCTCACTTGTTTATTTTTGCTTTTGTTGCTTTTGCTTTTGGTGTCAGATTGAAAAACTCATTGCCAAGACCTATATCAAGGAGCTTACTGCCTATTTTTTCTTCTAGGAGTTTTATGGTTTTGGGTCTTATGTTCAAGTCTTTAATCCATTTTGAGTTCATTTTTGTGTATGGTGTAAGATAGTGGTCTAGTTTCATTCTTTTGCATGTGGCTGTCCGGTTTTCCCAGTATCATTTATGGGAGAGAGTATCCTTTCCCCATTGTATATTCTTGGCTCCTTTTTTGTAAATAAATTCATCATATATGCGTGAGTTTATTTCTGGGCTCTCTATTCTGTTCTGTTGATCTGTGTGTCTGTTTTTATACCAATACCATACTGTTTTAATTACTATAGCTTTGTAATACAGTTTGAAATCAACGTGATGCCTGCAGCTTTGTTGTTCTTTCTCAAGATTGCTTTGGCTACGGATTTTTAAGTTGGGAGATAATGATGAGAATTGTGCAGTATAGAGAAGACAGTTGGTGATGCTGTAGAAAGAGAACAGTTGCTGGACTGATGTCCTTGAATAACAATAGGGGATATGAGAGCTAATGCATGAATAGAGGTGTTGTCCTTAGATGGGAACACATTCTGTTTAGTCAAGGTAATAGAAGGGAAGGCAGAGGAATGTATATGGTTACAGATGCCAGTAGGTTGGTACATATGTGATTGGGTGTGTGTGGAAGATATTTACTGATGGCCTCTGCTTTTTCAGTGAAATATAGAGCAGTTGCCGTCAGCTGAAAAGTGAGGATGGGGGTGAGATGTTGGATGTTTCAGGGGAGGAGAGGGTGTGAAGTAGTGCTCTAGGAAGGTAAAGAGTGAATGGACTGAGGAAATGTAGTGGGAGTGCCCATTTTGAGGTCATGAATTGAAAATGGGACCAGTCAGCCTGATTGTACGTGTTCTTCAGCCATATTTAGCTGCCCAGACGCAAGCTCAGAGTAGGTAGAGGGTTGGATTTAATCAAGTAATAAATAAAACTAATTGTTCACTTTGAAAGCTCTTTTCAGGAGGTTGGTGATGTGAATGGTATTTAGAATTTTAGCTTTTAATTATACCCATTTTTGGAAGGCTCAACTTAGTGACAGATCATTAAAAAAAAATAGGAAAAGAGGCATGGCATTGTTCTAGGAAAGGTTCTTGGTTGAGAATTCTAGGCCCCAATTCTGGCCAACTTAAGCAGAAAAGGAATTTACTGGAAGGTTGTCAAGTACCTCACAGCATTGATGGAAAAATTGGAGAATCTGGTTCAGAAAACACTAGAGAGGAACCAAAGGAATCAAACGATCTAGAATTACTACCAAGGTCACACCACTGGGAGACCTTGGTTAAGGATGTCTGGTTAAGGATGTTGCTGTAGTCTGAATATTTGTGTTCCCTGAAATTCATATGTTGAAATCCTAACCCCCAAAGGTAATGTTATTAGTAGATGGAGCCTCTGGGAATGCTTTGGTCATGAGGGTGGAACCTCATGGGATTAGTGCCTTATAAAAGAGGCTCCGGAGAGATCCCTAAACCCCGGTCCACTATGTCAGGATACAGGTATGCAGCCCAGAAAAGAGCTCTCACCTGGCTGTGCTGGCACCCTGCCCAGAACTGTGAGCAATGCATTTCTGTTGTTTATAAGCCAATCAGTCTGTGGCATTTTGTTATTATAGCAGCCTAAATGGACTAAGACAGATGCTGTTGCTGCCGTTTCTGAAGCCTGGTACTGTGTCTGTTGGAGGAATGATTTCTGAACTTATCATTTCTTACGTGAGTCATTGGCTCTATGTAAAAATATTAATTTGAAAATATTGCTCTGGCTGCTGTGTCAAAAATGAGGTAAGGGGTTCAATGGTAGAATTGAGGAGAACCAGTCATGAGGCCCCAATATAAATGATATTAACTTAGATTAGGATAGTGACAGTGGGGATGACAAGAAATGGACAAATTCATGAAATAGCCGATTAGGTTGCTACTAAAATTTTTGTCTTGGGAAAAATTCTTTTTTTCTTCCTCCTCCTCTTCTCTTATTTCTCTTTCTCATTTCTCTTTCTTGAAATCTAGACCTTCCTAGGGGCCTTGATGCGATCTTATCTTGCACAGGGCAGCATAACTTATCTAGCAGATATTTCATAAAATCCTGCAGTGTTCATTATTTGTTCTTTAAAAAAATATTTCTAAGCTACTGTGTATACTGTGGTGCTGAAGGGGGTTGCTACGTGTAGTCATTCTAGAATTGAGTTCAAGTCTAGACACTCAGAAATGATTCCTTTCTTCCAGGGCACTGCATGATTGCTGGCTGGGCCAACCAACCTTTTTCTAGGTGTGGATAATTGAGACTACGTAATCTCACTTTCATCTAAGCTTGTTTCCCCAGGACTCATTAGTCCCTTATTTTATAGGCTTTTACGTATCGGTTACTGGAAACAGGCCAAACGCATATCCACTGTTTAAAAAAGTAATGAGAAAGAAAATGATTATCTTTTTTTTATCCTTTTAAGATAGTGATTTTCAAGTGGAGCTAATCATCAGAAATGGCTTAAAATAGTTTTAAAAAATACAGACTCCCAGTGGCTGGCCTGGTGGCGTAGTAGTTAAGTTCGCACGCTCCACTTCGGCAGCCTGAGGTTTGCAGGTTCGGATTCCGGGCTGGGACCTACACACCGCTCATCAAGCCATGCTGGGGCGGTGTCCCATGTACAAAATAGAGGAAGGTTGGCACAGATGTTAGCTCAGGGACAATCTTCCTCACAAAAAAAGGAAATAAAAAATAAATAAAAATAAAAAATACAGAATCCCAGCCCTCCTGAATCACAGTATCAGAAATAGGTCCCAGAAATCTTTATTTTAAAAAGTAAGCATTCCAGGATAATGAGCCAGGTTTAGGAACCATAGCTTTATGCTAGTCAGACTAGCTTAACTCTTTACTGGGAGAGTTAATTAAATTCTTCTTTCTTAATGGGAAGGCTCCATTATAAATAACTATTTGGATTTCTCAGCTTGATTTTAAAATGTGGCATTTGTCTCATCTTTCAGATTGGTTTCAAGATTATAAATAGTTTTGAGGGGGTAGTAGAGGTGGATTCCATTAATTTTTCTCTCTGTGGCTATTTTGTAATTATTCAGTTGTTATTTTACCTCTGTAAGTATAAGAAACTCATCCTCTATGCAAGAATATAGCCCACTAAACTTCAGCTTCAAGCAAGTTTGTATAAAAACAGCTAGATCACTGCTTCTTAAATTTAACGTGTACACAAATCACCTGGAGAGCTTGTTAAAGGGCCGATTCTGGTTTAGTAGGTCTGGGCTGGGGCCTGAGATTCTGCATTTCTAATGAGCTCTGGCGTGCTGCTGAGGCTGCTGGTCTGCAGATCTTTTGAGACGCTAGATGGTAATTGTATTATCCTTTGAGCTTTCATCTTTGTATGGGTTACTCTGCCCCTGGGCATGTTTTAGGACTGTTTAGTTTGACCGAAGGTTGAGCAGTACATTTTAAGAAGATTGGATTATATAACCTTTTAATGCTTTTTCCCATATTCTTGAAGGTTATAGTACTATATATAGCCTAAGGTTTTTAGTTTCAGGCTTGGGAACTGAATAAAAGAAATGTCAGAAGCAGTATAATTTTTATTGAATCATTAAATCTGCAGCAGCAAAACTGGTTTATCTGCTCGAGGTAGTCTGAACTACAAGTAGAGTATTAGTAACTGAATTAAGAATAAGAAAGAAAGGGATATAATGTTGAAAATTATTATTAGATATGCAGGATATACCTGTTGGGTATATTGGGGAATTTGTGTTTTGCAGAATTGAGAATGCTGTGGATAAGATGTATGATATATTAGAGCAGTGGTTCTTAGCTAGGGGTGATTTTACTCTCCAGGGTACATTTGGTAATATCTGGAGACATTTTTAGTTGTCATGGCACTTAGGCGGGTGGTGGTGTTACTGGTATCTAGTGGGTAGAGGCCAGGGATGCTGCTAAACACTCGACAGTGCAGAAGACAGCCCCCACAACAAAGAATTACTTGTCCCGAAATGTCAGTAGTGTAAGATTGAGAAACCTTATGTAGAGAATTTTCATAAGTACTTGATTAATTTTTTAACTAAAAGTAATATAGAAAATACATATAGAAAATAATCATCCATATTCCCACCAAATTTAACCAATGTTAACATTTTGACATATTTATTTTAGGCTTTTGGTTTAAGAAGTATCACTCTGTTATTTTTTGGAAAATAACACAATTATTATTTTGAATTCAAATAATATAGAAAGTTCAAGGATGAAAGTAGTGAAGCCATCCCAGATCTCAGCACCCAGGAATAACCATCATTAACACCAGGTGACCATTATCCCAGATAGCTTTCCATACATATATGCAGATAGAAGAATAGAAAGAAATGCCTTTATAAAATTGGAACCATAGGGCCGGCCCCGTGGCTTAGTGGTTAGGTGAACGCGCTCCGCTGCTGGGGGCCCTGGTTCGGATCCCGGGCCCGCACCGACGCACCGCTTCTCCGGCCATGCTGAGGCCGCGTCCCACATACAGCAACTAGAAGGATGTGCAGCTATGACAGACAACTATCTACTGGGGCTTTGGGGGAAAAAAAATAAATAAAATTAAAAACAAAAAATTGGAACCATAACCATAGATGAAGTAAAAAAAACCTTTTTCTTATGAAAAATTTTAAACTTAAAGAGAATTAAATAGAATAATTAACCCCCATGTACTTATCACTCAGCTTGAACAGTTATGAATTCAGGCCCAATCTTATTTCATGTGTATCCATACCCACTCACCTGCCCCTGAGTATTTTGAAGCAAATCCCAGACAGCACATCATTTCATCTGTAAATATTTCAGTGCCTGTCTCTAAAACATGAGGATTCTTTCTTTGAGCCATTATCAACACAATTAACAGTTTCCCTGATTGATTCATTCTCTCTCTCCTTTTTCTCTCTCTCTCTCATTATGTTTTCTTCTAAATTGAGTTTTTGTTTCTAATGAGATTACACATGTGAAAGAGCAGTAATTCCACAAAGAAAGGGAAATGGATGCCAAGGCCAAAACAAAAGCTATCTGCCACAAATACTTTTTGCAAATTTTGTTTTTTCTTTCTAGAATGTCTTACTGTTTGGCAGTGCTGTGTAAAATAATGAATTACTTTATTTCTCATTTTTACTATGTTCATTTTTCAACCTGCCTTTCTCATCTTTTCCAATATTTCTCTGAGATACCTTCCTGTTTTGGAGTATTTGCTATAGCAGTGGCCCTGGGGAACTATTAGCAGGAAAATACCTGCAGGAATCCTTTAACTGGTGGTTCGCTTCTTGAGGACGAGGAGCAAGTCTTACCATCTTTCTGCCTGATGCCATTGCCATGTCCTCAGTATTTGTTGGATGCTTGTTATTGATCTTGAGGAATTGTGCCAATATTGATTGGTATATTAATTAAAACCATTTATTTACAACAAAAAATTGCGTGCTCATTTAGCTCTTAACACGTGCATGCAGGAGAATGTAATTCGAATGTTCACATTTGGTACCTGCATCTATGGGCTGCCTCCATATAAAGAAGTGAAGCAGGGAGTTCTCCTTCCTCTGGTGACATTCTCTTGTTTCTTCTACCACTTACTTATAGGGTGACCATATGTCTTGGTTTGCCTGATACAGTCTCAGTTTTTGCACAGTCTTGATGTAATTATTAATAGTATCTGTTTTCATTCACAGAATTGTCAAGTTTAAGTGGTGAATTATATGACATTTAATGTGTGTCGGCTCTCGTCTGAACACTTCACATACATTCTCATTTAATTTTCATGACCACCCTAAGAAGCAGATCCTCTTATTTTCCCCATTTTACATATGGGGAATTGGGGCACAAAGAGGTTAAATAGCTTGGCAAAGATCCCACAACTGTATTTGAATAGTGAGTGTCAGAGCCGGCATGTGAGCACAGGCCGTTTGCACCAGTGCTGTTAACCAGTCTGCTCTGTTGCCTCTATGCTGGTCCCAGTATGTCTTTGTAGAATACGTGCTGATCTCCCAGGAGTCTCCTGGTAATCAGTCTGCATCTTTTTGGATCAGAAGTCTGGCGACGGCTTTGGGGAGTTGAGGCGTTTCCTTGTCTTCACAGAATACTTTTGTAGGTTCTTTGTGTACCGCTGCGCCAATTTGATGATGGACTTCTTTCTCAGAAGGTTGAACATTTACCTTTTTTCATTCTCTTAATGCCAACTATTTGGCATTCCCTCCTAGATGCTCAGGTGATGAACGTTCTCAGCTTTTGCAGATTCTCAAGTCCCTTCCACAGTCACTTTTCCTTACTTCTGGCCATCTTTGCTATCTTAAATTCACACACACACGCACGCACACGGTATCTCTGGCACTTAGAACATATGGCAGGCACACACAGACTTTTTCACTGCCTTTGATCAATTCACATTTTGGAGTTGTCTGGGAACAGTATTCAAGCCTTTGCACAGATACTTTGAGGAAAGGTATTTCAGACAGCTACTACGTAAAAGTAGCTTATTTAGTAAGGAGAAGATGAGTGTACACAAATAACTATGATATAAGGCAGCTGAGCTATATGCATTCGGAGAAAAATCATTTCTAAGGGAGGTGATCCAGATAAGTTTTGTGGAGGTAGAGACACTTAAGTCAGTTTAATGACTTCAAAATTGGCTTAAAAACCATACGTCCTCGTGCTAGGGACAGGCCTTAAGTTTGCCAAGAGTAGAGGCCTGACGGAAGAATAAGACTTGATCAACCCACAGGAGAGCAGGACTCCGATGTCCTCTTGGGAGAAACCCTCAGTCTGCAGTGTTGCTCTGTTTTTATGATGTCATCATCATCACGGCACATTTGACCCTCTAGGTGCCTTATAAGCAGCAGGAACACGTGGAACTCCTCAGCAGCAAAGAATTTAATTTTTTTTAATGTGGAAGCCTGGTGTTATTTATTTGATTTTTTTTAACGTTTTTAGTTTAAATTCTATTGATATACTCAAGGTCTTTTTCCTTAATAAAAACATTGTCTACTTTTATTATAATTGCATTTCCTTTTTTTTTTTTACTTTTTAAATTAATTATTTAATTAATTTATTTTTGGTGAGGAAGATCAGCCCTGAGCTAACATCGTGCCAGTCTTCCTCTGCTTTGTCTGTGGGACGCCACCACAGCATAGCTTGAGCAGTGTATAGGTCTGCACCCGGTATCCAAACCCGCGAACCCTGGGCTGCTGACGTAGAGTGAGATAGAGCAGTGTTTGTTATCCTCCTTTTGCAACTGGGGAAACCGAAGTTAGGTTAAACCGTTTGCTGTGTGACTTTGGGGCAGACGGTACAATTGGGACTTGGACTCGGGTCTTCAGAATCCGGATCCAGTGTACATCACATGGCCTTATTTTAACTTGTTAGATTAAAAAAAGCCTTATGAAGGGCCGGCCCCGTGGTGTAGTGGTTAAGTGCACGCGCTCTGCTGCTGGTGGCCCGGGTTCGGATCCCGGGCTCGCACTGATGCACCGCTTGTCAAGGCATGCTGTGGGGGTATCCCATATAAAGTGGAGGAAGACAGGCACAGATGTTGGCCTAGGGCCAGTCTTCCTTAGCAAAAAGAGGAGGATTGGCATGGATGTTAGCTCAGGGCTTATCTTCCTCACACACACACACACACAAAAAAAAAACCTTATCAATATCAAGATAAAGAAGAACACTGAAAGTTGTGGTTATCTCACATTAGAACTCCTTTTTAATGAATGTCGTTATAGAATCTTGTTCACTGTAATTAGTCTGTGTTCCGTTTCTCAGTTGACAGGCATATTAACACCACTTTGATGATGACAGATCCAATAAATTCTACTGAAAGGGAAGTCCTGTAGGGGCTGCAGGCGGCTTATGTGATACCTGTGTGTAAATTAGGAAAAGGCAGTCTCTAGGTGGATGGGTCAGAGATGTACGTACTAGGGCGGGTTCAGCCCACACCGGGGTGCTGGGCTTGGGGAGGGAGTGTCTGAATTTCAGTCTCTCCTCTGCCTCTTTTGTGTAGTGCTCGAAAAGCAGCAGCTGTGAATCCTGTCTGTGTTTATTTACGAGGACTGGGTTGTTTTGGTGCTGTGTTTGTAGACAGAACCTCTTGCTGTTGCTCAGAACACCACCTGTATACCTGCCTCAGCGCCTTGTACTTGTTCCCTCCACCTGGAGCCTGAGCCTCCCTGGCCTTTACTTGGCTCCTTCACTTCCTCCAGGTCTTCGCTCAAATGTTGCCTTCTCGGACGTCACCTCACCTGCTCTAAGATATTGCCCCCAGCCACACTCTCTCCCTTCGTATTTTCTTCATAGTACTCCTTACCACTTGGAATATTATATTTATTTTATTTTATAGTTCTCTCTCCACTAGAAAGTGGGAAGTGGGCTGTGACTGCTAGTGAATACAGAGTTTCTCGTGGGGGTAATGAAAATGTTCAAAAGTTGCATGTGGTGATGGTTGCCTAAATATGAATGTATTAACAACCATTGGCTTTTACACTTTAACTAGGTAAATTGTATAGTATGTGAATCATATCATATCTTGTTATATTACAAAATATATATATATATAACCAAAATTAGTTACTACTAAAAGAAACAGTCACTTCTTTCTTGTTTAATGAAAAGTTTATTATTTTCTTACTTCTGCTTCCAACTTATTGCATACAATACGTGCAATTTAGGAAAGCAAAATTGTCATGGTATAGATCGTAAATATCTTTTGATGGGTTATTTTTTTTTTATTCTGCTTAATACAAATCAGATATGACCTAACATTTGCATAATTAACAGCCTTTTCTCAGAGTATACTGAACTGCTGGTTTTGGGTGGCCCCAAATGATTTTCATATTGTCTGTTTTGTTGTCCTAAAAAATAAAACAGCCAGTTATTTTACCAGCAAAATGGGTTTATTTGGGAATAGCAAAGGAATTGCAATTTGGGGCAAACAAGCTATAGCAAAAACCTTAGGTAAGTCCAGCAAACAAAGGAAAGGAACATTACTTTGTAGAGAAAAAGGAGGACTTTGGGAGGGGTTGTTTGGAAGGACAGTCCGTTGGAGGAAAGTGAGAGTTCAGGGTGCTGATGGTTTCCCATTGGCTTGGGGGAGGAGAATTCTTCCTGTTGGGGTCTGTAATTGACATGTTTCTGTTGGGGTCTGTAATTGAGGCCTTCCTGTTGGGGTCCGTAACTGACATTGAATGGCAGTGGGTAAAGGCTCCCCCTTCTGGCTTCCTGACTCCATCTATGACGTTTCCTTTATTCTTTTTCACATTTTCCCCTTTTGATCAAGATCTTTCTCCAAAAGCATTGCTGGTCAAGAGTCAGGTTTTCTGAATTCAGTGCCCTTGGTCCCTTGATGCCAGGACCCACCTTTCGTGGATGTCATGTCCCATGTTGTGGGGAAAGTGCACAGATTGGAAACCTATTAAGGTCACATTCGAGTAACAAGGAGGGGTAGGAGGGAGAACTCTATCTAAAGTCTATATCTTATCAAGGTCGTGAGCATTAGAGATGATCTTGAAGTGTTGAGCCAACATCATCTTGTTGGGTACATCGATTTTATAAAGATTTGACTGGCAACAGGTACAAAACAGGAATAATAATACAAAGCAGAATTAAAAGTAGCATAACAATTCCAAATTGTGTGATGGTTCCAAATCAGGAGCCCAAACATGAAGGTAACCAGCTAAGTAGATCAAAAGGCCATGTATCTTAGGTGAAAATAGTTGTAGCCGATGTGCTTATTCCCTAATTTTCTGCAATTGAGTTTCTATTTCCCCAGAGGAGTTAGAAAATAGAACAGTAAATAGAGCAAGAGCACACTCAAACTGAAAGAATTGACCGAATGCATTGGGAAGACACAGTGCAGGGATAAACCTGAAGCAATAGCTGATGAACTGTTTGCAAAAATAGCAAAACTTCAAAGACGTATTAAAATAATGTTGTTATCTCAAAAGAATTGTTTGGAACCAAATGTGTTTTTCAGTAGTACAGCCTGTGAGGTTGCAAAATCAGAGACCGTGAATTTGGATAAGAATCCAGAGTCAGTTAATTGTCCAGATGAAAGAAAGATTCTGAATTGTGAACCTTCTAACCCTTCAGAAAAAGCAAGTGAAGGGATTGATTTGTCATAGAATCATAATGAGGCTGTGTCTGAAGGAAAAGGTTTCCTCTTTCCCAGGGGATTGGGAGATGCAGACAAGAGTGTTGTCTGTCCCAGGAAGATAGGGAGAAAATAAAGTAGGAAGCAACAGGGAGAAAAGGGTGTACAGGCCTGGTCCCGACGTCTTGGGAAGGCTGTCTTGTCAGATGTCTTCTGCTTCAATTCTGGAAATCCTTTACTTTCAGGTCACCAGATGGTGTGCAGTCAGGGTTTGATGCTGTCTTTAGATGTGATCGTGAATCCAAGAATCTGTTCCCTGGAGTTTGGCGGCGCAAGGGTTGGTTAGCTGTACCTGATAGAGGCCTTTCCAGAGAGGCTGAAGAGACTTTCTGGAGGTGTGTTTTCTAATAGACGAAATCTCCAGGTTGCAAGGTGTGATGTTTAAAGTCTTCGTTTCCCAGGAGCACACTGTGAAAAGACTACTCTACCAAAGCATGCTTATTTCTAATAGAAGCAATCAGACCTTTACAATATTGAAGTGTATTTCCTTTTATCAACTGCAGATCAAAAGAGGCAGGAGCTGCGTGCATCGGATGTCCTGTGATTATCTCAAAGGGTGAGAGCTTCCAAAGGGTGTGGAGCTGAGATTCAGAAGGACCAACAGCAATGCTTTGGCCAAGATATTCAGAGGGTTCCTACCAATTTTTCCAATTGAGTCTCAGTAGTACCGTTAATGTGTTGGACTAACCCTGAGGCTTGAGGACGGCAAGCACAGTGAAAGTGTTGTAAAGCTGGCTGAGCAGCACAGGCTTGTCAGAGCACCTGGCCCGTAAAAGGGGTTCCACAACCACTGTGAAGTAGGGGTTCCTTAGGGAGGAATAATCTTTTCTAGCGGAATTTTAGCCAACAAAGAAGCAGTGCCTGTCTAAAAGGGAAATCTTCGGTCCAGTGAGAAAACATACAGACCACGACTAAAACATGTTTATATCCATGAGACGAGGAAGCTCTATGAAATCCATTTGCCTAACCTTGAATGGCCCATCAGGCAATTCCAAGTTTCCAGGAACAGTGTGAACAGGTTTCCCTGGATTGTATTTTGGACAGGTGGGACCAGCGAGGTGGGCAGTTTTTGCAGCCCTATTAATATTTCCTCACCAGTGTTGGTTCATGAATGCTGTCATTTTCTCAGCAGACCAATCGTTTAATACATGTACAATGGTAAGTAGTGGGAATTTCAGAAGTTCTGCTAAGACTGGATTGTTGTTTGGCCCAAATAGAGTTCTCTTTTTTTGTTGAGCCAATAATTATTAGATTTCCAATATTGTTTTTCCTTTTCTGGGGCCAATTGTTGGGCATCTTTAGTCAATTTTTCCAAATTGTCATCTGAGGAAGCATTCTTTTGGACCGTGACAGAGGCTTGGCTGTTGGTTTCCTTGAGAGCAGTGTTTTTCGCGGAAATATCAGCGAGGTGGGGTTTCCTTTAGCCTCTAGGGCATCAAATTTGGAATGCCCAGGATCTTAATAACAGCCCAGGCAGCTGGCAAGAGTATGGCGTCAAATAGATTTTGGATTAGAGGTAAGGAAACCTCACTGTTGCCGTAGCATCCCAAAGTCGTGGCCTACCCCAAAGGCAGACCAACTATTGGTATAAACGTTTGCGTTTTGCCCTTGGCTAAAATATAAGCCCGAGCAAGAGTGTATAATTCAGCCTGTAGGGCTGAAGTAGCCAAAGGTAAAGGTGCTGCCTCGATGACTTCAAAAGCAGTTGCAGAAGCACACCCAGCCCGACGTTTATCATTGTCATCCTTTAAATAAGAACCATCAGTAAACCGTGAACATTCTGCATTGGTTAGAGGAGTTTCCTGTAAATTATCACAGGGAGTTAAGATTGATCTGTCAGCGTTCAGCAGTTGTGAGGGATTTCCTCACTAAAGGAGGGAGAAGAATAGTGGGTTGAGGTTATTGCAAGGAGAACGTGATACGTGAGGAGCAGTTAGCAAAAAGGTTTCATAGGAGGTGAGACAACTGACTGAAAGGTGTTGAGTGTCATGGGAATTTAGAAGGGCTTCTATTGCATGGGGCACAAAGATGGTCAAGGGGGATCCCATGACTATTTCTTCAGTGGCCTTAACCAAAAGGGCAGTGGCAGGAGTGGCTCTAAGACAAGGGTGCTATCCTGGGGCCACAGGGTCCAGTTGTTGGCTGTAATACCCTGTAGGTCGATGATGGTCTCCATGTTTTTGGGTGAGGACTTCAAGGGCATTCCTTTCCTTCTCACATACAAAGAAGAAAAACAGAAGCTGATGATTAGGATCTCCAAGGGCAGGGAGCTGTATTAAGCTTCTCTTCAAGGTTCCAAAGCCTATGTCATCCTGATCTCCCCAAATAGTAGAGTCAAGTTTGTTGTTTTTTAGTAAAACATATAGAGGCTGGACCTTAAGAGAGAAATTGGGGATCCAATTTCTAGAGTAGATGGCTAACTCAAGAAAATCTTGTAATTGGCGCTTAGTTTTAGGTTTTGGGAAGTTCAGGATGCCATAAATTCTGCCTGAATCCAAATGTTGTTCTTTTTCTGAGATCAGATGCCCTAAATATTGAACCTGAGTTTGAGCAAACTGCACATTTTCTTCGGAAGCTTTATGTCCCTTTAAGGCCAAAAGTTTTAACAAGTAGATGCTGGCTTCCTGTGAAGAGGTTTGAGAAGGGGAGCAGAGAAGCAAATCATCTCTACTTTGTAACAAAGTAGAGCCTGCAGAAAACTTGATGTCATCCAAATCAGCTTTTAAGGTTTGTGAAAAGTAAGAGGGATTTTGTGTAAAACCCCGGGGCATTACTGTCCAGGTGTATTGCTGTACTTCCCAAGTGAAAGCAAAAAGATATTGGCTAGCCTTGTCAACTGGAATACTAAAAAATGCATTGCATGGATCAGTTACAGTGAAAAACCTGCAGTGGGAATCCATGGCAATAGCATAGGGGATTAGGAAGAACAGGGTGCTGAGGGATTACACTGTTATTTATTGCTCAGAGGTTCTGGACAAACCTCCATCTCCAGCCATTGGGTTTCCTCACAGGTAAAATAGGGTATTACAGGGGTAATACTGGTACAGGGGATAATGAGATGCTGAGTCTTATAATCTTCTATTATGGGCTTGATGCCTTGAAGGGCTTCTTTATTTATAGGGTGTTGATTAATTCTGGGGCGAGGTTTTGAGGGCTGTATTTGAATCTTGATGGGATGTGCACTGTGGTTTCTGCCAATAACAGTTGAAGATTTTGCCCATAAAGAGGGTGGTAGCTGATTCATTAGGGACAAATGATCAGTGTCCCCAGACTCAGAGTGCCATCAGAGGTGGAGCAAATAAAAGATGTTGAAGGGTCATTTATTCACCTGATTGGCTGTTTTGATTGCTATTGTCAAATTCTAGAATTATTTCCCCCTTTTGGGAGAAAGAAATTCCAGCATGATACTCTTCTAAGTCTCGGCCTAATAAACCAATAGGGGTGGAGGAACTAAGGAGAAAAGGGTGGGTATCTCTCAAAGGGCCTAAACAAAAGGGAGTAGGTTCAGAGGCAGGAACCTGTTGCGAGACCCCCACTATTTGAACCGTTTTAGTGCTCCAAGGCAAGGGCTGCTTTATAGCCGTGGGGTTGAGTACCGTGAGTGTAGCTCCGGTGTCAGTGAGGACAGAGAGAGATTCATTCCCTATTGGAACAGTAGTTTCTCCAAGCTGATTAAGAGGGAGAATTGGGAAGAGCCCCTGTAGTTCCTCGGAGCCCCATCAGTGGGAGTCAGTAGGACATTGGAATAGCTGGCTAGAGGGCTGAAGGCGCCTGGAGTGCTTAAGGTTGTAGGAATCTTTTTTCCAGAGTCCTGCTTTTTACAATAATAACAGAAACCAGAAGGATTTTAGTTTTGTTTAGGGGCCTCCGTTTGTTGGAGTTGAAAATTAGGAATTTGAGTGGTCTTCCTTTTAGTTGAATCATCTAGGGTGTGAGCAAATTGATTTGCCAAATCAGCTAATCTGGAATGGATATGGCTTCCATTCCATCCTGGTCCTTTTAACTAAAAGAGAAAGATCCTGGTTCAGCCCGTTAATAAACATGGAGTTAAAGGCTCCCTGAGTGGATTCAACATCTAAAGGAAGACCAGAATTTTCTTTAAAGACAATTTGAAGTCAATTGTAATAGTCATGAACAGGTTCATCAAGTTTTTGCGTGCAAGCCTGAATTTTGTTCCAATCAACAGACTTAGGAAAAGCTACTGTAATTGCTCAGTGGAGTTCTCCAGCAAGTGTTCTAGTATTTTGCCAAAAGTTAGGGGTTTGTTTTTCTAAATCCCTTTCAGGATGTTCCCATCGGGCAAGTTTCATCCAATGTTGGGCCTGACCCTCACCAAAAAGCGTGTGGACTACCAAGCATGTGATGTAAATCTGAGAAACCAGGTTGGTAAGTTTGAACAGCAGCAAACTTGTGGGGGTCCTCAGTTACTTTAGGAAGCTTGTTACTATGGCTCACAATTCGGCCTTAGTCCAGGGAACATAAGAAACTTGGGGTTTATTTGGACCTTCGGAAGACTTCTGCCACACGTCCAGAGACAAAGAAAACAAAGGAGGGGAAAGAGGCCTCAGCAGCCGTTTTGTTTTTCTTTGTTTGCCGCAGTTAATCTAGAAATTGTATTTTGCAGAGAGGCAATTTTAGAGTCCTGAAAACACTTGGAGGCCTCAAGATACCAATCAAAATAGGCATCCGTTCAGTTTTTCCAATTTTAGAGCCGTGGCTGTCCTGTTCAGTTTTGAGAAAAGTAAGTTTGGGGAGGTGGAAAGTTCCCCATAATGGCCATTGGTGTTCAAAATTGCTTTTGGTTAAGTCAGTCCATTTAGTTAGAAAATGTGCATGAGGAGGGACCACAGTTTTTAGATAGAAAACGGGCTGGGGGACCTTAATGGGGGGCAGGGGGCGGGACGCTGAAAGCATTTAGATGACTGGAATCCCATTTCTCAGAGGTTTTTCTCTAGAGCAAAAGAAAAATTCCTCAACAGCCTGATTCCTTTGGAATGCTAACACACTTCCAATAGGAATTCTACCAAATGACTACTCATAAAAAAGAAAAGCCTTTGGGGCTGGCCCGGTGGTGCAAGCGATTGGGTGCGCGTGCTCCGCTGTGGCGGCCCGGGGTTCGCCGGTTTGGATCCCAGGCACGCACTGACGCACTGCTTGGCAAGCCGTGCTGTGGCGGCGTCCCATATAGAGTGGAGCAAGAAGGGCACGGATGTTAGCCCAGGGCCAGTCTTCCTCAGCAAAAAAAGGGAAGGATTGGCAGATGTTAGCACAGGGCTGATCTCCTCACAAAGAAAAAAAAAGGAAAGCCTTTAAAACAGAAAAGACGAAGCCTTTAGACATACAAGCTGAAGGCTTTATAAAAAAAAAAAAAAACATACAGATCTCGAATAAAGCCTGGAGAGCTCAAAATGCAAAGAGGCGAAGCTCAAATCCAGGAGAAAACGTCTCAGACTCCAGCATTGGTGAGACAGCCGTGAGATCAACGGGCTCAGTGGGTGCTGACTCCTGTTTGCTCACCAGCCTTGGAGTTGTTGGGGGTCTTCTCTGGATCCCACTTCCTTGACACCAAGTCATGTCCTAATGTATAAAACAGCCAGTTATTTTACCAGCAAAATAGGTTTATTCAGGAATAACAGAGGAATTGCAATTCAGGACAAGCAAGCTATAGCAAAAACCATAGGCAAGTCCAGCAAACAAAGGAGAGGAACGTTACTTTATAGAGAAAAAGGAGGAAGTTGGGAGGGGTTGTTTTGAACAAAAGTCCTTTGGAGGAGAGCGCGAGTTCAGGGTGCTGACGGTTTCCCAGTGGCTGGGCTTGTCGGGCAAGGAGAATTCTTCCTGTTGAGGTCTGTAATTGACATGTTTTTGTTGGGGTCTGTAATTGATGTCCAGCAGCAGTGCGTGAGGGCTCCTCCTCCTGGCCTCCCGACTCCATTTTCAAGGAGATTTCTTGATTCCTTTTCAGAGTTTTTCGTGTACTCTCTGCGTAGACCTGTGGCGGCAGCTGCTGCTGTCGTCTTTGTATGTTATTAAGAAGGAAAAGTCTGTGTGGCCTGCACTTCTCTACATACCAAATAGGAGTGATGTCTTGGTTGGTGATTGAGGCTCTTGTCTGAACTTGTTCCTTCTTGAGTTTTTGTGGTAGGAGTAAACAGCTATTTAAATTGAACTGCATTGTACCTGACTGCTGCCTCTGTGGGTTTTCCACCGGGGACAGTTTTCATATATTGTTCACTGTAGGCTGCTTCAGGTCATATTGCCTCACATCATTCTCCAGGGTACTTATTTTTGATACTTTCTTTCATTTTGTATGTTTTTGTGTTTCCTGCCCAATTAGCTTCATAAATACTCCTTGCATGTGTCTTGTTGGTAGTCATTCTTTTTAGATGACAGACTACCCAACTGCCTTTCTTTCCTTTCACTGCGGTACTTTCTGTGAGGCTGTGCTATGTCTCAGTTGAATAATTTGCATATTTGTTATTGTTAGGTGAACACGTCTCTTTCTCCACATTTAGTAGGCAAAATGATATCTTCATAGTCTCCTGAACAATATCTTACAGATGGCCTTCTGGCTATGTGTGTGTCGCTGCTGCTCCATCCCCTAGCTCCTTCGGCTTCCTTTTCTTAAACTCTCTTTGCCCTCAATTCATTCAATTTCTTTATACATTGAACAATGAGAATTTTGGTACCTATGCGTTTCCCTTACAATTGTTAGTATAGCATGTAATTTAAGTTCAATCACATGTTGGAATAAGTCAGAAAAATTGTTTTCAGAAAATAATCTGTATATAATTCATAATAGTTTTATACTGACTTTGACACGTGAAGATGCTTTGCACTCTGTTTGGCAAGGACCAGCTTTTTGAGCACTGCTGTTTGTTCATTTTGTAGGAACACTGTCTGCACCAAGCAGTAGCTGCTGCTTCCTTTTCTACTGAATGTGGAGAAACCATCAGCATCGCCCCCACATACACAGACATTCCACAGTTTTCTGTACTTGGTACTTTTCAACTTGTGCTGTTTTTGAGTGCATTTATAACAATTTTACAACTAATAATTTTAGAATATATTATAATCTACAGGGCAGTTGTACGTCCATTAGTTCATTTTATTGTCCAATAGCCTTATGAGTTAGCTGTTATTAATATTTCATTTTTGATAGCTGAGAAAACATACATATGACACTCTCTTATGTTGATGCTTAACTATACAGCCATTCCGTCTCTTAACGTGTCTTTTAAAAAATCCGAGTGCGTAGGAAAATGATCTCTTTCCTACTATGTGATTTCTATAAATACCTTCTCTTCTTTGTCAGAATTAATTTTTTATTATATTTTGGTTTCATTTCCTATGTACTTCTATTCTTTTCTCAGCCTGTTTCCCTTTTGGGTCCAGTCACAGTGTTGTTCCCTATCTTTTTGAAACATCACTAAACTGCAGAGTTAATAGTGGTGGTGATATACATTATGTAATGTTTTCAGACTTCTTTCACTCCTAAATAATCTTGTTCTGTCTTCATAACAGTTATCTGAGGTAGGCAGGACCAGTGTAAATTGCTTGTTGTTGTGGATTAAAAACCTGCAACTCAAAGTGTTAGCTAAAGTTCTTTTGTTGTTTACAATCACATAACTAGGAAGTGTCAGGAACAGGAACACTTGGCCTCTGTCCTCGTCCAGGCCCTTTCCACTGCTGTTAAGACTCTGCATTGTGTTCCCTGGTATAATGTGATACCCACTTGTATCAGAATCTCTCCAGGTTTCTTTCATACTTTCTTATTGCCAACCACTTACTCAGAATTAAATCCAGAATAGCAGTTTCTCTTGTTGCTTTGTCAAAAGACTTCCTATAAAAAGGAGTTGTCAACAAGACAGGTCAGTAATTTGCCCGATGCTCTGTATTGAGCAGAATGAGTCTTTGAGCGGCTGTCCCCACTCATTGCTCTTTTGCTGGTGTGCCCATTCTGTAACCTGTGTTAGGATTCTACCATCTATGGATTGGTTTCCTAGGGCTGCCATAACAAGTGACCACAAACTGGGTGGCTTAAAACAACCGAATTTGTGCTCTCACACTTCAGGAGGCCAGAAGTCCAAAATCAAGGTGTTGGCAGAATTGATTCCTTTTTAGAGGCTCGGAGGGGGAATCTCTTCATGTCTCTCGAGCTTTTGGTGGTTGCCAGCAGTCCTTGGCATTCCCTAGTTTGCAGCTGCATAATTCCAATCTCCGTCTCCTTCTTCATATGGCCGTCTTCCCTCTGTGTCTGTGTATTCCCATGGCATTCTCCTCTCTGTGGGTGTCCGTCTCTGCGTCTTTGCTCCTCGGCTTGTAAGGACACTGGTCACATTGGATTGAGCACTCATTGCATTTCAGGATGACCTCATGTTAACTTACTTCTTAATTACGTCTGCAAATACCCTATTTCCAAATAAGGTCACATTCACAGGGACAAGAAGTTAAGACTTCAACATATTTGGAGGGGGGACACAATTCAACCCATAACAATATATGTCCTTTTCTTTGTCTCTACTTCTGTTCTTACTCATGTGGTATGTTTACACGTATGCTTCCCATAGATGTCTATAGAACTGACCTTGTTTATAGATTTCCACATGTATTTGTCCCACATAATTGATATAGATACGTACATATATATTTCATTCATAAATCTTAATTTCCCATTTATTTTTTAGTAGACTAGTGAGATTGTGTTTGTTGCATTGTATTAAAACTTCAATTATCCATGATCTATTAATATTACAAACATTTGAGGCCGTAACTGTTTATATAATATGGACTCTGGCTTGTAGTTTTGCTTTTTTGTATTGCCCTTCTGTGGTTTTGGTGTGAAGGCTGTGTTAGTTTTATTAAAATGAATGTTGGGAGGAAAGTATATTCAATGTTGTGTGTTTTTTAAACGTTTGGTAAAACTTACTTGTAGAACCCTCTGGGTCTGGTATTTTTCCTCCCTCTTCCTTCCTTTCTTTTTTTTAAGTCTTTTTATTCAGGAATAACACAATCAGAAAAATGTATAGATAATGTATAGCTCAATAAATTTTTGCACTATTAACCCCAGGTCAAGAAATACAGTATTGCTAGCGTCCCTCTTATTTCTTGCCTCCTCCCTAAAAGTAACCACTCTCTTGATGAATCTGTCAAATACCATAGTTCAGTTTTATCTGTTTTGTCGTTTATGTACTGGAATCATGCGGTATGTGTTCTGTGGTATCTACTTTTCTTTTACTTAACCTTATATTAGGTTTGTCCGTGTTGTTGCAGGTGGCTGTAGTGTGTTCATTTTCATTACACTACAGTATTCCACTCATTTATCCATTTCATTATTGATAGATATTTGATTGCTTCCAGATTTTGGTAATTACAGATTTTGCTTCTATGAACATTCTTGTAAATGTCTTTTGGTGCACACGTGTTGCATATCTGTTGGTATGTACCTAGTTGCTGAGTCAAAAGGTATGTTTTAGTAGATACTGCTAAATAGTTTTCTAGTAGTTCCTGCTGTTCCACATTCTTCCAACACTTGGGATTGTTAGGTTTTTTAACATTTGAGATGTTCTGGTAGACATTTCGTAGTATCTGATTTTGGCTTTATTTTATTTTATTTTTTAAAGATTTTATTTATTTATTTTTTCCCCCCAAAGCCGCAGTAGATAGCTGTATGTCATAGTTGCACATCCTTCTAGTTGCTGTATGTGGGACGCGGCCTCAGCATGGCCGGAGAAGCGGTGCGTCGGTGCGCGCCCGGGATCCGAACCCGGGCCGCCAGCAGTGGAGCGCGTGCACTTAACTGCTAAGCCACGGGGCCGGCCCGTCTCTATCATTCTCTGAGCACTTTCTTGCTCCCTAGCACAGGATATTCCATATTCATCTTGCACTTTGTCTGCCTCAGTGCTGTAACTAGCTAGTTATAATTCTCTAAGGAGTTCTGGTTCCGTTTATTGGAGGATAGTATTAGAAGCCAAGATTTGGGTGCTAGGTATGTTCATTCCATTGGAGATTGGACGTGGTCACTACTCCAAGGCCCTCTGACAGATTTACAGAGTTAGGGAGTATGTATGTGTTTGTGCTTATGTATACACACACACAAACACACACCCCACACATTTATGTCTATATTTTAAAAATCCATTAGTTCATCCATATGGATGAACTATGTTTCAATAGTTTCAACTATTGACCTCTAGTTTCAATGCACAGGGTTCATTCTAACTTTTTCCTTTCCATATCTGTGTCTTCCTTCTCTTACAGAGAGAACTGGGTCCCAGTGTCCCTAATAGATTTTCTTATTTGATGAGTCCTCCTAGATATGTCAGATCTCCTAATGCTGCCTCTGAGCCCTTCCATGTGGAGATGCCCTCCTCACCCTGCTCAGGCTCTCACTCCTGCCAGTTCTCCCCGCTCAGGACGCCCTCCTCGCCTTACTCGGGCTCCAGCGTCCTGAGCAAGCTGGCCCTTTGTGTGGACGTCGATGGTCTCCTCACAGTTGGCACTCTGGTACCCATGCAGGCTGCCCTCTGTGGGGGCACCTCCTGTGCTCTGCCCCACCCAATGACTACAGGACTGGATTATTCAGCAATGGGGGAAGGCGTCTCTGAAATTCTGTAGTTTCACTTGAATGTTTCTAGCTATGAGATTCTTTATCTTTTCTTTTCTTTTTTTTTTTTTTTACATTCTTTGAGCTCTTTTAGTTTGAGGGCTTACATTTTCTCTAATTCTGGAAAGTTTACAGAAGTTTATTTCTGCAAATATTTCATCACCCTCATGTATTTTTTTCTTTCCTATCTATGCTATTATGTGGATGTTATTTCCTTCACTCTATTCCATCTCTCTTGATGTTTCTTTTATGTATTTTTCTCTTCCTGATGTCTTTTGGAAGAGTACCTTAAATGTGATATTTTAGCTTATTAATTTGTTCAGCTGTATCCCTTCTGCTCTTCAGTCCATCCATCCATTAGGTTTATTTCAGTAATTATATTTTTCATACCCAGATTTTTTATTTGCTTCATTGTAGCATTTTCTTCCCTGCTTTATTTCTAATATCCTTCCATATTGAATTTGTTTATTTTAAACTTTTATTTTCTGTTTTTCTCGTGAACGTCTCTGTCGTGGGGATGTTAGCTACCTTGGCTCATGAGGTATATGAGGTGGGGTGGAGAAAGCTAGAGTCGGGTTTGTGCCTCTCCTGCTGGGTTTAGAGAATGGGCCAGCCCCGTGGCGTAGTGGTTAAGTTCACGTGCTCTGCTTCGGGGACACGGGGTTCGCAAGTTTGGATCCCGGGCCCATACCACACACTACTCATCAAGCCACGCTGTGGCATCATCCCACATACAAAATAGAGGAAGATTGGCACAGATGTTAGCTCAGGGCCAACCTTCCTCACCAAAAAAAAAAAAAGAATGAAGGTGGGCGTTGGGTGGGGAAAGGACTTAACCAGGGTCAGGGTCATTACAGAGTGAAACCCCTTCCCAGGCTCAGTGCTTTTCAAGATCTGTTTCCCTCTGTTAAAAACACCTAGTCCATGGAGTGTGGAAAGAGATGGTGGGAAGAGGGACCATGTGAACATGCAGGGACCACCCAGTGCTGTCCATGAATGTTGTAAACTAGTTCTCCACCACCTGGCTCTAGTGCCACCCATATGTTACCCGGCAGCCCCTTGGCAGAGCTAGGCTTACTGACAATTTTCCTGCCTTGCAGCTGCAATCACCTGTTCAAGACAGTGTTGGAGAGAAAAATATTTACCAAAATAACTGCACGACACCCGAACTCCCATCTCTGGTGTCTGGCCCTTGTCTTCTCTGCCTGTTTTTTCACCCTACCCTGGGACTACATTTCCCTCTGTTGTCCCAGGGATTTCTGTCCATGCGTAAACACAAACGAATTTTTTTTGTTTAGTATAGGTTCTTAGTGTACTGTATACTGTCTGACAACTTGCTGTTTTTAAAATGGCTGATTAACATGATTGATTATATAGGAAGATAGTTTGGATTCAGTAGAACATAGCTTTAAAATATGTGTGTGTGGGTGTGTATGATTTTTATATCCCTTTTATACTGTGTCCCCATATTATTGCCTTATCATCTTAAATATAATGTAAGTTAGTGATAGGGCAGAGTGCGGTCGTCAGTGTTCTGTGAAGTACTTAACTGTTACCCTCTTTGGTTCTTTTAGGTTGTTATCAGTTTTTAAATATTATGATACTGAAATAAATATCTTTATGGGTGAAGTGTTTTCCATTTGTAGGATCATTTTCCAGGGTGGATTTACAGAGTGGGTCAAATAGATAAATAGGCCGAAAAGATCAACAGGTTTGATTCTTAACCATGTAGAGGAGTACTTGGAACATGGTATGCATTCACATATTATTTATTGGATGAAAGAATATTATCAAAATTGCTTTCCAATATGGATGTACCAATTTTCATTCCCACTGACAATATGAGATTGTCTATTCTGCCACACCAGCTTACATTTAAATTATTTTGATTATTTGATTATAATCAGAATAATTCTCTATCTTGGAAAAAAATGCTATCAGATGATATAACTAAGGTCTGTTTCTCTTTTTATTTTCACCTGCTTGGTAATTGCACACATGTTTCCTTACAGGACTGAATTTGCTCTTCAAGAAATCATGTCCTCTGGAGGTGCGGAAGATGACATCCCACAGGGAGAGAGGAAAACAGTGACAGATTTTTGTTATCTTCTGGATAAATCTAAGCAACTGTTCAATGGGTTAAGGTCAGTGGACTCTTAATGCCTGAAACTTTTCTCTAGTTGTGTTATTTTCCCCGTGTCTGATGTGTGGTAAGTTTCTGAAAGTTATAGATAGAATGTTATATAAATATATCTACTAGATCATGCTTTTTTTCTTTGACACTGTTTCTTCATTCTCATGAAAAAACAATAGGAAAAGAAGATGACATATTGTTTTACTCAAGTTGAGAAGAGCTGTTTTGTTAGATGGTTTTATATATACATTTCTCTACATCATAACCTGATTTACATCTGATTTTACACCCTGGGGTATTGAGGACTAAGGAGCCTCGGAATGCATGTGCAAGAATGTGGGACCTCTCTCCTGTTGCATTTTTGTACACTTATATGCTTCTTTTATTCTTTCTTTCTTTTTCATAGGATAAAATATCTCTTGACTAAAGGAATGATGGAATGTTCTAGACAGTTCTAGATACAACTTTAGTTGTGTGTGTCTTGAGCAGACTGGTAGCAGAAGCTAGATGTGCTTTTACTAAAATGTGTCTTTGATTTTATATTCTTGTGTATAGTGGGTAAATAATTTTGTACCTTTTTTTTTTTTTTTTTGTGAGGAAGATCAGCCCTGAGCTAACGTCCGTGCTAATCCTCCTCTTTTTTCTGAGGAAGACCGGCTCTGAGCTAACATCTATTGCCAGCCATCCTCCTTTTTTTTTCCCCAAAGCCCCAGTAGATAGTTGTATGTCATAGTTGCACATCCTTTTAGTTGCTGTATGTGGGACGCGGCCTCAGCATGGCCAGAGAACCGGTGCATCGGTGCGCACCTGGGATCCGAACCCGGGCTGCCAGTAGCGGAGCGTGTGCTCTTAACCGCTAAGCCACAGGGCCGGCCCCCCATTTTGTTGTATTTAAATGATTTAGCCTCTATTTTAGTTCTTGAGATTCTTAGGATATTGACTTCCTTCATCCCTAAAGCATCAAACACATTCATGCAATGGGTAAAATATTAAGGATAAATAGGTTTAATTTTTGATTTTTTAATTTTATATAGGAGTGAATGATTGTAAAGATAAGAAGTTATTTTTAATTTACAGTTTATTTCTGGGTAAAAAAATGCAATCTTTTTCTCATGTTTTATAATTGTATTCTCACATGTTTTATAATTGTATTATACATCCCTAGGTTCGGAACTGTACTGGCAGTTTATTTTTAAAGAAGTTAATATATATTTTAAAAAAAGTTTGGCATTATAAAGATAATACGGGGTCATAAAATGAATCCTCTGTGACCACTCTATCTAAATCTATGCTTTCAATCACTCTCATTTCCCTATATTCATTCAATTTTCTTCATAAAACTCATCACTATTTCAAATGATCTTATTTATTTGCTTATGATATCTGGCTACATTAAAATGAAATGTCGCTAAGAGCAGGACCCTGCTTGTCACTGTTTCTCTGGTTCCTAAGCCAGGGTCTTGCATGTTGCAGGTGCTTCATAAGCATTTGTTAAATGGAGGATTCCAGAGACAGTGTTCTCATCTCCTACACTCTGCTGCCTCCTATTTTGTGCAACAGAAGAGACCGTTGAGATCAGCTTTTTCTTTTGCTTTATAGGTTAATTGCATCTTTTTAAAGAATTATTTTCTTTCACTATTATAATTCAAAAAATGACCCCAGTGTGCCGAGGTCTTTTTAAGTCTTTTTTCCCCCTAGAATGTTGTAAACCATTTAAATTGCATACTTAGACTTTTTTTCTTTATTCTCCATCATTGTCCATGTATATCTTATTTATTCAGCATTTACTTGGCCCTCAGTATGTGCTGCATTCTGTATTGAGTACAGATAACTCAAAGATAAAATGAACAGTCCCTGCCCTCGAATACTTTGTGAAGAAATTATAAGAATACAAACCCATGGCCGCCTTCTATTCACTGCTAGCCTGATGTTTCGCATATTGCTTAAGCAAATTTCCCACACGTCTTCATGTGCCTGTTGAAATTATGGCAAATAAAAAAATTAAAGCGATGGTAGATTTAAAGAGTAAGAAAGCATTTAAAAGTTTGCATGAAAATCCCTACAGTTGGGCCGGCCCCGTGGCTTAGCGGTTAAGTGTGCTCGCTCCACTGCTGGCGGCCCGGGTTCGGATCCCCCGGGCTGTGCACTGACGCACCGCTTCTCCGGCCATGCTGAGGCTGCGTCCCACATACAGCAACTAGAAGAATGTGCAGCTATGACATACAACTATCTACTGGGGCTTTGGGGGAAAAAATAAATAAATAAATAAAATTATAAAAAAAAAAAAAAAAGAAAATCCCTACAGTAGTGTCTGGCTTGTAGCTCCCAAACTCTTTTATTCTCAATTCTTAAAACATTATCATAGTTATAATTCTGACCCCTTCTTCTCCTCCTTCCCCTCCTCCTCCCCCTCTGATTTAGGGAGCTATATTTCATACAATAAAAATTCACCCATTCCAAGTTTGCAATTATATGGTTTAGTGTATTTGCATAGTTGTGCAACTGTCACCACAATCTAATTTTAGAACATTTTATTCACCCCCAAAAGAAACCCCGACACCCATTAGTGATTCTCCCTTCCCCCCAGTCTCTAACTCCTCATCTACTTTCTGTCTCTACGGATTTACCTAATTTGGAAATTTCATAAAAATGGAATCATAATATATGCAGTCTTTTGAGATGGGCTTCTTTCACAAGTAACATAATGTTTTTGAGGTTCATCTATGTGGTAACATGTATCAATACTTTGTTCCTTTTATTTCTGATTAATATTCCATTGTACAGATTGACCACGTTTTGTTTATCCAATCATCAGTTGATGGACATTTGAATTATTTTGCACTTTTTGGCTGTTATGAATAATAGTGCTGTGAACATTTCTGTACAAGGTTTTGTGTAGACATATGTTTTCAATTCTCTTGAGTATATACCTAGGAGTGAAATTGCTGGGTCATATGGTACTCTATGTTTAACCTTTTGAGGAACTTCCAGATTGTTTTTCAAAGAAGCTGCATGAGCTGTGTATGAGGGTTCCAGTCTCTCTACATTCTCACCAACGCTAGTTATTGTTTTTCTTTTTGATGATAGCCATCCTAGTGGGTGTGAAGTGGTATCTCATTGTGGTTTTCATTTGCATTTCTCTAATGATTAATGGTGTTGAGCATCTTTTCATGTGCTTATTGGTTATTTTTATGTCTTTGTTGGAGAAATGTGTATGCTAATCCTTTGACCATTTTTCATATTGGGTTATTTATCTTTTTATTTTTAACCTGTGGTTGTCCTCTATGTGTTCTGGATACCAGTCCCTTGTAAGATGTAATAATTTGCACATATATACTTTCCCATTCTGTGGGTTGTCTCTTCACTTTCTTGATGGTGTCCTTTGAAGCACAAAAGCTTTTATTTTTATTTATTTTTTATTTTTTGTGAGGAAGATCAGCGCTGAGCTAACATCCATGCCAATCCTCCTCTTTTTGTTGAGGAAGACTGGCCCTGGGCTAACATCCGTGCCAATCTTCCTCCACTTTATATGGGACGCCGCCACAGCATGGCCTGACAAGCAGTGCATCGGTGCGCGCCCGGGACCCAAACCCAGGCCGCCAGCGTTGGAGCCCTCGCACTTAACTGCTATGCCACGGGGCCGGCCCCCATAAAAGCTTTTAATTTTAATAAAGTCCAGCTTGTCATTCTTCTCTTTCATTGTTTGTACTTTTGGTGTCGTATCTAAGAAATCATTGCTTAACCTGAGGTCACCAAGACTTACTCTGATGTTTCTTCTGACAGTTTTATGGTTTTAGCTCTTACATTTAAGTCTTATGAACGATTTTGAGTTAATTTTTGTGCGTGGTGTGAGATCTTAGGCATTTTTTTATCAGAAAAAATTTTTTTCAATCGATCATTGTATTTCTTTAATTTTTTTCTTTCTTCTTTCTTGTTCCTTGTTTCTCCTTCATTGTTTATACTTGTAGTGCTTAGATTGAATATTCTGTCTAAATCCTCTATAACCCTTTACTCTCTTTTTTCATCTCTATTCTTTTTCTTAGCATTTTCAGAAAATGTGTCAAATTTGTCCACCATATGCCAGACATGCTTCAACTTGTCATTTCATATCAGCATTTTTTGCTATACTGCTTTTTTTAAAAATAGGTATTAGGTATTTGACCCACAGTTTACAAGCTTCTCTATATGTTTAAAGAAGACATGTGCTAGATATTTTGATGTGTTTGTAAGTGGAATTGAATTTTTTTCATTGACTATGTCTGAGAAGCACATTGAATTTAGCAGTGGCATTTCTCTTCTTAAGAAGGAATTATTTCCCTAATTTGATTCTGAGCCATAAACGAATCACAAAGCTCAAGTAGTCTCCTGCTGGAGACTCTTTGCTGGGCTAAAATCACCCTGTAGCTACTGTAACAGTCACAATAACGGAACACGTTTCCACATAGCATTCTATGGTTTATAAACTGCTTTCAGGTACATCTTGATTCTTTGGCCGTGGGATGACAGTATGTAGTACCAAAAACACCTGTTACCTGAAAATGAATTGTTTTATTTCGCCTTCTTTTTGAAATGTTGTTTTGGTTGTATAAATATATTTTACCAGCTCAAATGTGTTCTCATTTTGATCCTTTTTTTTTAAAGTGTTATTTTAACTATCACACAGATTTTATTTATTTTTAAAGTAATTGCGGGGGCCAGTCCTGTGGCTTAGTGGTTAAGGTCAGTGCACTCCGTTTCAGTGGCCCTGGTTTGGGGTTCAGATGCCAGGCATGAACCTCCACCACTTGTCAGCCATGCTATGGTGGCGACCCACATACAAAATAGAGGAAGATTGGCACAGATGTTAGCTCAGCGTGAATCTTCCTTGGGGGGAGAAAAAAGTAATTGCAGAGTAAAACTGTATCTAAGGGAATAGTAGGAAACCCTAATAGATAGAGAAGTTGTGTGAGATCTAATCTATAAGACTGTTCATTCAGTATTAGAGAAATTAATTATAGTATGCTTGAGATACCTGTTTCAGTTCAGTTCATGAGCACTTAAAACTATGTAGGGTTCAAGAATTAATCCTTTTCATACAACTCAATAACAGAAAAAACCATCCTGATTTAAAAATGGACAGAAAATCTGAGTAGACATTTTTCCAAAGAAGACATACAAATGGCCAACAGGTACATGAAAAGGTGCTCAACATCACTAATCATCAGGGAAATGCAAATCAAAACCATGATGAGATATCACCTCACACCTGTTAGAATGGCTATTAATAAAAAAACAAGAAATAATAAGTGTTGGCGAGGATCTGGAGAAAGTAAATAAGTACAGCCTTTATGGAAAACAGTATGGAAGTTCCTCACAAAATTAAAAATAGAACTACCATAGGAGCCAGCAATTCCACTTCTGGGCATTTATCTGAAGAAAATGAAAGCACTAACTAAAAAAGATCTGCACCCCCATGTTCATTGCAGCATTATTTACAAGAGCCAAGATATGGAAATGACCTGTGTCCATTGATGAGTGAGTGGGTAAAGAAAATGTGGTGTGTATATATATACAATGGAATATTATTCAGCCATAAAAAGGAAGGAAATCTTGTCATTTGCTACAACATGGATGGACCTTGAGGGCATTGTGCTAAGTGAAATAAGTCAGATAGAGAAAGACAAATACTGTGTGATCTCACTTTATGAGGAATCTAAAACCACCCCCCCCCACACACAAAAAAAAACCATGAGCTTATGGATACATAGAACAGATTGGTGGTTGCCAGAGGCAGAGGAATGGGAGTTGGGTTAAGGGGATTAAAAAGTACAAACTTCCAGCTATAAAGTAAATAAGTCACAGGGATGTAATGTACAGTGTGGTGACTATAGTTAATATTGTATCGTATATTTGGAAGTTGCTAAGAAAGTGGATCTTAAAAGTTCTCATCACAAGAAAAAAAATTTGTAACTATCTATGGTGGTGGGTGTTAACTAGACTTCTTGTGGTGATCATTTCACAATATATACAAATAGTGAATCATTATGTTCTACACCTGAAACTAATATAATGTTACGTGTCAATCATAGCTCAATAAAAAAAGTTAATTCTTTTGACTCTTGCTCTCTGAAATATTCAGTAGATAAAAACACAGGTCTCGGGGCCGGCCCCGTGGCTTAGCGGTTAAGTGCATGCGCTCCACTACTGGCGGCCCGGGTTCGGATCCCGGGCGCGCACCGACGCACCGCTTCTCCGGCCATGCTGAGGCCGCGTCCCACAGACAGCAACTAGAAGGATGTGCAGCTATGACGTACAACTATCTGTTGGGGCTTTGGGGAAAAAAAGGGGGAGGATTGGCAATAGATGTTAGCTCAGAGCCGGTCTTCCTCAGCCAAAAGAGGAGGATTACCATGGATGTTAGCTCAGGGCTGATCTTCCTCACACACACACACACACACAAAAACCACAGGTCTCGTCAACTGGAGATTTCCCTTCTTCATTTAAGTCAGTAATTCTGTCAGTACAGATGTGTAACTTGCAGATATCATAAATCGCTACCTGGAGAGCAGTATTTGCTATACTAATGTATCGCTGATCTCCCAAATGTGGAGTAGTACTTTTAAAGTGCTGTTTTAAAATTTGACAATACTAATAATGATAAATTTTGACCTGGAAGAGTGGTTAAGCAAATCCACCAGGGATTTATTTTCAGTGTTTGGTGTGAAGGCCCTCTTTAATTTAAACAAGCCTTAATTATTTCTACAAAAAACAGGTTTATGATGAGTAAAGTATGTATGTTCTCTGAATGCTTTTGGGTTTTTGTTGGAGAGGGGTGTGGGCAGTGGCAGCACAACTCTTATAGTTTACTGAGAGATTAGTACTTGACTCTCTTCATTTTTCTCTTCATTTTTAAAGACAATCTGTTTTACACACACACACACACACACACACACACGGAATAGTATAGAACTGTTAAAATGATTTTGGTGGAGATATAAATGAAAAGTTGCCCATGGTATAGTTTAAATGAAAAAAAGAAATAGTGAAAACAGCATTTTTACATCATCTTGTTTTATCAAAACTTCTGTATTAAGTTTATGTTCTGTGTACATGTTAACTCTTAGTGGGGACCATTTGCTCGTAGTGCCCCTGTGGTCTCTTTCTTCTGAGAGGCCGATTTTCTCCCAGTGTCTGGTGTGTATGAATGTGTGTATTTTCTGTACTTGTTTATATAAAGGACAGTGTTTTATTCAGTGTTACACCTTGACTGGCAAGTGGTTGGAAAGGCCTCTGTTGATCAGTTCTGCAGGTCTGTGTTCGAGTTCCTCATAGTGGTGGGTTGGAGGCTGTGTGGCGTTTGGCTCCACACTACTCTCCCGTTCCCTCTCCAAAGAAGCTCTTTGAGTTATGTGAATTAAACATCTCTCTACGTTGATACAGTTTTTGAGCATTTCTTTTGAAGTGGAGAAGAAATTTCTTGGAGGATAATTAAAAGAAGGTATTTTCGGTTGTCTACCCGCCCTCCCCCTGCCTCTTGTTTGTGTTGGTCTGGATAGAAAACAGGATCACAGTGCTTAGAGAGAACAAGAAATACATTGGTAGTGGTTCTGGACCAGCTCTGGGACTTGGGGAAATGGGTGAGTGGGAATCCAGCTGAAATAGCATCAGCTTTTAGCACTGGGCCCTTCATTCCGACATTCCTTTCACTGCCAGTGCTCATCTTTTGACTGACTTTTCTTTTTCTTTCTTCAGTTCACAAACTGGTTATTCAAGTTATTATTGAAGTATAATATACCTGCAGAAAAGTGCACACATTATAAGTATATTTTTTATGAACTGAGCACATCCAAGTGGCTTGAACTCAGATAATTCAAGGAACCCCCTTGTGTTCCCGCTCACTTGGACTTTTTAACTCATTATGAGCAGAATGAAAAAGGGCATTTCAGTGCATGAAAGGCTTCAGATTTTCTATATGATGTCTCACTTGGGATATAATAAATTCTGTTTTTACTCGTGAAGGTATATCTTTCCACCTTATATTAAGTCATTCATCCAAGTTGTTAGAGCCTTTTCATTTTCCCAGCCGTGAATATCTTAATGGAGTATTTTTCTTGACTCAAAATACCGTCTTATAATATGTGCATAATAAATAAGCTCTTATTTCTACTCACTATGTAAGAAAACATAGTCCGGAGAGTGAGAAATGGATAAAATGAATAGGTGTTTTGCTTATAATAGCTTTTGTATGTAGTTACAGTAGTAATGAAGTGAGAGTAATGTTAGAAATGCTTTGAATACTGTCAGAAAATGATCAAAAGCCTAAGCGCTGGCAGGGTGCTAGTTACCATGGTGACTAAAACTGCCGGTGCAGAGTGGAAGACTTCGTGGGATTACATAATGTGGCATCTTGAGACATGTATTTGAGATACACAGCTGTGTCCAGCAGTGATATCCATGACTTTTGGTGCTTTGAAACAGCAGAGGCCTCCAAGTCACTGATTCTTTGACTCCAGAGGAGCAAAGACACCAAGCCAGAATAAGCGTTGGAGGCCATAAATATATATATTTACAGAGAAGTGCACCAAAGTGAGGTGTAATGGTCTTAAATAAAGTAATTGCAGAAATTATCTTTATTAAATATGCTCTCATTATTCAAATTAAAGAAGAAATCATCCACAGTGTTCCCTTTAAAAGTCCACTTTTAGGATGCCCTGGTTCCTAAATAGGAACAGTTAACTGAGAAATTAACAGTGTGTTCTATTGTCCCCTTCCTCTCTTTTCTTGCCCTCTCCTTCCTCTTTCTTCTCTTCTCCTTTTCTTCCTTTCCCTCTTCCCTCTCCTCCTCCTTCAAAAAATTAATACTTTCGGGGCCTGCCTGGTGGCGCAGCAGTTAAGTGCGCGTGCTCCGCTTCAGCGGCCTGGGGTTCGCGGGTTCGGATCCCTGGCGCGCACCGATGCACCGCTTGTCAAGCCATGCTATGACGGTGTCCCATATAAAGTAGAGGAAGATAAGCACAGGTGTAAACCCAGGGCCAGTCTTCCTCGGCAAAAAGAGGAGGATTGGCATTGGATGTTAGCTCAGGGCTGATCTTCCTCACACACACAAAAAATAAATAAATAATACTTTCCTAGAGGCAAGTCCTGCAAACTGGTAATAGCAAGGTGTATGTTATTTCAGAGATTATAGCCTAAACTATCTGTACAAGCTTTTGATATGTGCTTTCATTTTATGTGGCTTACCACTCAAAGAATTGCACTTGCAGTTGAGGTAGACCACCACCAGGCTGCAGTAGATCCCTTGATCTCATGATCTAGAGAAGCATTGACTAATAAAAATTTAGTGTGAGCCACAAATGTGATTTTAAATTTTCTAGTAGCCACATTAAAAAAATATAAAAAGCAACAAGTGAAATTAATTTTAGTGATATATTTTATTTGATCCAATGTATCCAAAATATTTTATTTCAACATTTAATCAACATAGAAGAATTATGAGATCTTTCACATTCTTTTTTTCATGCTAAGTCTTTGAAATACATTGACTATTTTATGCTTATGCATGTTTCAGTTCAGATTAGCCACATTTCAAGTGCTCCATAGCCACCTGTGGCCATTGGTTCAGGCAAAATTCTTCCTATTTTAGCTTCTGTTCTCAAAATGGTCCACTGTGCTTTCTGGTGAATACATATTGGCTATGTGGGGTTTCTCTTCTTCACCGGTCAATCAGATGATACCATTTGTTTCCTCTGTCTCTTCCTGTACAGATGCCCATAGCCTGAAGCTCCTTTGGCTGTTGATGATTTGTCCCCACCCACCTGTATTTTGAGATTTGAGGGGTACCTTATCACTTACTATATGCGTTTGCTAGGGCTGTCATAACAAAAGACCACCGGCTGCGTAGCTTTCATAACGGACATTTATTGTCTCACAGTTCTGGAGGCTAGAAGTCCAAGATCAAGCGGTGATCAGCAGTGTCAGCAGTGCTGGTTTCTTCTTGAAGCCTCTCTCCTCGGCTTGCAGATGGTCATTTTCCTGCTGTGTCCTCACATGGTCATCCCTCTGTGCACATGCGCCCCTGGTGTCTCTCTGTGTGTCCTAATCTCCTCTTCTTATGAGGACACAAGTCAGATTGTATTAGGGCCCACCCTAAAGGCCTCATTTTAACTTAATTACTTCTTTAAAGGCCCTATCTCCAAATACAGTCACATTCTGAGGTTCTTGGGCTTAGGACTTCAGCATATGAAATTTGGGGTAACATAGTTCAGCCTGCACTTGCTTTTGCTGAAGATGTTATGTGTCGGTTTTTGATTTTGTTATCTAGTTAATGTATCTGAGTAGATTTAAAACTACTGCCACCGTTTCCCCGGAATCCAGAAAATCAGCTATTTAAATGCTATACTGAAATATTAAACACTAAAATAGATTAGTATATTTCTCATTAGTTCTTTTTAACTATTGAAGCTCAATAGAACCTGCTTTTATAAGTTAGCACTGTGTAAGATCTTAATTGTCAGGCCTGGCTAGAAACAAGATCAGGCGTCTTCACCTTTTATGTTGCTATTGGAAGCTAGATCAGGGATTGATTAGGGGGAGGGTGTTTGTGGTTAGTTTTTAAGATCCTCCAGGAGGATGGCGCCGGCCAGGTGGTGTAGTGGTTAAGTTCGTGCTCTCCAGTTCAGTGGCCTGGGGTTCGCAGGTTCGGATCCCGGGTGCGGACCTATGCATTGCTCATCAAGCCATGCTGTGGTGGCATCCCATATACAAAATAGAAGAAGATTGGCACAGATGTTAGCTCAGGGACAATCTTCCTCAAGCAAAAAGAGGAAGATTGGCAATAGATGTTAGCTCAGGGCTAATTTTCCTCACCAAAAAAAAAAAAGAAAAAGAAAAAGAAAGTCTTTCAGGAGGAGTGTAAAGATAAAAAACAAAGATATTTTAAGAACCCTGGATTTCATTAAATCCTCAAAACAGCCTCATTAGTGTCTATTTTCTTGGTTTTACAGATGAGAAAATCAAAGCTTTGGCAGATAAAGTAATAGCGTTAATACAATGAATTATAATTTGGGAAGTGCTACTTCAGAGAAGTCTTTCCTCAGCATACGAGTAAGGATCCCAAAACTCACAGGGGGGCTCTGATAGCCTCTTCTCTGGAGGTAACACAGGCGAATGCTTGACTCTAGGAATGGCGGCAGTTGGCTTCCTGGCTTCTTGCTCTCATCTCCTTGATTCCCAGAGGGATCCACGTCAGTAGAGCTCCTCTGGGTGTCATCATACCTACAAGATAGTCAGGGCGGGACAAGTGAGGTATAAGGCACCCACACTTTAGAGGGCACATGGGATTTAAAATTTGACAAGTTCTTTTTCTATGAGCAAGGTATGATTAGAAAATAAATCTATTAATAGCTTGTTTCTAAATGTAAGAATTTGTATACTTCCATGGAGCTGGTTCACAGGAGGAGAAGATGCCGTTTCGTAGCTTTATTTGGCTTGGCATGTCTGAATGCAGATTAGGGGTGAGTATTCAAAGCTATTCAAATTCATAAGCCGTCATTAGGAATGGAACAATATCCTGAGTGCCTTCTATGTGCCAGCACCATTCTAGGCCCTGGGCTAGGGACAGGGGCAGGATACAAAGATAAAAGCCATGTCTACCTTCAAGCTAATCAAGCACTCTTTCACGTTTTCTCTCTCTCAATCTCTCATTGAAAAAAAGCTTTGCTCCTTCTTCAGTAAACAAAAGGGTTGATATACAGTCATGCACCACATAAGGACATTTCAAAAGGTCAATGACAGACCGCATATATGATGATAGTCCCATAAGAGGAGTACCATATAGCTTAGATGCGCAGTAGGCTATACCACCTAAGTTTGTGCAAGTACACTTTATGATGTTCATACAATGATGAAATTGCCTAACGACATGTTTCTCAGAAAGTATTCCCATCATTAAACGCTGCATGACTGTAGTGGTTCATTAAAGTATCCTCTCCTAAAGGAAACACTCAGCCTTAACAGCCTGGGCCTGTTGCCTCAGCACGTTCAAACTCACAGGTCCGCCCCAAACCTAAATTTGAAAACAGGTATACCAGTGGGTTAAAAAAAATGCCAGTGTTAAAACAAGGAAGTGCTCAATTGGGCTTCTCCAGTTTCAAACACAATTTTGTCTGGTATATAAATGAACACAGAGGCATGGGTTGGAACAAAGGTGTCCCTGGAAGACAGTCCGCTCAGTGTAAACAAGAATATGTGATGGGGCAGTGTGTTCCTCGACTGAAGACCTTGTTCAGAGAGTTGAGTTATTCCCTAGCCTTTGACCACTGCTTTGTTGGAGGTCGGCAGCATCCCAAGACCTGGGGAGCAGAATGAGCTTCCAGAGAAGAACTTTACTAATGTAGAATCAAGATCTAGGTTGTTTTCCCATATGATAGAAAGGAGAGAGCATTAGATTAGGGGTTAGAAGGTTTGGATTTGAATCATAGCTCAACGATTTACTGGCCATGAGTTCCCAGGCAACTCACTTAAACTCTCTGATCTTCATTTTATACTGTGTATGTATGTATGTGTGTGTGTGTGCGCGTGCGCACGTGCATGCACATGCTTACATATACATGAACATACCCTGGGGAAGTCAAGCATTTAAGGACCAGACCAAGGAAAGAGAAGCGAATGAAAGAGACTGTAAGAACAGAAGGAAGAGAGACTTACAGATGGTGAGGAACTGGTGAACAGTGTCATGCCATAGGGAGGACTAAGGTGAAGGGGACTGAAAAGTGACTTTTGGACTTGGATTTTGAGTGTGGGGGCATCAGTGATCTTAGCTAATTCACTTTAGTAAAGATGGTTGATTTGTGGAAACTTGGAAGAAATTTCGTAAGTTTTGACATCTCGACATTACATTTGAAACATCTCTGAAAATCAAGTTTAATCATTTGCACTATATATACTTCCTCCTACCATAGTCTCCCAACTATTGCTCATAGAGTTGAGGATTTAGAAAAAGAGAGAGATTATTGTCGTACTTTCAAATTCCTCTAAAGCTTTGGAAAAAGAATATGAGCAGCCAATTTATAACATAGGTGCCTTTGCAAAATGTGAAATATAAGGTCATTTAGCTTACGGGATAATTCACAGAGCCCCATTTAATTTAATTCTATGGACCATTAATTTCCCATCTCTACTGACAGTGGTAATGACCAAATGATATATTCTGAGTTTAAAACCAGAGTCAAGCTCTGAATAGTAGAGGAATTTATCTAAAACCCTTTATAAAGGTACTGTAGTTAATTTTAGACTCTAATCATATTATAGTGTTTTGTGTATTAGCTTCTATGATGTGTATCATTAGAAGGGTGATCACAGGACTTATCCTTTAGGAAGTTAAAAAAAAATTTAAACCTATTTTGAAAAAGAAATTGCTGTCTCTATAGCTGAGTCTTTAGACTGGAGTGGTAGATGTTCTAAATTCTTTTGAGGAAAATAGTATAGAATTTAGCCAACATTGTTCATAGCTATAAATAAGAAAACACTTGTATGTTATAACTTACTGTCAGGCACCTTGTTCTAGCCTTTTAGATCACCTTTTATTTGCTTTTAGCCTTCATACAAAATTCCTTCCCCTAAAACCCTTTCCACTGTCACCTGAAATTATATGCATGAAATAAAACACTGAGTTCTAGTTCTGTTTTCTTCCTTAACAGGATGTAATATTGAGGTTTGTTAAATTTGTCAGTTTTGGAAACTCTAAGGCCCTTGCAGGCAAATGCTTGCTTGCAAATTAGCCTAAAGACTATTTTACATAGTATCCTTAAAGAGGCACCCAAGAGTTGTCGGTCCTCATGGAGCTGATGTTGCTGCCTAATGCTTTTATATAATAATACAGTTTTCCTAGTAGCAGCTACTTGATAAGAGTCTTAAAGATCCTACCAGCAACTTTAATTTTAAAATATCTGATTAACTGTTCCTAATGCAGCCTCTCACTAGAGATCCATGGAGACATAAAAAAGATGAAAACTTTAAGTGTGGAAAACTGGTATCTATAGTTAACCTATGTCTGAAATCTGAAGTTAGTGTCTACTTATCATAAGGATACTAGAAACGGGTTAAAAAATGCAGTTAGTAGCCCATTCTTGTTATGTGTGCCTGAAAATTTCAGGTAGGAAGACCTTTTACTTTTTTATTCATTGTCCTAACATCTGGTATAGAAATGCAAATCTTTTTTCACTCATCAGTTCCACTTACAAAAATTTACCTTTTACTGATATCACATAACTATTAAAGCTTATTAGTATGAAGAAGTTTTTTGCAGCATTTTTGTAACAGAGAAAAACTGGAAGCAATATAAATGTCCTTCAAGAGGGGATTGGTTAAATAAATTAGTTCATTATACACAGTAAATACTGATATAATTCTATATGCATTAAAGAAATCTGATATATTATTAAATTAAAAAGGCACATTATATATAGTTTGATCCCATTTGTGTAAAATAGTAAAAAACTTACATATATACTTAAATGTGCACAGAAAATGAGTTTTGTTGTTTTTTATTTTTCATGCCAGTCCTCTTTTTTTTTTTTTTTTGCTGAGCAAGACCAGCCCTGAGCTAACATCTATTGCCAATCCTCCTCCTTTTTTTTTCCCTTTTTCTCCCCAAAGCCCCAGTAGATAGTTGTATGTCATAGCTGTACATCCTTCTAGTTGTTGTATGTGGGACGCCGCCTCAGCATGGCCAGACAAGCGGTGCATCAGTGCGTGCCCAGGATCCGAACCCGGGCCGCCAGTAGCAGAGCGCGCACACTTAACCACTAAGCCACGGGGCTGGCCCCCAGAAAATGAGTTTTTAATGGTGGTTATTTCTGGGGACTAGAATTGAGGGGAGAAGCAATAAGGTATTTTGTACTTCTTGCTTTATAAACTTTATTGTATTTTTGTTTTCCAAGTGACTCATATCATTTTCAAAATTGAAAAAGAAAGAAGGAAATTTAAGATCTCTACGCTAGATTGTAAAAATTCTTCCCTTCTCTGAATCCTTGCCCATGAGTCGTCCCCTCCCACACTAATTGTGGGCTTGGCCGTGAGAATCGCTTTGGCCAATGGGACAGTACAAACATGATGCAGACTTGAAAAATTAGAGTTGCCCTCCCTTTTGCTGTTCTTGGGATCCTTGCAACAGGTCATGTAAATAAATAGACCCGAGCTAGCCTGTTGGGTGATGACCCAGGTGACCCAGCACCTAACCACCAGCCAGGCAACTGCTGGACAGTGAAGGAGGCCGTCCACTACTGGCTGTCCATAGCTGCGTGAGTGAAGTCTGGCTGTGATTTGTGCTACAGTCTTATTAGCTTATAATTGCCCTTGTTTCTCTTATATGTCTTAGTTCTCTCTTGTCTGATGATCTCTTCTTTCTCTTTCGGTTGTCCAGATCTCTCTCTTCATGCAGCTTTCCCTGACAACTCAAGCCCTTCAATACATCTCTTTTCTATACTCTTCTATTACTTTTACTTAGTACCGTATAATTTAGTACTTATGTGCTATTTTTTTCCTCTTTTTCAGTGTATGTGTTAGTCTTTTTTAGCTAACTAAATAGTAAGCTGCTTGATTGTAGAAATCATATTTCACATTAGTTTCTTTGGCCTTCATAATACTTAACACTTGGTAGAATTATATGTAATAACCAGGTTTTCTCCTTCCGTCCAGTGTCTTCAAAATACACCTTGCCTAACTGCAGGGCCAGTGTCACCAGTAGCAAGATACCTCACTGGTGCAAGAGAAAAGCTACACAAACATAAGCTGCATTTGTTTCTGTTCGATAGGTATCTTATTTCCATGAAATTATGTATCCTTCACTAAGTAAATAAAAAAATATATAGCAGGTGTGTGTGTGTGTGCGTGCGCGTGTGGTCTCTCTCTGCTGGTCCCAGACATGTATGTGTATTATACACAGAGCTGCATATATATATATTACATACATATGTATACATATTATATATATAATATAGGTATATATTATATATACATATTATGTATATGTTATGTATATATGTATACCTATTATGTATATATTAACATGAGAAAATGTTAGTGGTATACTGTGCCTATGTACACCAATACTGTGTATGTATAAAATCTGGAAGGATATACACCCCTTCCTCCAAAACAACCAATCAGCATAAAATACTACCTCAAATTTCTATAAATTTGTGTAGTTTACCAAGAACATTCAGCTTATTTAGTTATGTGAGGTAAATAAAGGATTTCTTTTATACTTGAAAGTTAAACTTTGGTTAAATGAGAGAATTTATATTTTAAAAGTTTCCTTTTGCTACTAAAGATTTAAGTGTTTTCCCTATTTTAAGTGGTTTGGTAGACATTTGGTATAGGGATCATTCTATAGCCTGCTCTTCTTATCTTAATTGAAAATAGTGTTAGTGATGCATAGGGGTATTGATTTAGACAAAGTGGTATTAGCACAGAGATAGACAATTAGACTGATGGAAAGGAGTAGAGAGCCCCGAAACAGAAACACTGTGTTTTATCTGGCAACCTCAAGTAGAAAGGATTGGCCTAAGTTTTATAATCTGTGAAGCTGGTAATGGTACATGGGAATTCATTGTACTCTTCTCCACTTTTGTATATGTTTGAAACTTTCTATCATGAAAAAAAATTTTAAAGATATAACTTAAAAAACAGAGATACCTTTTACAAAAGCAATATAAATATGAGACCTTGCAGTAATGTGAACCAAGAAATATTAGACCTTTATGGAAAAAGTTTTAAATTTTATTTAGTGACAATATTTTCAACATAAATCGAAAGAGATACTATTGACACTTAAAATTATTTAAAAATATCAGTTCCCTAAATAGATGTCTAGATTCATTCCCATTAGAACCCATTAGGGGGTCTGGCCCAGTGGCGTAAGTGGTTAAGTGTGTGTGCTCCGCTGCGGCGGCCCGGGGTTCGGTGGTTCGGATCCTGGGTGCTCACTGACACACCACCTGTTAAGCCATGCTGTGGTGGCGTCCCATATAAAGTAGAGGAAGATGGGCACAGATGTTAGCCCAGGGCCGGTCTTCCTCAGCAAAAAAAAAAAAGGAGGATTGGCGTTGGATGTTAGCTCAGGGCTGCTCTTCCTCACAAAAAAAAAAAGAACCCATTGGGGTTTTTTTTTTTTTTTTTTTCGTAGAACTTTGATAAGCTGATTTTAAAATTCATATGCAAGTACAAGGAACCAAGAATAGCCAGGGTACTCCTGAAAAAGAAGAAACGTACCAGACTTATTGTAAAGCTACAGTGATTAATAGAATGTTAATGAAGAAATAGAAAAACAGACCAATGGAGTAGAACAAAGAGCTGAGACACAAGCATAAGGAAAAATTGACAACTGCAATTCTAGTTCTATCATATTGGTCAAAAGGATATAGATATATATTTTAAATCGTTCAGATAGAATTTGTTATACATATCTGAAACTCAATTTTGGTTTTTTTTTTTTTTTTTTAAGATTTTGTTTATTTATTTATTTTCCCCCCAAAGCCCCAGTAGATAGTTGTATGTCTTAGCTGCACATCCTTCTAGTTGTCGTATGTGGGACAAGACCTCAGCATGGCCGGCAGAAGCGGTGTGTTGGTGCGCGCCCGGGATCCAAACCCAGGCTGCCAGCAGTGGAGCGCGCGCACTTAACCGCTAAGCCACGGGGCCGGCCCAATTTTGGTTATTTTAAAGAGTTAAATTTGAAAGGCAAAACTTTAAATCTTTTAAAAGACTATATTATTGTCTGGATGAGTTTCTTTAAAAAGACAGAAAAAGCACTAAACATAAAGATTAAGATTGATCAATTTAGTAACTACTCATAAAAAAAAAAAACCCAATCAATAAAAATGAGAAGACAAGTCATAGACTTGGATAAGAAGTATACCACACTATAATCAGTGAATGATTATTGTTCTTGTAGAAAACAAATGACTTTTGGCAGTACAACTCTCACAAGATTTGGTTGACTCTACCTATTTCATTCAAGTTAAGCGTCTGTATACCAATAGCCATACCCACAGTTGTTTGAGACATGCCTCCCTCTCTCTTCTAAACTTTATAACAGATACCTTGAGCTTACCAGCCTTCCACAAGACAGCCAAATCCTTACATTCTTTTCCCTGATCTATTTTGTCCCACTGAAAGAATGTACTTGGGGCCACTTGCTCATATTTATTCAAAGGTTTTAATGAAGAAGTTTTGCTCTGAGGATGAGACTCAGTCTTAAGTGGCATTTCTAGCTAGCATTTCTCAATTGTATCTTTTACACTTGTGCATTAGAAATTGCTGTATCTATCAATCTTGGAAGTTCCGAAATTTGTGGATTTTCTCTTTTCTTTTTCAATTCTGCTTATAGCTAGTTCTTTTCTGAGTTATCTCTTTCTCATATTTTGTTAAGTACAGCTAATAGCATCCAGGGCTAGTAGCATACTATTTCACAGCTTCTTTGTATAAATCCACAAGTTCATTAGTCACATTATCTATTTTCCAAGTTATTGCAGGTAAATGCAGTTTTGCCACTGTATTATATGTGTTATCATTTTTCCAGCCTTTGGTAACAGTTCCTTGCCACTCAGTCCCAACGCCAGTGTCACGTATGTTATGGATTTGTTATGACAATAACCCACTCCTGGAACCAGTTTCTGTACTGGCTTTTCCTAAATAAGGCTGCTGTAACAACTCCAAAGTGTTGGGGCCTCACTACAATAGACATTGGTTTCCAGCTCCCATGTTAGCTACAGGTTGTCTGCAGTTCTGAGGCTCCATTCAATGTCTCCCTCTGTGTTCCAGGCTGCAGAGCAGCCCTGTGTTGGTCTTAGGTCAGATGGAAAAGTGACAATGCTGACCCATGTAATATCTCTTCAATCTTCTCAGACATGGTGTAGATAACTTACAATTGTATTTCAGTGGCCAAAGAAAGTTCTATGGCCAGGCCCAGTGTTTGTATGGTAGGGAAGTATTTGTCTCTAAGGGATGTACTATGAGTCACTGGCCCAAGGACAGGGATGTATGGTTTCACCTATAGGGAGAGGACAGAATAGTGGAGAACAACAATACCACCTGCACGTCCACTTCTAGATATATTCCCTAAAGCAGTGTTTTTCATAGTGCTAAGTTCTTAGTGAAGATGAACATTTGGAAGTTATCAGTATGTAAGAGAGTATGACTAAGATTACCCAGGGAGAGGAAGGAGAGAGTGCTAGAAACCTCCTGGGAGAGGCAGCTACAAAGGAGACTAAGATGAGCTGTCAGAGGTGGGGGGAAGAACAGGAAAGAGAACATGCCTAGACCCTCTTTAGAGAACTATTTCTGCTCCAAAAATTATAACTGTTTTTAAAAGAAAGCTTGAATCCAAATGCTTAAAATTATCCAGTTGGTATCATCACAAGACTTAATTTCCAAGTAGCGTTAGAGATTTAAAATTGATACATATTTATTTGTTATTACAGAGATTTGCCACAATATGGGCAGAAGCAGTGGCAGTCCTATTTCGGAAGAACTTTTGATGTTTACACCAAACTCTGGAAGTTCCAGCAACAGCATCGGTAAAGGAATTTTATAGTTAAAGGAGAGTGGAGGTCCATTTTATGTTAGTCACAGTTTTGACCTCTGTTTCCTCAGTGCTTTCTCTCTCTCGATCCATTTTAATATAGTTCATCTTCCTCACCCAAATGAAAACAAATTGACTTTTTTCCTATTTATTTAAGGTTTTAAAATGTAATGTTTTTATCTGATTTTTAAAGACTATTATATCTGAAATGGTTCAATTTAACTCTAACACAGGAAGGCTGATTCATGGTTCCATTCTAAAGTAGATGTTGTTTTTAGCCAAAGCTATTTGGGAGGGGGTTGCTTCCAATTTTCGTGAACATTGCTCCAAGAAATTTCTTTTTATATTTCAACTTACTTTAAATAGACATTTAATAAATGCTTTTTGAATTTAACTGAATGATTATGTTGAAATCTCATGAAAAATTCATGAACTTGAATTCATGAATTCAAAATTTCATGCTGAATTGGGTGGTATTTTCTCCTATTAAATTTACAGATTTGATTATTTTTGAAATTTATAGTCTCTTATTTCTATTTTCTTATCTCCTATGTAAAACAGACAAGTCTTGGATAATCGGTATGGCTTGAAGCGGTGGCAAATAGGGGAAATTGCTTCTAAGATTGGGCAGCTATACTACCATTATTAGTAAGTGAATTGCATATGGAAAAAAATAAAGCATTGTCCTGATTTAAACATAGCATGCAGAAATATGCATAGTATACTTACTTGGTAGGAGGGAAAACTATTTTTTTTAAGAGTTACAAATGAAACCCTAATAGTTCAGATCGTATTGATTAAGACAGAATTGTGAAATGACCTTCTATAATTGAAGTAACATTATTTGCTTCAAAGGCTCATCTTCCAAACAGTTTATTTGGTCAGACTCATAATAACTTAAAGGAGTATGATCTTCGTTTTAGGTAAATGATAAATACTAAATGAATTTAAAGTTCTTAATGGCTTCGCTTAGATCTTGATATTATGCAGAGACGTATCATAACTTGTATGTTTGAGTGGTTTTCAGGAGGATATTTTAAAACTCAAGACTTGTAGAATATGTCTAAAAGGTTACATGAAGTAGATAAAGATACTTTTGGTTATATCCTTAGAACAATGACATCTATATAGTCTCACCCATGAGCCAAGGAAAGAAGAGAACTCCTTGTAGGAATCTAACTCTCATTATCATGAAGTAATATCAAGTATACCATAAAAAGGCTTGGACCGTTTGTAATTTAATAGGCCTGAAAATTCCTTCCTCTTCCTGTCTTTTGGCATGCCACCCAAAATTCCCACCATTAAAATCACTCTCTTGGGTAGAATATTTTCTTAAGAAGTCCCTTGTAAAACTAGAAATGTTAAACAGAGAACCTAATTCATCGTGTCCTCTGAAGATTAATATGAATTAGTGCATTTCTGAGTCCTGTGAGAGAAAACTAAAGAAATGGGCCAAAGGACAAGTGACTGTATAGATTTGGGGAAGATCATGAAAGGTCTGGGTCTGGGTAGAAAGATTTAACTGGGTAGAATGCTGTTTGGAGAGTCCCTGTGAAGAATGAGAATAATGTGTACTTTGGGTTGCCATCAAAAAAGGCTTGGGAGCAGGGGGGAGGTATTTCTTTTTTATTATTATTATTTTTACACCTTTTAAGGGTGATATGATTATTGCTTTGCTGATTCAAATTTAGGGTAGTCATTTCCATCCCCTCATGTAGAGGAATAAAGGAATAATGGAACAAGTATTTATCATGGTGAAGTTTGAGACACTGTCAAATTTAAAGATTTTTTTTTCTCATAGCCTACGCACATCTGAGACCAGCTATCTGAATGAGGCTTTCTCGTTCTATTCTGCAATCAGACAGAGATCCTATTATTCTCAAGTCAATAAAGAGGACAGGTATGCATCTACTATGTTTTTAGAAAGAGAAAGATAAAACTTTCAAAATTTTTAGTCTGTGTGGAAATTATGTGGAAAAACACACTTGTTTATAACTTTTATTCATTTACTGGGCTTTATTGAGAACCTAATGTATACTAGGGCTTCTTAAGCATACAGGGGTGTGTTACCTAAAAGCAATAAATATTATAGATGTTGTAACAGATGTCACAATACCAGCATAGAGGCAGAGCACAAAGGAGGGGCGGATTATTTCTTTATGAGAGATTGAGGTCACATGAAGTTTCACAGAAAAGAAACAACTCCAAAGTGAGGCTTACCTGATAACCTTTGTTCTTTTTAGCCTGTGTAGTCTTAATTCACATACTTTCAAAAGCCTGTTGACAACTGTCATGCAGGACTAAAGAAAAGGCTGCTAATGCTGTTCGGATTTTCTTTTATAAGTCCAATACAGTTTTGCAGTTGTACAGCTCCATTGTTAGGAAAAAAAAGTTTTTCATTCCCAGTAGTAATCTGTTGAGAATTTATTGTCTATCTAGTGGTGTGATAGATTCTTGGGTGAGAGAAGAAAAAAGAAAAGAAGGAATACAGGTGTGCTCTTGTCCTTTCAGACAGTTATCTTCTCATGGGAGTTACAGACATATTTGGGTTACAGGTAGATTGTGATGTTATTAATTCCAGATGAGGATGGAATTGTTGAAGAAATCAGGGATCTGCTGGAGAATCTTTATTACTGGCATTCGAAGAATTATTGGAAGAGAAAGTTCAGGCATAGAAGATCTGAATGTTCTCTGTGCTGACAGCAACAGAACTCACACTTGTTATACAGTGAAAAGATTATATTCTCTCAGCAATAGAAAAAAACATAGTTTTCACATATTTTTCTAGAGAACACTTTGTGGTTGGCTATCATAAGCTTTCCAGCTAAACAGCAACTTTTTTTGGAAGGCCTCGCTCTTGTAAATCCCCTTCATTCCCTTGCAAATCTTGTTCAGACTTGTCTAGAGGAGTTTGTTTGATACAAGTAAGGTATGTAGATGCTGAATTCTGCATTTTCCCCCAAGGTCTTTTGGTCATTGCGTTACTTCATTCTTCTATCAGAATTTCCATCAATTACTTTTCCTTCAGATTTTCTTATGGTTTTTTGCTTCACATATTTTCACTACAGATATATTTCCTCCAACCTTTTTTTTTTTTGCATACATGTACAATTTGTCTGAATTCTTGGTAAGATAAATTGTATCTCCAAAAACATACAGAAGGGCTCTGTAACAATTTATCAGTATGAAAAAGACATAGAAGCAAAGAACTATTTTAAGTAATAGTAAAATACCTTGTATAATTTACTTTTCTTCATTTTCTAATTTGCAAAAAGAGAAATTGGCCTTGGGCACCTTGGCTTAAAACTCAGCAGTTTGATTTATTAAAATCATTTTCTATCCAAATTGCACACACCACATATGAATTGTTTTCCTGTGCTGCCTCCTAGAGCAGGGCAAATGAACAGAAGTAGAATTATTTGGAACCAAGATGACAAAATCTCTTGGGGCTGCTAAATTAGAATCAAAGGACAATCCAGTATGCAAATCTTGACCTTGTTCCTGTACCTTAGGAAGGACTTTGTTTAGTTGGTAGGTTGTTTGTTTCTTAGTTCACACAGGGCAAGGGGGCCAGTCAAGGTGGCAATTGGCAACAGCTGCTAAAATCAACAGCCACTAGGTTAAAGCTAAGTCAGAAGGTATTCCACAATTTCACAGTTGCTTTAAAAAAGTCTCTCCTTAAAGGCAAGTTCTTTCTGCACTCTCTCGTACCTAAGGATTTTGTCAAAGCCAGGAGGAATGGTACATTCCAGCACTCAGCAGGGTGACTGCCTGTCACTAAGCATAAACAACTTTCAGAATGTCTCATGCCGAGGGCTCATCCTGCTCATTAGAGGAGACGTTACCACATAAGCACTTGTCCTGGGAGCTGCAAACCCTGACTGTTGAAAATGGCTGAGACTGAACCTGGTCTGAGTTAGATATGGAGAAGGTGAAGTTTGTGAATCCACAGGGGTTGGGGGGAGATTTTGCAGTTAGCCACCTGGAAAAAGTTTCTCAGGCAAATGTGTAGTTAAAGAGTCCACGTCCTGCAAGTAGTGGGCTTGGCATGCTGGACAAAGCTGCAATTCAGGAGTGCCAGAAGAACTTTGTCAAGAGAATCATGATGTCAACATTAGTGGTGACAATATTGAAGTTTTTATAGTAGGAAATGTGAATCTAAACTTGAAGACCTTGACACTTCCTAGTAGTGGTGTTTATAAGGAGGACTGATGTGGACCTTTCGAGTGAGGTTCACAGGATGACTTTTCACAAGGGCGTAGTGGGTTTGGTGTCGTGAAAGAACTACGAAGGATTTCTACAGGAAGAGGAAAATTGACACTAGAAGGAAGGGGTGATATATAAGGATTGGTGAGAGAAAGTTATCCCCTTGTTTCCGGAAAAAGCACAGATTTCATAAGACAATAATCATTGTAATAATGGCTAATTGAGGTTATTGAGATAAAATGGGGCCAAATCCTGGATGACAATAACATGAAGGAAGATAAAGAATTAAATCACACTAATAAGATGCATTTATTATTCAGAAGAAGCTTAGAGTAAGTAAAGTTGGCCTGTTAAAATGTTAAGAAAAATATTTTAAAGAACATAAGGAGAATGTGTAACTTCAAAACAGGTAGAATGGGGAGGAAAGTGAATAATAAAATTATGATCATTACAATAAAAAGTAGGAAAGGAATATATACTAAAAAAAAGTATAATTAGCACAAAATAATAAAGTAGAAACAAGTCCAAGTACATTGGTAATCATAGTAAATGAATGTGATCTAAACTTCTTACGTAAAAGTCAAAGATTATCAGTATGCCTTTTTAAGAAAAATCCAGTAATATGCTGTTTACAAGAGATCCTCCAAAGATAAAAAGTACACAGAAAAATATAGATGAGACAGAATTAAGGGGAAGAAATGCCGCCATATTTATGTGTGCATTATTTATATTTAAGGAAGAAAGTGTTATTAAGGGTAGAGATTTACTTCATAATGATAAAAGGAACAACTCAGGAAAATATAAAAGTCCTAAACTTGTATATGCCCAATAATACAGCATTATAATAAAGCAAAAGGTGACATATTTTCAGGGGGAAATTGAGAATGGTCTAATATACATGGAGATTTTTAATATACCATATTTAATAATTTATATATCAAGAAGACAAAAACATTATAAGATTTGAGTAACATAATTAAAAACTTGTTCTAATGTGCATAAAACTGCATACAACAGTAAGTGAATGTACATAATTTTCACACTGCTATGAAACTTTTGTGAAATTTGCTTATACTTGCTACAAAACAGATTCCAAAACTTCAAGTATATGTTGTCTAACCTTGGGGCAATTTTATTAAAAATTAAGAATGAGAACATAGTTTTTAAAAAATCAATAAAGTTGTCAATTAGTAGACACATTTCTAAATAATTCATGGATCAAAGGATTTTAAAAAAATTTTATTATGGAAAATGTCAAAAATATACTGTGTAAGGTTATTTGTAATGTTGGATGTGGAAAGCAGGAAGTGGAAATTGAAAGTGTCGGGTTTGAATTGATAAGGGAAGAGTATGAAGGGTCAGGTGTGAAGAGGTGCAATATTGATTTAAATAGCCTTTGATGAATTAAGGATGCGTATTGCTACTCCTAGCAACGACTAAAAGAACAATAGCGAAGAGATATAAGTAAGAAGCCGATAGGGGATATATAATGGAGTACTGCAATATGTTTGATTAACTGAAAAGAAAGCAAGAAAGGAGCAGTAGAGGAACACAAACACAGAAGGAGCAAATAGAAAACAAATGGCAAAGTGGGAGACGCAGACCCAGCCAAGGCAACAATGTGATTAAAGGTACCTGGTCTGAGTACCTGAGCATACGAGGCAGAGACTGTCAAAGTACATAAAGAAGCAAGACCTAACTATACACTATCTACAAAAGATGCGTCAAAATAAAAACACACAGTTACTTGAAAGTAGAGTGATGGAAAAAGATACGGCATACAAACAGTAAGTGTAGGTAAACTGGCTTGATTATATTAATATCAGAAAAATAAGATTTCAAAACACTGTTCTTCCTGGAACCCTTTTCACCTCGTCTTTTCCTGCCTGTCATCTTCTACTCTTCCTTGTAGTCTTGACTTAAACATTACTCTCTAGGAAGCCTTCTCTCACCCAAAATCCAGTCCTGTGGGCTCAGATAGCATCCTTTATTTCTCCTGTCATTCTTTTTATTCCATTGTGTTTTAAGTATTTATGTCTCCTCTACATTTTAAATCCTTTTCTGTCTGTAAGATCTGTGAAGAAGGGACCGCGTCTATAGCTTGTTTATCATTCTGCTTCTAGCACTTAGCATAGTGTCTGATGCATCTAAGTTCTCATAGATATTTGTTCAATGATTGAATATATGAATGAACAATGTAATGAATCAGTAAGAAATGTGTTAAAAGACTATAAGTTACATGCAAAAATGTTTATAACTGTAAAATAGGATCAAAAGAGTTTATAAGATGTCAGAAAGTTGGAAAAACTTAAGAAGCATATTTTCTTTTTCAATCTAATGAGTAATTTTCGATTTATCTCCTGTAGACCTGAGTTAGTAGTTAAGAAGCTACGATACTATGCAAGATTTATAGTAGTTTGTCTTCTTCTCAACAAAATGGATGTTGTGAAGGATCTGGTGAAGGTAAGTGTTCTTTAAAATAATTAAAATCCTAGTCTCTAATTGTGTATAGATAGTTTTGTTTTTTAAAAATAGATTTAAGGTTAAAATAATTTTTGATGTATCTAAATTATTACAGCATTCAGAGTATGGTAACTTCTGACAAGGGTAATGATAACAAAATTTTCCAACTCTTCATATTTCAGACACACACTAATCAGAATTATCTTAATTCCTTGCTTTTATCTCTTTAGCATGTTTTACATTTCACCACCCATCAATGGGTTTAAACAAAAGTTAAAATATTTAGTTTAAGAGAAAATAATTGAAAGGTTAGGTCAAGAAAAAGTACATAATGTTGTACAAAGGTATTATGAATGAATTTTGGTTTTTCCATCCCTTTAGTATGTTTGCATCGCTCTGTACTTCATTAACTCAGATAATTAAGAGTTAACTGCATTCAAGATCCACTTAATATCTGTAATTACTGCATACTGCTTTCTGGTGGCACTCTGTATTCAGTTGGTGGTTTCAATGGCATACTTCTTAATTTTTGGTACTCAAGGAGAACATGCTAGTTTTTTTTTTTTTTTTTGTGAGGAAGATCAGCCCTGAGCTAACATCCGTGCTAATCCTCCTCTTTTTGCTGAGGAAGACCGGCTCTGAGCTAACATCTATTGCCAATCCTCCTCCTTTTTTTCCCCAAAGCCCCAGTAGATAGTTGTATGCCATAGTTGCACATCCTTCTAGTTGCTGTATGTGGGACGCGGCCACAGCATGGCCAGAGAAGCAGTGCGTCAGTGCGCGCCCAGGATCTGAACCCGGGCCGCCAGTAGCGGAGCACGCGCACTTAACCGCTAAGCCACGGGGTGGCCCTGAGAACTTGCTAATTTCGACAAGTCTTCTCTGTCTTCCTTCACCCCCCAGTTATTAATAAGACGATTTCCACAAAACGGTATGATATAAATCCAAAGAAAATCAGCTCAACAATATTTATTTGTATGTTAGAAGAGTTTTCTGTTAATAAATTCATTGCTGATGTAGCACTGAGTAGATGTGGGTCACTCTGGATCTCTATGAAGATCTTATTGATGTGTGTCATTCTGGAGTTTTTGATTTTTGAAGCAAATCCATGTAGTTTTCATTCTTTGTTTTTGGTTATAATTGGGACTACATATTGATGATAAACTTCTTAACTACATCAGTTTGTGTCAGGAATATGGTACAATATAGCAATCTATCCTTATGGTTTTTTCTATAACCATTTTTCTTTGTGATATTTAAAAATCAGGAATTGTCAGATGAAATTGAAGATTATACTCACCGCTTTAATACTGAAGATCAAGTGGAGTGGAACCTGGTACTTCAAGAAGTAGCAGCTTTCATTGAGGTCAGTTTTTGACAAGAAAGGTTGTCCTAATGATGGACAAGTAAATGCCTATGTGGTATACATTTTTATAGTGTGTATATGTCAAGAGGAAGGAATAACTTATTATATTGACATTTTGTCTTGGCCGTCAATTATTTATTGCTTTTTTCCACAGGCGGATCCCGTAATGGTATTAAATGATGACAATACCATTGTTATCACATCTAATCGCCTTGCTGAAACAGGAGCCCCACTGTTGGAACAGGGCATGATTGTGGGACAGTTGTCTCTGGCTGATGCACTCATTATTGGTAACTGTAATAACCAGGTAAAGAATTGTGGAGGAATTATGCGTAAAATTCACTTTGAAAAATAGTGCTTTTGATTATTACAGAATTATTATTTCCTTATAAAAGTCCTAGCATCCATTTGTGAGGATATGGTTAATTAAATTATGCTGTGTCCATGTATGGACTATATTACAGACATTTAAATGGTTTAGAAAGGATTTTTAATCACAAAGGAAGATACCTATGGTAAGTGAAAATAAACTTGTTATGGAGCTATGTAAACAGAATTATTTCGTATATGTTTAAATGTCTGTATACATATATGCTCAGGAAAAAGACCAGCAAGAAATTTACCAATATCATAAAAGATTTATCGCTGAATAGCAGAATTATAGATGATTTTTATTTTCTTCTTTACAACTTTCTAAATCTGTATATTACTTTTACAATCAGTCACAAAGGTGGGAGGAGTTACTTTTAAGGAAATCTGTCAAAAGCAAATTTCAGATATTTTTTCATGACAGAATAATCCCATGATGATGAGGATTTAATGTACTGGAAATTATCGTATATTGGAAAAGTCACCAGTGAATACATTTTTTAATATGCGTTATTTGTGTAGATTTTCATTTTGGATCCTTCCTTTACTTTATCATTTTTGTTATTAACTTTTTCTAGTACTTTTCCAATTTTCGCTTTTATAGCCATTAATTTGCAAATTTCTAAATTAAAACATTTTAATGTAAATTAAAATGTTGCCTCAAGTTCTATAGAAATATTATTCAATATAGAAAAGGATACTGTCTTAAACATTGTATAGTGCCAAAACGTAATGAAGAGGTTATAAGATGTGGGCCACAGCCATATTTCAGCCTGGCTGTTTTGACAAAAGTTGGCATGTTTTATAGGATCTAGTATAGATCTCTGTATTTACATGACCACTTTTCGTTTGTTTGTAAAAATACCTGAGGAAATTGATGGACTGATGGACATATAGATAGATGAAGAGATAATGTGGTGAAGCAAATATAGAAAAATGTTAACATTATAGGATCTAGATGGTGAGCATATGGGTGTCACTGTACAGTTCTTTCATTCTGTCATTTGAAATTTTTCGTAATAAAATGCTGGAGAATAAAATACCCAGTGTGATTAAGTACACATGAACATCAAGAGTAATAATATGATTAAAGACTTGAGAGTCTGCATACTGCATTAATGGTCAGGTTTGTTTTCCTGCAGGTTAAGTTCAGTGAACTAACTGTTGACATGTTCCGGATGTTACAAGCCCTGGAAAGGGAGCCAATGAATTTAGCCTCCCAGATGAATAAGCCAGGAATGCAGGTGATCTTCTCCTCACATTTGCAATTTTGTTAACACTCGTACTGTTCCTGCTCCTCATGGAATGCTGTTGTTCACCAAACGCTAGGAGTGTGAATAAAGAATTGTCTTGATGAGACACAGGAGAAATATATAAGTGTAACAGTAACACTGAGCAAAATAAAAGATATTTGATGAAGAGGATAGTAAAAATAAGCTTGATAATTCACCTGTAAAATACAGCTTGTATGTGTCTTGTTTTCTGTGTGTAAATATAGGACTCAGCTGACAAGCCTACCAGACGAGAAAACCCCCACAAGTATCTGCTCTACAAACCAACCTTCAGCCAACTCTATACCTTCTTAGCAGCATCTTTTAAGGTATATATGATCCAGTACGTTTTACTGTATGAGGAAAGTGTGCTCTAAATGGAATGTGAGAGTCGCTCTTCTCTTTGAATATTTGAGTCAAGGATTTAGGTAAAATACGAAAATGAAAACTGCCTTTAGAGTATTCTAATTGTAGCTATTTTTGGAATGGAAATTGCTTATGATGTTATGAATATTTCTTACCGTTAATTAATGAGAATCTTGATTATCATTCTGCTTCCTCCAGGTTTTTATTACTAAACTACTTAGACATAACAGTCAATGCAGAACTGAAAAACAGGAGCAGGTTGCGTAGGCATATTATATATTCAAGCAGCTCTGGGAAACATTTTGGTCATCTGAAGGAACTATGAGAAGTAGAGAATTCCTCCCAAAGTTTCCATAGAGAAAGCCATTCGTGGGAGTTTGTCTTTTATACCTATAGTAAGGATCTTGACGTCTCCATTTCAGGTTTTTCAGAGAACATTCTCTAAATGATGGGGGTTTTGGAGCAGAGAATGTCTTCAAAACTTTTGGCGATAGTTATAGATTATAGATTAATAATGAATCTTTGCTGTGTAGACAGTTATAAGTTGGAACCAGCAAGAGTGACTCTCTTGGAGACGACAATAATATGTTAAATTAGGTTCTTGTTTTTCCCACATCTTTATAATGTCGTGAACTTCAAGTAAAACTGTTATTTTCCCTGTTTGTTGTTTTGTATATGTGATTTTCTTCAATTTCAGGAGCTGCCTGCCAATAGTGTGCTTCTGATTTACCTGTCAGCCACTGGCGTTTTCCCCACAGGTCGTTCTGATAGTGAAGGTACAATAAAGGAATGCTCCCTGTCGTGAGCAGGGCTTGAATTCTCTTTATTTTCTACAAGACAATGGCCCATAGCCCACAGACCATCTCAAGCTTTCTAGAAAGGCTTCCAAATTTGAAACCTGGTCTATTTGTTGAATTGGCAATCTTGTAGATACCCTAGTCTATTTTATTTGCTGAAATATTATGTGTTGAAGTTCACAGATTATCAGCAAATTCACATACTAAATGCATGCTTCACTGTCAGATTTGCCAAAAGCACATATATATATGGACTAGCCAAGCCTAATTATCTGTTTCACGTCATTGAATTTTTCTGAGCTTTTGGTGCATCAGGGAATCTGGTCAGCGGCTTCATTGTGGCTGAAAGTCTTTGTAGAAATCAGTGCAGTTTTGTAACTGTGATAGTTCAAGTCCTTGTCATGATTTTGTTTTCTGTCCTTTCTTTATTTTTTATGGATTCAACCTGTAAAATATTGGGATGCTATTTTGGAATAAAAATTTAAAACTGTCCAGAATATATGAAATTGATCAGAATAGATGAGTAACTTGGATGTAAATAAGGCAATTAAATCTTTGTATGGACAAACAAAAATTTCTTAGCATCCTTAACATTTTCCTCCTCATCTGTTTGTTGAAATTTGCATTCCTTTATACAATGCATGTCCCTGCCATCTTCCTTGCATGACCTACAAATCCACTTAAGTGTTAAAATGAAAACAAAACAAAATAAATCTCAAAATCTTTGCATTGCAGTGATTTTTTTAAGGGATAAAATATAACACAACATTAAAAGTGATGCAAAATCATAAGCTTGTTTATTTTTTTTGTAATAGAGTTAAGATTTTTATTTATAAATAATTATTTCCATGTCTTGTAACCTATACTTTTGAATCGATTTTCTGGGCCCCTGCTTAACATACTGACCTCTTGTTTTACTTTTTTCAAAGTACAACAGTTACTAACTGAATGGTCCTTTGAGAGAGATTATTCCTAACATCTCACAGTTGCTGTTCCATTTAGATGAGAGTTTAACTAACTGATATGACCAGTGGGAAACGGCTTACTTTGAAACCAGAGCTACAGCGGTTGATAATAATAGTGATAATAATGGATTTTTTCACACACTGAAATTTGGCAATTCTTTTCTTTTAAGTTTTTGTCAGTGGAAATTTTTGAGTTCCATTCAAAGTTTTCCCTGAATTAGTGGCTCACTTAAAATTATATTTAAGAAATTATTAGGACTTCATTCTGCAACTTTCCTACTTAAATAATTTTGTTCAACTTGAGATTTTAATTTTGCTTGAAATATAAAGATCGTTTTGAACATCCCAGATCTCCATCCCTTTTATTACCCACAGTAATGGGATGCAGTAGATTCTTGTTTTGTTTCTCATTATATTCTGTTTGAAGAACTGATGAATAATTAAATGATTTTTTTAAAATATTGAAATAGGCAACATGCTGAAATAATTTAAATACTGCATTGAACTAGAATGTAAATTTTAAAATAATTAAAATGTTTTGTAATTATTTTCCACTTGTATCAATGAGAGATTCACACAATACCTTTGTATTTGAACATCAGATCAAAGTTACTTGCCAATTGAAGTTTAGGATTCTTCCCTTTGTTTTTATAGGTCCTTATGATTTTGGAGGGGTACTTACTAATAGTAACCGGGATATTATAAATGGAGATGCCATCCACAAACGAAATCAATCCCACAAGGAAATGCACTGGTATGTATTCTGGTGTCTCCCTCTATTGTAAAAATTATAGTTCTCTCTTATAAAATATGAAGTGAAATGGGGACTTTTTTCTGGTACTAAAAATGTTCCCTCAGACTGCTATTAATAACACTTACTTGAATTCCAGCAATATTTCAGGTTCTGACTATCCTAAGTAATTAGAATTTTTGGCTGATATCTATTTTTAACGTTTTCATTGATTATCTATTATATGTCAGATACCATTCAATCATTGGGGATATGTCAGTGAACAAAATTACCTTCAAGTTGGAGGAGACTGTAAGTATATGTAGATAAATAATATGTCAGGACATGATACATGTTAACATCAATACGAACTTTTAAATATAAGGTTCTGTTGGTTTGACATAGCATAAATGAACTTGGTTATAAGATTTCAAGTAGATTTCATCCATGACAGTTTGCTCTTTTTCTAAGTATATCATATTTACTTCTTGGGCCGTTATTGGCTCTAGAATTTCTCTAGCTGAAACATAGAGATCTGGTTATAAAGGAAACTGGACTTGTTTGAAACTGCGTTTCTAATAGCATTTTACGTAAAAATCTTAACTGTTCGTATTAAAGAATGGGGAAGGGAGGGCAGAGAGAGAGATGTTTTAAATTATATGTATATGGGGCCGGCCCCGTGGCTTAGCGGTTAAGTGCGCGCGCTCCGCTGCTGGCGGCCCGGGTTCGGATCCTGGGCACGCACCAACGCACCACTTCTCCGGCCAGGCTGAGGCTGTGTCCCACATACAGCAACTAGAAGGATGTGCAGCTATGACACACAACTATCTACTGGGGCTTTGGGGAAAAGAAATAAATAAAATTATAAAAAGTAAATAAATAAATAAATAAATTATATGTATAATAGCTAATGGTCCCTCAAGCCATACATTGGTGTGGTCATTGACCTTAGTTGTAAATGATTTATATTAGAAAAATTTATATTTGAAATATATTTCAAGGTTTGATTATATTGCTTATTGACACATCATTTTATATATTTATGTTTACATTTACATTAATATTTATATACATACACATCCACTAAGCCAGGGGAAAGAGCATGCACACCAAAACTGTGATCTTGTTAAGCAGTGGCTCTCAAATGGATGTTACTGAACTTCAGTTCAGTAAGTCTTCTGTGGGCCAGTGAATCTATATGTTTAACAAGCACCCCAGCTGATTCTGATGCAAATGTCTAGAGGAAACATAAAGAATATTAAAAGGGGAACCTCTCCTTATTGTCTGCAATATTAAGATGTAGATTGAAATATTAAAAATCTTTAAAATAGATATAGATTTTGAAAGACTCATTGAAATACAAATCTGTTTGTGTTATTACATCTGTGTTTCAAAACATTCTTAGAAGGTGCTTGTAAATATTAAGCAAGTACCTAAATGCTGACTTCTGAGATTTCCATTTGTGTGTTTAGTCCATCTATAAATATATAGACTTCTCTTTTGCTTGAACGTTCTTGAATAATAATTATCCCTGAATTTTTTTTCCAAATAAAACTGCTAAGTTGTCTATTCCAGTAAATACAGACATTTTTGTCTTTTGCTTAGTTAATCTTTGTTTTTCTCCCAATGCTGTGATGAAAAGGAGATGTGAGCACACCACACTGAAGACTAAGATTTTTGAAGCTCGGCCGATATAGTTATACAATTATTCATTGTTACTGTTGTTGTTTTCCCAGCCTTCACCCTGGAGATCTCTATCCTTTCACAAGGAAGCCCCTGTTCATCATTGTGGATTCATCCAATAGTGTTGCATATAAGGTGAGTTCCATGAGCACTCTTGCATGTTAGACATTATGGCACCACCCCCAGGTAACCAGTCTTAATGTGTGCCTTTTTATTTTGCTTTATTTAATTTAATTTTACACAGTTTGTATTTAGTCTTTCTTTTCTTTTGAGGTTGTGCATGCTAGTCAGGATCTGGTGCTATGAATAGAAACAAGAAGAAAACGCATGAATGGACACTCAGTGGAAAATAATAAATCCTCCTGCAGGAAAAAAAAATTCAAGATTTCCAAGATCTCTGGTGGGAGGTTTATTTTTGTTATATAACCCAGAATAATTTTATTTTATAGAGGTAGACATATATGGGCAAATTTTATTTTCTAGTTTTCAAGCTTTTGCCCCTTCTGCACACTGATTAACTGAAATTTCTATCCCATGTTATACAGTTACAGTCATTGAATATCAGCATAAATTGTTTCAGCATAAATTGTTTTAGATGCACTTAATTTTTTATTTTAATTTGTGACAATAAGTAAAACAAGATGGCCCCGAATGGTGAAATAAGTAACAGGGATCTAACTAGAAAATCTTCTGTTTTATATTTTGCTATTGAAGCAATGGTTTTCAATGATTATATAAAGAATGCCAGCAGTGAAACACTTTGGAGTTGGAAATTAGAATTCAAACTATAGGAACTTACAGGAAAATGACAACAGAATCTTTGAAGTCCTTTGTATGTGGTTGGGATATTTCATTAGTGAACAGTATGTTCAGAAATGTGCTGGGTTCTGCCAATTAAAACTATTTCTGTTGTGAGTGTTCATATAATTAGATAGAGAAGCAAACATTAGTAAGTTTATTTCAGGAGAGCAGTGGAAATGTCTGGTAGCCAAAAGAGCTGACCCCAAGCATATGTTTTCCATCTAACGTTCATGTTTAGTTTCACTTTTTAGAGTTAAAGTCTGAATTCCAAGAGCATCTAACCCATCCTAAATTTTTCATATTTCCTGCTACCCATTTTGTCAAGCTTAACATTACAAATTTTGATTTTTAGGAAAATTAGCTGTATACTTTCTTAACTTGTGTGTGTGTTGTTGTTTTTAATCTTTTTGAGTTGGTGGAAGACTGCTGAAGGAAAAGGTTTATTGGCTACCCCATTTAAACTTAGAAAACCGGAAGAATCCAGGCATTTTGTGTCTTCACAGAATTCATAAGAAGTGTTCTGTGTCTTTATCAATGGAAAGGAATCACTTGCTACACTTTAGTGATGTGACAGAATATGCTGATGCACAAGGTCAAGTGTATTGCTTAATATGATCTAGCATGCATTTAGAATAGTTTAGCGATCTGTTAATTTCTCTCAATTTAATTGGACATTATTTGATACCACCTTTTATAATATCAAGAATATCATTCATTGTATATGCCTGCTATTTCCAGACTGCTATTTGGATGCAGAATGAGTATTGGATGCTGATTTTTAAAAACACCATTGTGCCTAATTGGAAATGTTTTTACTTTATTATGTATCATGATTTAATTCTAGATTTCAATATTCCGACACCCAGGGTAACAGTGGAGTAATAGAAGGGTTTTTGTTTGTTTGTTTGCTTTTGATGGAACATGCAGTATCATCCCTCTAAAAAATTAAATTATCCAGAACATACTGATCTTCAGAAATGAAATGGGGAGCGCCATATGCAGTAGGCAAATCAGAGCATGGCACAGACCATTGGTCTCTTTAAAAATTAGTACTATTTAATGCCTCTAAATCAAATACGCTGTTCTCTGTGTTAACATATGAAGGTGTCTGATATTTACTTTTCTCACGAAGCCTGTGTAAAAGTCTTAAATTACCATTTTGCAAGTTTCTAATAAAAAAGGGGAACTGGGTGACTGATGTATTATTTCTTGAGTACCTACTTTGTATATTTCATGCATATGAATGTTTTATGAGCATATATGTGTTTTCTAAATGCTGCTTCATTTATATACAAACGTTTCATGTATATTTCTTCATATAAGTATTACTTTTAATTTTTATGAAAGTAACCATGCATATAGTTTAAAGCTGTAGTTCTCAACTCTTTCTGTGCATCAGAAACATTCAGAGACCTTTTCAAAACCGCTTGTACCTGGGCCCCAACTCCCGCGATTCTGACTCACTTGGCCTGGAATGAGTCTCTGGTATCAGTATAATTCCAGTGTGTGGTCAGGGTCGGAACTACTCAGTCAGCAGGTTCCATCAGGTGTTACTAAATCAGCAGTCTCCTGCTCTCTTGCCCCAACCCTATTTGCCTCTTCCCAGAAGCCACCATTTACATCTTTTTTAGCTGATTATTTTGGTATTTAACCACCATTTTCCAAAATAACATATCAATATTGATATTTCTTGATGCTGCAGTTTTAGGCATTATGCATTGATTTCCCATTATGGGAGAGAAATGTAGCTCTCTTTCCTCTTCCTGTCCTCAACTCACAATTGTACCTTTTACGTCCTTTTATCCACACAATAGCCTTATATCATAATTTTGATTCACTGAATATTTAGTACCTATATTATTATGACTTTAAAAAGCTTTTAACAGCTAAGCCACATAGTAAACTTTTTCTCTTCTATGCAACTTTCTGCTTTCCCTGGAGCAAGTAATTGTCTTTGTTCCTTGTTTTGTGTTGAACTTATCACTAATTCAACCCCAGTCTCCTCACCAGTTGTCTAAGTCTTCTTTCAGGTTGTTCAGATGTGTCAGTCTCTTAGTTTTATCTTCTCGATGAATTATCTCCCAGAACCACTGAACTGGTGCCCTCTCTACATGCTGCACAGCTCTCATCCCAGAATCTCTTTCATTATTGTCCTGGGAATTCTTCATCTCTCTTCTGTATTAGATCCCCTGTTTCCTGAATCCTGTGTCTTCCTCTTGGACATTCTCATTTATTCTCTTATTTTGCTTTATTCTCTCATTTTGGTGCAGCATCTGCTATAGTAGCTTCCCAAGAAAGGGTGAATATGAGGTGAAATATTTGAGGTCTTGTACTTCTTCACGTCTTTAATTTACCCTCATACTTTAATGGTGGTTTTGGTATAGATTACAAATTATTTCACTTCAGAATTTGGAAGGCACTGGTGCATTGCTTTCTAACTTCCAGTATTTCTTAAGAGGTACAAAGCATTCTTATTCTGGATCCTTTTATGTGACCTGTTTTCAGTGTTTGGAAGCTTATAGAATCTTCTCTCTGTCCCCAGTGTTTTTCAACTTCCTAACAGTGTGCCCTGGTCTGGGTCTGCTTTTAGCCATGGTGCTTGGTGTGTGCTTGGTGAGTCCTTTCATCTGGAAACTCTGCCCATTATCTTGAGTTGTTCCATTGATTTCCTCCCCTCCATTTTCTCTGTCTTATCTTTCAAGAACTTTTGCCATTCATGTAATGGACCTTCTGGTCTAGTCCTCTGATTTTCTTGCCCTTTATTTTTCATCTTCTGGTCTTTTTGTTCTTTAGGAAATTGCCTTGTTTTTATCTTCTAACTTTTATTGAGATTTTTCATTTGTTCTGTAGATGTTTTGTTCATAATGATATAGATGTATGTGTATGTGTGTAAAACATATGTACATACACATATGTAACTACCTTGGTTTTTATCCTGGTTGAGATATCTTTGCTTACCTTTAAGAACATTAATGATCATTTTTAAAATTCTCCCTGCATTCTATCTGTTTCTTCCATGTTGATTTGTTTCTGTTTTTGCCTGTATATTTCATATTAGAGACTTGCCTCAGTATCGTAATTTTTGCTTGTCTGCTCAGATTTAAGAGTAGAAGCTAGCAAAATGATTGGAATCTCCAAGGTTGTGGATAGGGCTTGTCACACCAGGCTGCTCAGTGTGACAATCTGGCTGGACCATTTAGTTGAGTAATCTCTGTCAGTATCATAGTCTGGGCATAGTCACCAGAGTTGATTGAGCTACTCTCCCTGGAATGTAAAGGTCTGACTCTCAGCGTTATGCTGTTTTCCCTAAAGTCTGTGTGTGTTTTTACTTGTATATACATGTATCTTTATGTCCCCAGTGCCTCACACTTAAAAGATTCTTAATAAAAGATATTGAATGATTAAATAAAGATGGGAACTATTATCCTTATTTTATAGTTGAGGAAACTTTGCCTATGGAAGGTGAGTATCTTGTCTAATTGGTTCCAGCAGCCTTTCTCATTCCAAAGCCCAAGCTCTTTCTACACTTAGGAAAGAGGAACTTTGCATGCTGGTCTGAGCCTCATTCCAGGGGAGAGTGATTGAAATGCCAAGATTTGTGTAACAAGTGTGGCCCACATTTTGGCTCACAGATTTCCATTAGGGAAGAAGCAAATTGAAGTGGCCTTATCTGTAGTAATGTAGTGCTAGTGGGAGTAAAAAAAAACTCCCTCAGTCATTTTGGGCAACACTTCATTCTGCTTTATTTTCTTTGGAATAAGAAAATCCTTTGAGTATTTAAATATTTATGACAGAGCTGGATCCCTGCCCGTGAACATGACTTACACATTTGTCAAAACAGTCGTATTTACTTAAACAGCCTCGTCCTAAAGTATTTGACTGATGGCTGCAGATTGCTGCGGTCTGTTAAGGCATTCACCTTCATAACAAGATTACGTAAGAGCTCTTCTGCCAGTCAGCCTCGCTCATTCCATTTCTTTCTGCTACCTTGAAAGACCGTCTTTTTGTTTTTGGCGTTCTGCAGTTATACTGTGATACATCTAGGTTTTGTTTCTTTATATTTAACCTATTGAGATTAGGTTGGAGTTTTTCGTTATTGCTGGAAAATTCTCAGCCATTATCTCTTCAAATATTGGCTGGACCCCAGCTTCTCTCTCATCTCCTTGTGGATCTCTGGTTATGTGTATACATAGCGTTCTCACTGTGTCTTCCACATCTCTTGACTCTTCTGTTTCTTCCATCTTTTTTGTTTCTCTGGTTGAGATTTGGATAATTTCCTCTGATTCATCTTGCACTTCACAAATTTTTTCTTCAGCTGTGACTAATTTGCTATTAAACTCATTTTTTGAGTTTTATGTTAGTTGTGATATTTATCATTTCTAGAAGTTCTATTTGGTTCTTTTTCAAACAATCCATTGCCCTATTTTCTATTTTCATGTTTGTTCTTCATTTCTTTAAACTGAATAAGCATACTTATTTTATTATTTATTATCTATCTGATAATTCTTATACCTGAAACTTGCTTTTGCTCCTTAAAGACACCCTTTGCTATTTTTGTATCCTTGTATGTCCATCTTTGACTAGTTTCTTCTCAGTATCCTTAAAATTATTTGTAGGAAATGCACTGAGCCCTAGAATGAAGGTAGTTTCACCCAGAGAGGGTCTGCATTTGCTTCTGCTAGACACCCAGAGTCACTACCATTTCAGCCGTGTCTTGGGGATTACCTAGGTGGTATGAATTTGGGGAGCAAACTTGCAAGAGGACTGGCTTGTAGTTACAACCCGCAGGAACTCTTTGCATTTTTTGTTTGTTTGTCTGCTCTACTCAGCACCGAGAAAATGTTCCTTGCAGTTCCCTGAGGGACTGGGCGTGGGGGGAAGGAAGACATGAACTTTGGTTTGGGTTTGTCCTTACACTAAGGGTGTAGCCTTTTGGGTTCCATTTTAACAGGGGTGGTTTTCCATTAGACTCCTGTCTTAGGCAGACCCTGAGCTCTGACTTCTGTCCCCTTCTCTGGATAAGACCTCTAAAACCTGAATTCAAGTTGCTCCATTGCCTCAGGGCAAAAGAGGTCTGGAGTCGGTTCTTTTTCTCTGTCCTGTCCACTGGTTTTCCTCATCTCTGACCTCCTGTCCTTGGAATGCCCCTGGGCCCAGTCCTTGTTCCTTTTATTTTCTAGCTACAACTGGATCCCTTGATGCCCTTATGTAATTTTATGACTGTCATGAAAGTTTAATTACTATCTCTATGCTGACAGCTTCCAAATTTATGTCTCGGGCCCAGACCTCTCTCTGTTACTCCAGACTCGAGTATAATCTACCTACTCCGCATCTCTAATTGGTAATTCTAATAGAGATTGCAAATTTAACATGCCCAAGACAGAATTCCTAGACCTCGTCCACCTCCATATCAGGTAATGGCCATTATGCTTTCATAGTTGCCCCAGAAGAAATCCTTGGTTTCATACTTGACTCCTCTTTCCCTCACACCTCACATCCATTTCCAGAAATCCTCTTGGCTATAACTAATAACTCCAGAATCTTGCCACCTCTACTGCCGTCACTCTGGTCCATGCCACCATGGTCTCTCCCCTGAGTTGTTGGAGTAGCTTCCTAACTGGTCTTCCTCCTCCTGCCTCGTTCCCCACAGAGTGTGCCTGTACGTCAGATCGTGTCAATTCCCTACTCAAAATCTCCAGAGTCTCCTCCTCTCACTCTGAGTAAAGGCTTTATGTATCTGCCCTCGCACACCTCCTCCCTCCCCTCAGATGCCTCTCTGATCTTCTCTCTTGCCAGTCTCCTTCTTGGTCAGTTCTCTTCAGCCACATTGACCTTGCTGTTCCTCGGACGTACCTGGCAGTCTTCTGCTTAGCATCTTTGTGTTCTGTTCTCTCTGCCTTGAATCCTCTTCCAAAGATACCCACATTGTTCTCCAAGTGTTTGATCAACTGAAGCCTCTTAATAGGGTCTTCCCTAATTGCCCTATTTAAAACTAGATGCCTCCCCACCACTATTTACCTTTCTTTCTTTATTTTTCTTAATAATCTCTAGTTAGCTTCTCTATAGTTCTGTGTACTGTTCTAAGCACTTTACAAATATTAATACATTTAATCCTCCCACAACCCAATATGTTACTTTTATTATCCCCATTTTACTGATGAGAAAACCAAGGCACAGAAAGGTTAAGTAATTTGCCCAGGGTCACACACACAACTGGCAGGTGGCTGGGTTGAGATTTAAACACAATCTGGATGTAAAGTCTGTCTTGCTAACTGTATTCTATGCTGTGTTTCCACATGGAGCACTTGTCACTTTCTGTGATACTGTATAACATCCTTACTTTGTTCACTGTGGGTCTCTACCTGCCACCTCCACCCCCATCTAAATATCAGCTCCAGGAAGACAGGGTTATTTTTTATCTGTTTACTGCTGTATCCTTGGCACCTACAACAATGTCTAGTCTGTAGGTTCAATGAGTATTTGTTGAAGAAAAGAGATCTTTAAAAAGGACACTATATACTGTTTTAAAGTGGTAAGATGTTTGAAAGTCTCAGTTACATAGATAATTTCCTGGGAGAAAAACAGCTAATGGCCATAAGAAGGAGATCTGAAGAACCCAGTCACAGGGTGTAAAACAGGGGAAGGTGACCAAAGTTATCTCCCTTTCCCCACAAGAAAGGCTCCAGCCCTTCTGGGTTTACCAATAAATACTTTGAAACTTTTAGAATCAAATACACAATTCCAGAAAAGATCAGAACTATCCAATTCATTCTTTAGCAATTAGGCCACAAGACACTTGTATCATCTTAAGCATGTCCTTGGTCTTCTCAGAGCCTCTTTTTCCTTCTTGGTAAAATAGATTGGCAATACTGAGCCTACAGGATTGTTAAGATGACAGGGTAGGATCTGAGAAGGTGAGGATAGTCCCTGGAAAGTGGTTAGCACTCAGTAAATGACAGGAATCATTATGATAGTGACACTATTTCAAGACAAAAATAGCACACAAAGGAAAATTGTACTCTGGATTAGTTTATCGTTATAGATTAGAAAAATTTAAACAAAATACTAGTAATAGACCTATTAATAGAATGATCTACCAAAAGAGTTTATCTGAATCGTGCATGAAGGTTAAATATATGAAGATCAATTGACATTGTATATACTATATCAATAGGAAAAATAAGAAAAATCACATGCTTATCTCGATGGTCATTTTGTAAAATCTAATAAAATTCAGTACCAATTCTTAACAAAAAAACTCTCAGCTTATGATGAAGAGCTTCTATGTTAAGTAGCCAACTTTGTACTTAGAGTGAGAAACACTAAAAGTATTCTTAGTTAAAATAAGAAAGAAAAAGAGAATGCCTGCTGTTATCATTGTGATTAATCTTGTTTTAGTCCTGACCTGAATTTCATAACATTCTCAAAATAAAACAGTAAAAAAAGTTGTCCAGACTAGTAAGAAGTGTAAATATTGGAAAGAGACAAAAATCATTAATTATAGATGATACGATTTTATATTTAGAAAATCAAGAGGAATCACAAAAACTATTAATGTGAACACAAATTCAGCAAAGTAGTTAGATATGGGGTGAATATATAAAAATCAATAACTCTTATATATGAGCTATAACAAGTTAAAATTTCTTCGACATATGTTCCATTTACATACATTTGCCATAATTTTTCTTAAATGTAATAGCATTGAATCATATAATCCACATATGGGGGCAATTATGAGACATTTCCAAAAACTTGCAAATAACAAAAATAAGATTATCCTATGGAAGTTAAACTACAAAATTAATTACTGAATGGGTCAGAATAGAGACATGTCAAACATCCTTTAAGAAACCATTTCTCAGGCCTAAAATTTAAATATAATCTGATAGAGGGGAATCAGAGGTCCCCACGGTCACCCCCAGGTTCAGTGATTCAGTAGGAGGACTCATGGTTCTCAGCATATAGTCATATTTACTACTAAGATTTATTACAGTAAAAGGATACAGAGCAAAATCAGCAAGGGAAAAAGGCACATGGGATGAAGTCCAGAGAAGAGCAGGTGCAAACTTCCAAGAGTCCTCTCCCGGTGAAGCCACACAGGATGTGCTTAATTCTCCCAGCAACAAGGGGGACACGGGTGAAATATCTGCCAGGGAAGCTCACTAGGGACTCCGTGCCTAGGGCTTTTATTGGGGACTGGTCATGTAGACACCCTCTGCCTGGCGTGAACCAAAATGCCGCTCTCCTGGAAGGAAAGCTGGAGCAGGTGTTCAGCATAAACCATCTTGTTTGCACAGTCTAGGCGATGTGAGCCACTCTTATCAGTTCTGCTAATGGTGGGAACCCTCCCCAAATCTGTTTCCAGAAGCCAGCCAAGGGCCAACCTTGTAAGCAGGCCTTTCAAAGGGTAACAGGCCTGTTATGCTAACTCTTTCTACACAGTATTTAAAAAAAAAAAATCGGAAGACAGGTTGATCAACAAGGAAAGCAAAGAAAAGGGAGACCTTGGGACATAAAGAACAGCAGTGTCCATGTTAGCACTAGTGTCCATGTTAGCACTATCTGAGAGCGAGAGCATCGTGGCCAAGGATCCAGAAGGCATCTCTACAATGTGGAAGAATGCCTCAAGCTGCCTTATTGGAACAATGCTCCTTAATAGCGTTCAACTTATTCCTTTTGTTTTGATTACAAGAAATTTCTAATTTATCTTAATTATTTGTTTAATTTTTTTATATTGATTATTATTTTCAAAAATTTCAAAAAGGCATATTGTGAAATCTCTTCATCCCTCCCAATCCTAATTCACTCAGTTACTATCTCTCCATGTAGGTAATCACTGTTATCTGTTTCTTGTTTATCCTTCTAGAAATTTTTTTTAAATGCATATAAAAGCCAAAACAAATATATAGTCTTTAGTCTTCTTAGCTATATAAATGGTAGAAACATGCTGTGCACACTGTTCTGTATCTTACTTTTTTTCACTTAATAAGAAATGTTGGAGATCTTTCCATATCCATTCATAAATAACTTCTTCGTTTTTTTTTTTAAAGCTGCATAGTATTCCATTGTATGGCTGTGCCATAATTTATTCTACTAATCCCTTATTGCTGATCATTGATTGTTTCCAGTCCTTTACTGTTACTAACAATGCAAAAGGAGTAACTTTGGACTTATGGTATTTCACAGGTTTGAGAGTATATCTGTGGGGTAAATTCCTAGTTGTGGAATTGTTGTGTTAATGGAATATGCATTTGGATTTACTAGATACTGCAAAAATGTCTTCTAAAGAGTTTGTACCAGTGTATATTCCTACCCCCTATATATATGAGTGTTTGTTTCCCCATATATTTGCCAATAGTGTATATACTCAAACTTTTGGAAATTTTGCTAAACTGATAGGTTAAAAATGGTATTTTAGTGTAGCTGATTTTATTTCTCCTATTGTCAGTAAGGTTGAGCATCTTTTCATGTATTTGAGCCAATTGTATTCCCTTTTCTGTGAATTCCTTGTTATCTTTCATCCATTTTTCTATTGGGTCAGTGGTCTTTTTCTTATGAATTTGGAGAATCTGTTTCTGTATTAAGGAGATTAATCCTTTGTAATGTGAGTTGCAAGTATTCTCCTCAGTTCATCATTTGGCTTTTGAATTAGTTTATGCTATATTTTACTATGCATAAGCCTTTGATTTTTGTAACTGGGTTTATTAATCTTAATCGTAATAGGAAGATCTCCTAGGTTACAAAAATAACCCTTATTTTCTTTTGGCACGTTTATTGTTTAATTTTTTACATTTAAATCTTTGATGTATTGGGAATTTATCCTAGTGAATGGTGTGAGGTATAGAGCCAACATTTTTTCCTATATTGCTATCCAGTCTTTCCCACCAATTTGAACTGTCATCTTAGCATATATACTCAAGGCCTGTCTGTTTTGGGGTCTAATTCTGGACTCTTGATTCTGTTCCATTGATCTTCTGCCTCTTCAGTGCCACACATTTTTAATCACTGAGGCTTTATTTTATTTTTTTTGTGTGAGGAGACCAGCCCTGTGCTAACATCTGCCAATCCTCCTCTTTTTCCGCTGAGGAAGACTGGCCCTGGGCTAACATCCATGCCCATCTTTCTCCACTTTATATGGGACGCCTCCACAGCATGGCTTGCCAAGCGGTGCGTCGGTGCGCGCCTGGGATCCGAACCGGTGAACCCCAGGCTGCCGCAGCGGAGCACGCACACTTAACTGCTTGCACCACCGGGCCAGCCCCAATCACTGAGGCTTTAAAGTCTGTTTTAATATCTGATGAGTCTAGTTCCCCTTCTTTGCTCTTCTTTTTCAGAGTTTTCCTGGCTAATCTTCTTTTTCCATATGAACTTGAGAATTATTTTTTTCAGTTGCAGGAAAAAATCCGTGGTCATTTTTATTAAGGTTGGTTTAAATTTTAATAAACTGATGTAATGAAATCTTTAGAATGGGTTCCTCTCTAAGAATATAGTATGTTTTTCTGTTTGTTCAACTCTTCATTTTTATCATTCAGGAGTGTTTGTAAGTTATTTTTGCTTTTATTCACTTCTTATTAAGTTTACTCTTGGGAGTTTTATCTTTCTTATTGTTTTGCCAGTTTATGATTTTTTTTTGTTTGTTTTTTGGTGAGGAAAATTAGCCCTGAGCTAACCTCCATTGCCAATCCTCCTTTTTTTGCTGAGGAAGATTGGCCCTGGGCTAACATCTGTCCCCATCTTCCTCTACTTCATATGTGGAATGCCACAGCCCGTCTGCCACAGCTTGGCTCGATGAGTGGTGTGTAGGTCCGCGCCGGAGATCCAAACCTGAAAACCTTGGGCCGCTGAAGTGGAGCTTGCAAACTTAACCACTACGGTCCGGCCCCTACCAGTCTGTGATTTTTACTTCCTGTGTAGATCTGCATTTAGGGAAACGAGATCCTTAATCATGCAAAGGGTATTCTAGTTTGAGTGTTAGTTTAATTCTCACTGTAAAGGAATGCATTGACATTTTAGATTTATACATCACTCTATGTGAGCAGTTAATATGATCCACAATGAGAGATGGATCCAGTCTTCACGTACAAGTAAGTCAGGTTCTAGAGCCTGTGAGACTGAGAGCCAGATCCTAGATCTTGGAAAATTCACCCCTGTAAATACTAGTGTATGTTGCCCAGTGGGGTGGCTCTTGGTAGATAGCCAGATGACCTCTCCCTGTAATGCTACAACCATGTAAATGCCTTTATTTAAAACATCAGTAGTTCACTTGGTAAACTTCACTATTTTAAGAAAGTCTGTTTTGCATGGTAGTTATATATGAATGGCAGTCTCTTAAGCTGTTGCAGATGTTTCTGCATCTGCTTATGAGTAAAAGGGCCCAATCTATACACTAATGATGTGCTTTGGGAAATTACTGAGTGACTGTCTTTGGTCAAATCTTTAATGAAAGTTTTAAACTCTTATATATTACAGAATTTCACAAACTTATTTGGACAGCCACTAGTCTGCTTGCTTTCTCCTACAGCATATCCAAAAGCTTTACAAGGTATGTTCACCTGTTGTAGGTTGTAAATAAACGCTGTCTACCTTTTGAATAATGCTGATCTTTGTCTCTCCCACCCATAATGATCACATGTGGATTTATAGTGTTTAATGTGGCAGGTGTCAATCTGAAATAAACCTAGAAGTCTTGCCAACAAACAGACTTGTTTAATCTGCTACCTTTGGGCCTTGAGATAATTCTAAAAGAAATAATAAATCATCCCTGAGAAAGGAGTGGTTTTAGTCCTTCGCTGTTGGGGAACTCACGATTCATGAATTTTCTAATGTGTTTTGCAGATGTTTGTTTTGGTGTGCTTGTCTTCCTCCGTGTAGCATGATTTCCTGTATCTCTGGTTACAGACTTTAGCCATCTTTTAAGAGCAAAAGATTTCTGGTCTAGAAAACGTCTCAGCCTGTACCTAAGAGTTAGATAACCTAACTGGCACAACTGAAAGGGTTTCTTTTGTTCACTTTGTTACCTCGTATTTTTTAAATAAAAGAACCTTTTCTCAGTGGGCCAGAGAGACAGGTCAGTGTTTGGGCCATTTCTCAGATGGCCAAGAAATGAAAGACTTTTTGTCTTGAATAATATGTCCTTAATAAGCAAGCAACACATAAAACCCGATTCTAACTCGCAGTCATTAGGCTAGGTGAAATACTAAACGAACGTTGCCACTGTCTTGGCCGTCCTTGTCACTGTTTCACTATCTCCCTGACTGTGAATAGTGCGGTGTCTCTCTGTGGGAGATGGCATTTTACTGCTACTTCCCAGCCAGAAGTCCCGTCCGCTGACATAGTTTGACACAGGAAGTGATGGTCAGCGTTTGAATGCCTGAGAGAAGCTGGAGACTTTTCACCGTTGTTTTAAGGTAAGTTCTGCTGTTTAATAGGAAAAAACATGTAGAAACATTAAGTTCATGTGTCCAAAAGTCAAATTACCAAGGGATAGAACTTACCTTCAAACAACGGTAAAATTCTCCTGCTTTGACGACTTTGTTAACCTGTTTCTTATCATTTCTGGAGAAATGGAACCCCTTCCAATTAACTGAGAGTACTTTTTGTTATCCATTTGTCCTATCAAGATGCAGCTTTATTTAAAACTGCATTGTCTAATGGGTTAATACCAAGGCTTTATTGTGTAAAGGGTAAAAACACAGACTCTAGAGGCAAACTGATTGGATTTGAATCCAAACTCAACCACTTACTAGTTGTGTGACCTTGGGAAGTTACTCAGCCATTTTGTGCCTCAGTTTCTTTCCTATCAAATGGAGATAATAGTAGTACCTACCTCATTAAATAATTCTGGGTATATAGTAAATATCCAGTGTGTGCTGACATCGTTATTAATATGCTTAGTTGTAATATGTCCTTAACATTTTTTAGTTCAGTACCCTATTTTTGTGCTATAAAGCTTAGACCTCTAATCCCTTAAATGTGCCCTGTTTGGGCACAAAACTAGCAGATACCTAAGTATTTGGAATGTTAAATTCAGTTCCTGTACCTCTGGTATCTAAAGTCTACAGTTCTGGGGCCAGCCTGGTGGCGTAGTGGTTAAGTTCGCGTTCGGCGGCCCTGGGTTTGCAGGTTCGGATCCCGGTTGTGGACCAAGGCACCGCTTGTCAAGCCATGCTGTGGCGGCGTCCCATATAAAGTAAAGGAAGATGGGCACGGATGTTAGCCCAGGGCCGGTCTTCCTCAGCAAAAAGAGGAGGATTGGCAACGGATGTTAGCTCAGGGCTGATCTTCCTCACAAAAAATAAATAAATAAAAAATAAAGTCTACAGTTCTCTCTTTAACCAAGAGTTCATTCATTCATTCAACAAACATTTACTCAACATTTATTTGTCAAGTACTGTGCTAGGCACTGGAGATAACACTCTGACCAGACAAACACAGTTATATTTCTCACAAGAGCCAAATGTCCAGTAAAGATAAGACAGCCCAAAAGGCAATTACTGTAGGTGCTATTAGTGTTTCATAGGAGAAAGCACACATCAGAGGAACTGCTAACCAGCCCTTGAGGGTGAAGAGAGTGGGTGAAATGGATGTCTGAAGTGGAGTTGGAGGGTATGTAGAATTAGATGGGGATGGGGAAGGGTTGAACAAGAGTGTTCTAGCAGAGAGAGAGCGTGTGAGCCCCGAGATGAGAGAGGTTATGGAACATTTAGAAAAATTAAAGTAGTTCCTGCTAGTTAAAGCGTGGAGTTTGGGATTGTGTGACTGAATTATGAAAAACCTTTTAAGATTTGTTAAGAGATTTAAATGGGGGAAAATGGTGTGCCATCAAAAGATTTTGAACAGAGGAGTAGCGTGAAAGAGCATTCACGTAACCTTGTGAAGAATGAATCGGAGAGGAGCATTGATGGAAATAGGCAGATGGTGGTGGCCAGAGCCGGGACAGTGGCTAGTTAGCTGGCTTCAAAAGATACTCCGTCAAGAGAACCAACAGGACTTGGTGATGGACTGGATGTGAGGGAACAAGGGAGAGGAAGGAGGCGGGTATGGACTCCAGGTTTCTAGCTGAGGTGCTGGTAGAAATGACGGTACTGGATAAAAAGCAGATTTGTGAAAGAACAAAAGGGGAAAGAATTTCCTTTCAATTTTTGACCTGTTGAGGTTGAGGTTACCTTTGAGAGTTAGGTTGAATATGGTAGTCTAGAGCAACTCTGTCCAATAGAAATATAATGGGAGTCACATATGTAATTTTAAGTTTTCTAGTAGCCACATTGAAAAAAAGTAGAAATAGGTGAAATTAAGGTTAACAATATATCTTTTTGTACTGAGGCTTTGAAATCCCATATGTTTTTTACACTTCACAGTGTGTCTCAATTTGGACCAGTCACATTTTAAGTGTCCAGCAGCTACCGTAGGACAGCAAAGTTCCAGACCTAAGGAGCTCAGTCTAGGCTACAACTAGAGAACTGGGAATCAGTAGGCATATGAAGGATAACCAAAGTTATGGTAGTAGGTGAGGTCAGCAATGTGTAGGGCCAAAGAAAGAACATGTTGGTATTTAAGGCATAGGCAGAGAAAGAGCAACTAACAAAGGAGAATGAAAAAGATTGGCGGTTCTAGTACTTGTCAGCTCATGATCCAGCACTTGCCATATTTGAATGAAATTTGTAAGTTAAAGGGGAAAAGGCAAAGGAATGTGTTTGTTTTCCATTTCTCTCAAGTTGACTAGGCTCTATCTTAAGCTCATTCAGCAGAAAGCAACGTACCTGGCATATGTTTTTATAGTTCCATGCAAAATTTACTTTGTTGAATTATGATTTAATGATATAGCTTTAATTTTATACATTATCAGCATATTAAGATATTCCTCAAATGCATCTCTTATCTTTTGGAAAAGTGTTATTTATATATATATATATATATATATATATAACATGTTTGTTATTACAGATCAATCTCAACGAGGTAGCCTCTTCACTCTCTTTTTGAACAATCCTCTAATGGCCTTCCTATTTGTCTCTGGATTGTCAAGCATGCGTAGAGGCCTGTGGGAAAAGTGTCAAGAATATCTTCGAAAAATCAACCGCGACATTGCCCAGCTACTGACCCATTCACGTTCAATAGGTACCCTACTAATCTAACTGCACAATTAACAGAACGTACTGTAATGATTTAAAATGGTTTAAAATTGTTTAAAGTGTTTGAATTTTTAAAGGTACTTGTTGAAGGCAGCAACGTTGAGAAGGTTTTCCTGAACTTTTCTTCCCCTTTGAGATGTATGTTCCATTTAAGTGTCCCTTTGCTGTCACCTTTCTCCTCTTTGCAGATCAGGCATTTCTCCAGTTTTTTGGAGATGAATTTCTCCGCTTGCTTCTCACAAGATTTATCTTTTGTTCGGCCACCATGAGGATGCACAAGATTTTTCGGGTAGGCAAAGAATGTTATTAAAGACCAATTGTACCATTTTTAGTATTTAAGAATCATGTATTGTATTTTACCTGTATTAAATAAAGCCTGAATAGATCCAAAATAATATTCACAAATTGAAATGTAAGGTATAAAGATGAACAATATAAGGCAAATCTGAGTACCTACAACCCAGTTTAAGAAGTAAAACATTTTCGTTACCTTTGAAGCCCTTCTGTGGGTCTTCCCTGATCCTGTCTCCCTCTCAAATGAAACTAAAATCCTGAATTTTATAATTATCATTTTCTTTTCTTTATAGTTTTGTCACATGTATTTGTATTCCTACACAACATATTGATGGATCCTTATTGTATGTATTGTTCTGCAACTTGCTTTTTTTACTCACTATTACATTCCTGAGATTGAGCCGTGTTGATGACTGACTGTAGCTTTCATTCATTCATTTTCACTGCTATATAGGATTCTGTTGTTTGACTATATATCACAAATTACTCATCCATACTACTGATAATGGACATTTGGGTTGTTTCCATTTTTGTATTATTATAAACGATGTACTGTGGAATCTTCTTTCAGTTTCCTGGTACACATATATAAAGTTTTCTGTGGGGAGTGTACCTAATAGTGGAATTGTGAGGTCAGAGGATGGAGCCATATTCAACTTTACTAGGTAACGCCAGACTGTTTTGCAAAGTGGTTGTATCACTTTACACTCACACCAGCAGTGTGTAAGAGGTGCTAGTGCTCTAATCTTTGTCACACTTGTTTCAGTGATACTTTATGTTTCCTGTGAATCTGGTGGGTGTAAAGTAGTAGCTCACTGTGGTTTTAATTTTCATTTCTGGGATTACTATTGAGGTTGAGCAACGTTTCGTACCTGTTATTCTGTGTTTCTTGTGAAGAGTGTGTTCAAGTCCCTTGTCTGTTTTGCTCTTAAGTAGCTGGTTTCTTTCTGTGTACTCATGTATTCGTAACACTGTTCATTGAGGTTTTAAAAATTTTAGCCATTAGGGGCCAGCCCCGTGGCTTAGCGGTTAAGTGCGCGTGCTCTGCTGCTGGCGGCCCGGGTTCGGATCCCGGGCGCGCACCAGCGCAGCGCTTCTCTGGCCATGCTGAGGCCATGTCCCACATACAGCAACTAGAAGGACATGCAACTATGACATACAACTATCTATTGGGGTTTTGGGGAGAAAAAAGGAGGAGGATTGGCAATAGATGTCAGCTCAGAGCCAGTCTTCCTCAGCAAAAAGAGGAGGATTGGCATGGATGTTAGCTCAAGGCTGATCTTACTCACCAAAAAAAAAAAAAAAAATTTAGCCATTATATATATATTTTTAATTTTTTGTTTATTGCAGTAACATTGGTTTATAACATTGTAAAAATTTCAGGTGTACATCATTGTACTTCTATTTCTGCATAGATTACATCATGTTCACCACCAAAATACTAATTACAACCCATCACCACACACATGTACCGAATTATCCCTTTCACCCTCCTCCCTCCCCCCTTCCCCTCTGGTAACCACCAATCCAATCTCTGTCCCTATGTGTTTGTTTATTGTTGTTATTATCTACTACTTAATGAAGGAAATCATGCGGTATTTGACCTTCTCCCTCTGACTTATTTCACTTTGCATTATACCCTCAATGTCCATCCATGATGTCACAAATGGCTGGATTTCATCATTTCTTATGGCTGAGTAGTATTCCATTGTGTATATATACCACAGCTTCTTTATCCATTCATCCCTTGATGGGCACTTAGGTTGCTTCCAAGTCTTGGCTATTGTGAATAACGCTGCAATGAACACATGGGTGCATGTACCTTTACAAATTGGTGTTTTCAAGTTCTTTGGATAAATACCCAGCAGTGGGATGGCTGGATCATATGGTAGTTCTATCCTTGATTTTTTGAGGAATCTCCATACTGTTTTCCATAGTGGCTGCACCAGTTTGCACTCCCACCAGCAGTGTATGAGAGTTCCCTTCTCTCCACATCCTCTCCAACACATGTTGTTTCCTGTCTTGTTAATTAAAGCCATTCTGACGGGCGTCAGATATCTCATTGTAGTTTTGATTTGTATTTCCCTGATAGTTAATGATTTTGAACATCTTTTCGTGTGTCTGTTGGCCATCTGTATATCTTCTTTGGAGAAATGTCTGTTCAGGTCCTTTGCCCATTTTTTAATTGGGTTGGTAGTTTTTTTGTTGGTAAGATGCATGAGTTCTTTATATATTTTGGAGATTAAGCCCTTATCAGAAGTATGGGTTGCAAATATCTTCTCCCAATTGTTAGGTTGTCTTTTCGTTTTGTTGATGGTTTCCTTTGCTGTGCAGAAGCTTTTTAGTTTGATGTAGTCCCATTTGTTTATTTTTTCTATTGTTTCTCTTGCCCGGTCAGACGTGGTGTTTGAGAAGATGTTGCTAAGACTGATGTCGAAGAGTGTACTGCCTATGTTTTCTTCTAGAAGTTTCACAGTTTCAGGTCTTACATTCAAGTCTTTAATCCATTTGGAGTTAATTTTTGTGTATGGTGTAAGGTAAGGGTCTACTTTCATTTTTTTGCATATGGCTATCCAGTTTTCCCAACACCATTTGTTGAAGAGACTTTCTTTTCCCCATTGTATGTTCTTGGTTCCTTTGTCAAAGATTAGCTGTCCATAGATGTGTGGGTTTATTTCTGGGCTTTTGATTGTATTCCATTGATCTGTGTGTCTGTTTTTGTGCCAGTACCATGCTGTTTTGGTTACTATAGCTTTGTAGTATATTTTGAAATCAGGGAGTGTGATACCTCCAGCTTTGTTCTTTTTTCTCAGGATTCCTTTAGCTATTCGGGGTCTTTTGTTGTTCCATATAAATTTTAGGATTCTTTGTTCTATTTCTGTGAAAAATGCTGTTGGAACTTTGATAGGGATTGCATTGAATCTATAGATGGCTTTAGGAAGTATGGACATCTTAACTATGTTAATTCTTCCAATCCAAGAGCACGGAATATCTTTCCATTTCTTTGTGTCTTCTTCAATTTCTTTCAGAAATGTTTTATAGTTTTCGGTGTACAGATCTTTCACCTCTTTGGTTAAGTTTATTCCTAGGTATTTTATTCTTTTTGTTGCAATTGTAAATGGGATGGTATTCTTAATTTCTCTTTCTGCTACTTCGTTGTTAGTGTACAGAAATGCAACTGATTTTTGTATGTTGATTTTGTGTCCTGCAACTTTACCATATTCGTTTATTACTTCTAAAAGTTTTCTGGTGGATTCTTTAGGGTTTTCTATATATAAAATCATGTCATCTGCAAATAGTGAGAGTTTCACTTCTTCCTTTCCAATTTGGATCCCTTTTATTTCTTTCTCTTGCATGATTGCTCTGGCTAGGACTTCCAGTACTATGTTGAATAGGAGTGGTGACAGTGGGCATCCTTGTCTGGTTCCTGTTCTTAGAGGGATGGCTTTCAGTTTTTCACCATTGAGGATGATATTAGCTGTGGGTTTCTCATATATGGTCTTTATTATGTTGAGGTACTTTCCTTCTATACCCATTTTATTCAGAGTTTTTATCATAAATGCATGCTGTATCTTGTCAAATGCTTTCTCTGCATCTATTGAGATGATCATGTGATTTTTATTCTTCATTTTATTAATGTGGTGTATTACGTTGATTGATTTGCGAATGTTAAACCATCCCTTTATACCTGGAATAAATCCCACTTGATCATGGTGTATAATCTTTTTAACGTATTGTTGTATGCGATTTGCTAGTATTTTATTGAGGATTTTTGCATTGATGTTCATCAGTGATATTGGCCTGTAATTTTCTTTTTTTGTGTTGTCCTTGTCTGGTTTTGGTATCAGGGTAATGTCAGCTTCGTAGAATGAGTTAGGGAGCTTCCCCCCCTCCTCAATTTTTTGGAAGAGTTTGAGAAGGATAGGTATTAAGTCTTCTTTGAATGTTTGGTAGAATTCACCAGGGAAGCCATCTGGTCCTGGACTTTTATTTTTGGGGAGGTTTGTGATTACTGTTTCGATCTCCTTACTGGTGATTGGTCTATTCAAATTCTCTACTTCTTCTTGATCCAGTTTTGGAAGGTTGTATGATTCTAAGAATTTATCCATTTCTTCCAGATTGTCGAATTGGTTGGCATATAGCTTTTCATAGTATTCTCTTATAATCTTTTGTATTTCTGAGGTGTCTGTTGTAACCTCTCCTCTTTCATTTCTGATTTTACTTATTTGTGCCTTCTCTCTTTTTTTCTTGGTGAGTCTAGCTAAAGGTTTCTCAATTTTGTTGATCTTTTCAAAGAACCAGCTCTTGGTTTTATTAATTTTTTCTATTGTTTTTTTGATCTCTATTTCATTTATTTCTGCTCTGATTTTTATTATTTCCCTTCTTCTACTGATTTTGGGCTTTGTTTGTTCTTCTTTTTCCAGTTCCTTCAGGTGCATTGTTAGATTGTTTATTTGAGATTTTTCTTGTTTGTTGAGATAGGCCTGTATAGCTATAAACTTCCCTCTTAGAACTGCTTTTGCTGTATCCCATAAATTCTGGCATGTCGTATTTTCATTTTCATTTGTCTCCAGGTATTTTTTGATTTCTTCTTTGATTTCTTCATTAACCCAGTCGTTGTTCAGTAGCATTTTGTTTAATCTCCACGTATTTGTGGCTTTTCTGATTTTCTTCCTATAGTTGATTTCTAGTTTCATACCGTTGTGGTCAGAAAAGATGCTTGGTATTATTTCAATCTTCTTAAATTTATGGAGACTTGTTTTGTGGCCTAATATGTGATCAATCCTGGAGAATGTTCCATGTGCCTTTGAAAAGAACGTGTATTCTTCAGTTTTTGGATGGAATGCTCTGTATATATCTACTAGGTCCATCTGTTGTAGTGTGTCATTTAAGGCCAATGTTTCCTTGTTGATCTTCTGTTTGGATGATCTATCCACTGGTGTAAGTGGAGTGTTAAAGTCCCCTACTATTATTGTGTTACTGTCTATTTCTGTTTTTATGTCTGTTAATAATTGCTTTATATATTTAGGTGCACCTACATTGGGTGCGTAGATATTTACAAGTGTTATATCCTCTTGTTGGATTGTTCCTTTGATCATTATGTAATGCCCTTCTTTGTCTCTTTTTACAGTTTTTGTTTTAAAGTCTATTTTGTCTGATATGAGTACTGCTACCCCAGCTTTCTTTTCATTGCCATTTGCGTGGAGTATCTTTTTCCATCCCTTCACTTTCAGTTTGTGAGTGTCTTTAGGTCTGAAGTGTGTCTCTTGTATGCAGCATATATATGGGTCTTGTTTTTTTATCCAGTCAGCCACCCTATGCCTTTTAATTGGAGCATTTAGTCCATTGACGTTTAAAGTAGCTATTGATAAGTATGTACTTACTGCCATTTTTTAACTTTTTTTTTTCTCAGTGTTTAGTAGTCCTTCTCTGTTGCTTTCTTCTTCTATACAGAATTGATGGTCACTTTAGTTTGACCTCTGTCTGAAAGCTGTACTCTTTAACTCCCCTCCTCCCTCATGTTTTTGATATCATATCTAACCTCTTTGTTGTGCATTTGTATCCATTACGTTCTAATCATGGAAATAGATAATTTTTCCTATTTGTGGTCTTTTCTTTTCCCCTTAAATCAGTCCCTTTAACATTTCTTGTAGCACTGGTTTCTTGGTGACAAACTCCTTTAATTTTTGCTTATCTCCTTCCATTTTGAATGATAACCTTGCTGGGTAGAGTATTCTTGGCTGAAAGTTTTTTCCTTTTAGCACTTTAAATATATCGTGCCATTCTCTTCTAGCCTGAAAGGTTTCTGCAGAGAAGTCTGCTGATAGCCTTATGGGGTTTCCTTTGTACGTAACTTGACATTCTCTTGCAGCTTTTAGGATTCTCTCTTTATCTTTAATTCTGGACATTTTGATTATGATGTGTCTTGGTGTGGGCCTCTTTGGGTTTATCTTGTTTGGGGCTCTCTGTGCTTCCTGTACCTGGATGTCTGTTTCCTTCCTTAGGTTAGGGAAGTTTTCATCTATTATTTCTTGAAATAGATTCTCTGACCCCTTGTCTCGCTCTTCTCCTTCCGGGACACCTATAACACGGATGTTGGTGCGCTTGATGTTGTCCCAGAGGTCCCTTAGACTGTCCTCAGTCTTTTTAATTCTTTTCTCTTTTACCTGTTCACCTTGGGTAATTTCTTCTAGTCTTTCGTCCAGCTCACAGATCCGTTCTTCTGTATCCTCTACTCTGCTTTTGAGTCCCTCTAATGAATTTTTCATTTCCAGTATTATATTCTTCATTTCTGATTGGTTCTTTTTTATATCTTCCATTTCTTTGTTGACATTCTCACTGAGTTCATCTATTCTTCTTCCCAGATCAGTGAGCATCCTTAACACTCTTAGTTTGAACTCTCTGTCGGGTAGGTTGCTCATTTCTGTTTCACTTAGTTCCTTTTCTGGGGTTTTGTCCTGTTCCCTTACTTGGAATGTATTCTTTTGCCTCTTCATTTTGCCTCTTTCCCTGTGCTTGTGTCTACGTATTAGGTAGGTCAGCTACGTCTCCTGCTCTTGGATAGGTGACCTTATGTAAGTGATGGCTTAGGAGGCTTCCAGTGTGCTTCCCTCAGTTCTCAATGTTCCAGGATTGACCCCTATGTGGGCTACGTGTGTCCTTCTGTTGTGGCCTGTTTGCTCTCCCTGTAGGCACCCAGGGAGGCCGAGTTATGCTCCTGGCCAGCTGTTGTAATGCTCAGCTGCTTGTAGTTGTTGTGGGCCCTTCAGTCTCTTTATCAGGTGTGGGGATCCCCAGCACAGTTGGCTGCAAGTTCTAATACCACATTTGTGTTGCAGTATTTCTTTTAAGTGAGTAGGCCCCCACCGTGGCAGGTTGTTAGGCTCAGGGCCTTACAATTGCTATAAGCCTCTAGCCTATTAGGTCTCTTGTCAGCTCTCTGAGGATTGCAGCTGGGTGGGGCTGGCCTCAGGCACAGGAGCACCCAATTGTTTCAGGTTTTGGAAGGTGGAGCAAACCTCCTATGTGGGTCTTTGAGAAGCACAAGTCTTCTGCAGCTGAGAAGCCCTGCCACCCACAGGTCCACACACACAGTCAACACAGTCCTGCCCCGTGTGAGTGCCCCGACCTCCCCAAGCAGACCCAGTCTCTCCACGGCGGGAACCTCACACACTCTGCCACCGCCCCACACTCTCCACCCGCTCCTTGTGCACACCCTGCCCTGCTCAGTTGCCAGGCTGCAGAGAATCCAGATCCAGTCACCAGTCTATGCAGGCCCACAAGTTGCCTGAGGGCTTGTTGTTGGGTGGGGCCAGTCTCTAGGGTGGGCTGCCTGCCCTGGCTGAGCTGGATTAAATCGGTGCTCTAGCAGGTGGGGCAGACCCTGGGCTAGCAGGCCTCAGGGAGAACTCCAATGGCCTCTGTGTCAGCACGCCCACACCAGGCCACGACAGTGGCCGCCGCCAATGTCCCAGTCCCTGGAGAGGTCTCACCCCTCACCGAGATGCACTCAGGGCCTATTAGGTGAGTCTCTTGTCACCAAAGCACTGTACACCGTTCTTTCTGGTGATTTTAGGGTGCTTCCTGAAACCGGTGAGTTTGCGCGTGGGCCCTTTAAGAGCCAGTTTTAGTTTCTTTGTGAACCGGGTTTTCTGGGGGTGCTCCCCAATGGTTTAGTAGCAGGCACAGTCAGATATTATGCCGCTGGTCTCGATTGTGCTGGGTCCACAAAATGCCCACAGCGGGGGCGCTCCCCGGCTCAGGGCCCCGCGTCTCCAGGGAGGGCTGCGTACCTGTGCGCTGCTCCCGGCGGCCGTGAAGCTGGCGGCTGGTGAAGGCGGCGTTTTTCCTCTCCAGACGGGAGTCTCTGCCTCTTCTACCCCAGTTAGGATTGTCCGTTATTGCAGGAGTTCCTCTCATCCAGTTTTCAGTTCTGTCTCAGGGGTAATTTTTCCACGAGTAGTTGTAAATTGGCTGTGTCCACGGGAGGAGGTGAGTTCAGAGTCTGCTTACGCCGCCGTCTTGACTCCAGATGCATTATATTTTTTAGTTCTGTAGGTAACATTTGGTTCTTTTTCAAATATGCCTGAACATTTTTAAAAGTCTTTTGTAAGTTTTAGTTTTAAAATATAATATTTTATTATTATAATTTTAAAATGTTAATTATACAGTGTGTACCTGTATACACACTATCTAGATTCTGCAGTTAACATTTTGGTGTATTTGCTCTCTCACATTTTGTCCATTTATCCATCCCTCTTTCCATTCATCAATTCGTCCCATTTTTTGAATCATTTTGAAGTAAATTGTGGGCATCAGTAGACTTTACCCCTCAACACTTCATCATGCATATAAATAACTGGAATTTTATATATATATATTTACTTCTTTTTTTAATGTAAAATTTACATACAGTGAAATGCACAAAACTGACGTGTACCATTAGATGAGTTTTGCCAAATACATACACCTGTGTAACTCAAACCCCAGTCAAATATACAGCAGAGCATCATTTCAGAAAATTCTCTCCACACCCCTTTCCAGTCAGTCCACTACCCATTACCCCAGAGACAACGCCCTTTTTATTATTATCACTACTGATTAGTTCCACTTATTCATAAACTTGAATTATACAGTATGGTTTCTTTTGTGTAAAATTTTGACCAAGCATATTGTTCTTGAGATTCATCCATGTTATTTCATGTATAAGTAGCTCATTCCTTTTTATTCCTAAGTAGTATTTCATTGTCTGAATATACCACAGTTTATTTAGGTCTTCTCCTTTTGAAGAACACCTGGGCAGTTTTAAATTTTTGACTGTCAGAAATAAAGCGGCTGTAAACGTTATACTAGTCTTTGTACAGACATATATTTTGAATTTTCTTGGTCATAAAGCAGGTATGTGTTTAGTTTTATAAGAAACTGCCAGACTTTTTCTCCAAGTCATTGTATCATTTTATATTCCCAGTAAGAATATATGAACATTTCTCTACATCCTTGCCAACATTTGCTGTTGTCAGTCTTCCAAATTTTAACCATTCTGGTGGATTTATAGTGGTATCTCATTGTAGTTTCAATTTGCATTTCACTGGTGAATAATGCTATTGGACATCTTTTTATGTGCTTATTAGCTATATTTTATCACATGCTGTGGCTTGCCTTTTTGTTTGCTTAACAGTGGCTTTTAAAGACTAAACTTTTAAAATTTTGATGAAGTTTCAACCAAACAATTGTTTTCTTTTGTGGTTTGTGTTTTATCTAAGAAATCTTTGCCTATCCCAAAGTCACAAAGATTTTCTCCTATGTTTTCTTCTAGGAGTTTTATAGTTTTAGCTTGTACATTTAGGTCTATGATCTATTTTGAGTTAATTTTTATTTACAGTGTGGGGTAAAGATTAAAGTGTTTTTTTTTTCCATATGGATATGAAATTGTTCTGGTATCATTTGTTGAAAAGATTATCCTTTTCTCATTGAGTTACTTTGGTAACTTTTTTGAAAATCAGTCAGCCATGTATATATAGGGATATTTCCAGACTCTAAATTTTGTTCCATTGACCTCTGGCATTTTTCTCTAATACTCTACTGCCTTGATTGTTGTAGCTTTATAGTAAGTCTTGAAATCCTGTAGCGTGAGTCCCCCCTGAAAATTTAAGTGTTTTGGGTGTTCTAGGTCCTTTGCATATCTATGTGGATTTTAGCATATCCACATTTTGATTGATATTGCATTTATTTGTTTATTTATTTATTTATTTTTTGTGTGTGAGGAAGATCAGCCCTGAGCTAACATCCGTGCTAATCTTCCTCTTTTTGTTGAGGAAGACCGGCTCTGAGCCAACATCTATTGCCAATCCTCCTCCCTTTTTTTTTCCCCAAAGCCCCAGTAGATAGTTGTATGTCATAGTTGCACATCCTTCTAGCCGCTGTATGTGGGATGTGGCCTCAGCATGGCCGGACAAGCAGTGCATCAGTGCACGCCCGGGATCCGAACCTGGGCCACCAGTAGTGGAGCGCGCGCACTTAACCACTAAGCCATGGGGCCGGCCCGATATTGCATTTAATCTATGTGATCAATCTGTGGAGAGTTGTATTTTAATAATATTGAGTTTTCCGATCAATGAAGATGGTATATCTCCCCATTTATTTAGGTCTCTTGTAGTTTCTTTCAGCAGCATTTTGTGGTTCTCATCATACAGGTCTTACATGTATCTCATTAAATTTATTACAAAGTATTTTAAGGTTTGAGATGCTTTCTAAGTAGAATTGTATTTTTTATTTCATTTTCCAATTGTTTGTTGCTAATATGTAGAAACAGGGCTGTTTTTTAAATTGACCTTATATCCTGCAGTCTTGCTAAATTGAAGTATTAGTTCCGTTAGCTTTTTTTATACATTCTTTAAGGTTTTCTAGTACATAATCATGTCATCTTCAAACAAAAACAGTTTTACTTCTTTCTTTCCAATTTGTGTGCCTTTTATTGGCTTTTTGTGCTTTAGTTCAAGGCAGGTCTTCCAGTAAAATGTTGAATAGAGTAGTGAGAATGGATGTCCTTGCCTTGTTCTTGGTTTTAAGGGAAAAATATTTAGTCTTTCACATTAAATTATGATGTTAATTGTTGATATTTCATAGATCCCTTTTTCAGGTTGATTGAGCTCCCTTCTGTTCCTAATCTGCTGAGTTTTTATCAGAAATGGGTATGGAAGATTGTCAAATACTTTTTTTCTACATTAATTGATCTGATATATATTAATTCTGTTAACATGGTGAATAACATTGATTTTCTCATTGTAAGTCAACCTTATATATCTGGGTTAAACACATTTTGTGATCATTTACTATCCTTTTGCATTACTGGTTTCAGTTTGCTGATATTTCATTATGGATTTTTGCATCTGTTTTTATGAATGATTATGGTATTTAGTTTTCTCGTAAATGTCTTTATGTAGTTTTGTTATCAGGGTAATGCTGACCTCGTAAATTGAATTGGGATGTGTTTCATTCTCTTCTGTTTCTTAAAGAATTTCTTTAGGATTGGTATTATTTCTTCCTTGAGCAGTTGATAGAGTTAATCAGTGAATCTATCTGGACTGGGGGTTTTCTTTTTTGGAAGGTTTTAAATTGTGAATTCAATTTCAAAGTGTGTTCATGTTTTCTGTTTCTTCTTAGTCAATTTTGATCATTTGTGTCTTGCAAGTTGTTTGTCTAATTTATTGCCAAAAATTGTTCATAGTATTCCATTATCCTTTTAATTCCTGTAGGCTCTTTAGTGATCTTTCATGCTTCATATTTATAACGTTTCGTTTTTTTTTCTTTTTCAGCCTAGTTAATGGCTTATTAATCTTAATGATCTTTCCAGATAAACAGTTTTTGCTTTCACTGATTTTCTACTGTTTGTCTCTTTTCTATTTATTTCCATTAGTACATTGTTGTTTTTCTTCTTTTTAATTACTTTGATTTTAATTTGCTCTTTTAATTTCTATATTTTTAAGCTTAGATCTAAAACTTTTTTCCTCTTCTAATACAAGTACTTACCTTTTAAGCACTGCTTTAGTTCTATGAGTTCAGTACTTTCAAATTTATTGAGATTTGTTTTATGACCCAGCACATGAATTATCTTGGTAAAGGTTCTATCTGCTCTTGAAAAGAATGTGTGCTCTGCTTTTATTATATGGAGTGATGTATAAATGTCAGTTTGTTCAGTTTGATGTTGAACTATTTTTAAACAGTGTTCTTGAAGTCTTCTGTTTCTTAATGATTTTCTGCCTGCTTGTTCTATCCCTGACAGAGGAGTATCTAAACCTCTAATTATAATTGTGAATTGGTTAGTTTCTTATTACAGTTGTGTTTTTTCTTTGAGCATTCTGAAGCTGTTATTGAGTTCATACATACTTAGAGGTGTTATGTCTTCTTGAAATTGCTCATTCATCATTATGAAATGTCTGTCATTATGCATGGCAGTATTCCTTGATCTGCAATCCAGTTTGTTCAATATTGATGTAACCAATTTAACCAAACCTGTTTTCTTCTGGTTTGTATTTGCATGGCAAATCTCTTTTCATCCTCTTACTTTTAACCTATGTCTGTCTTAATATTTAAAGTGGATTTCTTTTCAACAGCATTAGTTATTCAGTCCTGCTTTTTCTAATCTAGTTTGACCATCTCTACCTTTTACTTGACATTTTTAGTTTTAAATTATGTTTATATTAAATGTAATTTTTAATATAGTTTGATTTAAATATAGTATTATTTGTTTTCTGTTTGTCCTGGCTATGGTTTGTACCTTTTTCCTTTCTCCCTTGCCTTCATCTTCATTTGAATTAATTGAGGTTTTATTTTGTTTTAGAGTTTTAATTTAAAACACTATTTATTTATGCTCTATCTCTTGTTTTACTTTTTTAATATGACTTCACATTTAATATAATTGTCTTGCAACAATATACTTTGATTTTCTCCTTCCCCTTCTCTCTACTATTATTGTCATATATTTGACTTTTACATAGGATATATACTGTTCGATACTTGGTGGTTATCATAGCATTAAAGAGTCAATTATCTTTTTAAAAAAATTTTAAATGAGGAGGAAAATGTTATCTTTTTACCATTTCTGGTACTCTTTCTTTCTTTCTATAGATTTAATTTTTCCATCTGGTATTATTTTTCTTAGTACAGAATTTCCTTTATCATTTCTTATAGTGCAAATCTGGTGGTGGTGAATTCTCTCATTACTTATTTATCTGAAATACTCTTTATTTCACTCTGATTTGTTTTTTTGAACTATGAGTTATTTAAAATATATTGTTTAACATATCTAAATATTTGGGAATTTTCAAGATATCTTTATCTTATTAATTTCTAATTTAATTCCCTTGAGGTCAGATAATATACTTTGGTTTGAGGTCTTTTAAATTTATTGAGACTTGCTTTATCATCCAGAATGTGGTCTATCATGGTAAATGTTCTATGGACACTTGAAATGAATGTATTTGCTGCTGCTGTTGGATGAAGAATTCTATAAAATATGTCTGTTAGATCATGTTTGTCTATAATGTTGTTCAAGTTCTTTATATCTTTACTGATTTTCTGCATACTTGTTCTGTTAATTATTGCAATATGTAATGTCTTTTCATTTTCCTCTGGCTTTTTTTTTTTTTTTTGAGGAAGATCGCCCTGAGCTAACATCTGCCAATCCTCCTCTTTTTGCTGAGGAAGACTGGCCCTGGGCTAACATCCATGCCCATCTTCCTCTACTTTATATGGGACACCGCCACAGCATGGCTTGACAAGCAGCGTCGGTGCGTACCCGGGATCCGAACTGGCGAACCCCGGGCCACCGCAGTGGAGTGCGTGCACTTAACCACTGCACCACCAGGCCGGCCCCTCCTCTGGCTGTTTTTAAGATTTTCTCTTTATATTGGTTTTCTATAATTTGATTATGATGTGCCTTGATAGGGTTTTCTTTGTTGTTTTTTTCCTACTTGGGGTTCATTGAGCATCTTGGACCTATGGTTATAGTTTTAAAATATTTTAGAATATTTTCAGCCATTATTTCTTCAAATATTTTTTCTTCTCCTCCTCCCTTGCTCTCTTGCTGAGACATCAGTTACATATATGTTAGACAACCTAATATTGTCCTCCACGTCACTGATGTGCTCTTCAGTTTTAAGTCTTTTTTTCTCTTCATGTTTCAGTTTCCATTGCCGTGTCTTCAAGTTCATGATGTTTTCTTCTGCAATGTCTAATATGCTATTAATCGCATCTAGGTTTTCACTTCAGAGATTACATTTTTCTCATCTCTAGAAGTTCTATTTGTTTCTTTTAATGTTTTCCATTTCTCTCCTTATTATATTTATGTTTTCCTTTGTGCTCTGGAATGTATATGTAATAGCTGAAGTCCTCACCTGCTAATACTATGTATTTTCTATCCTTTATAGGTTTGTTTTTATTGTTTTTCCTACTGGTTAGGGGGTCTCATGTCTAGTAATTTTCTGTTAGATTGTGGGCTTTGTGAATTTTATGATGTTGGATTCTGGGTTTTGTTATCTTTCTTTAACGAGTATTGGACTTTGTTCTGGCAGGAGTTAAATTGCTTGTGCATCTCTTTGACCTTTTCATGGCCTGTTTTTAAGCTTTTTTGGGGTGGATTTAGAGTAGCATTAGCATGCAGATATAGGCTTATTTTGGCCTAATACTAAGAGGCATGGTTCTTCTGGGGTCTCTTTCCTATGTTCCCTGTTTGAACAAATATTCTCCACTCCGGGAGGTGTTTGGTCAGAACTCAGACATCTCCCAGCCCTGTGGGAGCCGAGAGAATTGTTCAGCTTACAGTAGTCCCCCAGTAGTTCTTGTTTTCTTCCTTTTTTTTTTTTTCTTCAGGTTTTTGAACATTTCATTTTTGTCACTTCTCATAGTATTTAGTGTGGTAAAGAAAAATCTGGTCTTTGTAATGCGTGAGGCTCACAGGCATAAGAGAGAAAGAAATGACATTTGAATATATGAGCTGTCATGTTAGATGCATAGAAAGGTAGTAACTTATTTCTTCAGGAAATTTTAAATGTGCGCAAAATTATAGTCTATAGACATTACCAAATGAAGAAGAATTTCCAAATGAGAATTACCTGGTTCTTGAAGTTGTCTCCTTCTTTTGCTTCCATGTAATTACAATTTTTTTTTTCTTTTATCTTTTGTTATTCCTTCTCTGTCCTTTTTTCCCCCCAATCTTTTGTCTCCCTTTTTAGGGACTCTTTTGTTCACTTTATTTACCAGTATTCTTAGAAATCTCATTTATTTTCATGACTTGAATGTTTATCTCCATGCAGATTATATCAGTGTTTACATATACTGCTCAAACTTGTGTTCTGAGATACAGCCCTGATTTTTCAAATTGTGGTTGTGGGGCAGTTCTATTTGTATTACCCTATTACCTCAAATAAAATATACCCAAAACTTGAAGCTTTATACTGTCCTCAGATTATCTCTTTACTTCTCTTTTTGTCTCAGTAGCTTCCAACTCTTCTCTGAAGTCATCCATTCCTGAAATCTTACAGTCATCTTTGACACCTCCCTCTCCTATAATTAGTTGCCAAGGCCCATTAATTTGACCTTTTCAGTGCTTCTTATGTCTTTTCTCTCGTTTTAATTCCACTGCAACATCTATTTATTCATTCATTTAACAAATACATGTTGAAATGCTATATGTGCTAGGATTTTTCCCCCAGCAAGTAGGAATTATATGGTTTCCACAATGTGGCACAGTGCCCAGAAATGATAGGCCCCAGTAAATATTTGTGAAATAACTCACAAAATGAATATATTAGGTTGAACCATATGAAATTGTCATTTTTTAAGGTCATAATGGTCAAATGTCAGCAATTTCACATGTTCAACAAATATATTACCAGTAAGAATCATACAAATAGGAAGAAGAAAAGTACATACTAAGTTTCTCCCTAATATTGTTAATGTTAACAGCAATATTATTAATGTGTATAATTTTCTTTCATTAAACTATAAAACTTGACTTTTCTCTTCTTTCCCTACCAGGAAACACGAAATTATCCAGAATCATATCCACAACTGCCAAGGGATGAAACAGTGGAGAACCCTCATCTCCAGAAGCACATTTTGGAATTAGCATCCATTCTGGATGTTCGAAACGTGTTCCTTGAGAATACCATAGATGACTATTAAAACAAAAATCCTCTTGTCAAAACAATTTTTCATTTGCCACAGATTTTAAATGGTGCAGTTTTTTAATGTGATGACAGACACATAGTGGTGTTAGTTTTTATTTTTTAATTTAGGACCACCATTTTAAAAATAAACTGAAAAAATTGTTCAAACTTTTAGGGTAACTGTTTTAAAATACAATCTTTCAGGTCTTTTAAAAAACTCGATTAATCTTGGAATTTTTATTTTTTGGTTTTGAGGTATGGATGCTTACCTCCAACATCTAATCCTACACTCCAGTAGTCACTATTCTCACCCTGGGAAGAGTAAATCATTTATTTTTGTATAATGTGGAAAATCCAGCTCTTATACTTGGACCTTAAATGTGTGGATTTGGAAAATATGTAATTGTTCACAAAGGTGAAACTAGCCAGCATGGACTACCAAAAATCAAGAACCGAGTCCTTCCATAATATTTCTTTTCATTCCAAGTTAGTAGGTATAAACGTGTAATTCTTTGAAGCATAATCAAGACAGTTCTTGAAATCATTTAATTCGTTCAAATACTGTCAAAATTTTAGAAACTGTATAGAATTGATTTGCATCTGAAAGCTAAATCTTTAATTGGGGTCTTGAGATGATAAATACCATTTGGAATGTGTGTGTCCTGTGTTATCAGGAGATATGTTTGCATACTTTATTTTCTTTGTAGTCTTTGAATGTTGGAAATGAAAAAGAACAACAACTTTTAAATATTTCAGTCAAAAAATCAGATTGTCAGTTTCATAACACAGTGTTTCCAGTAGGAATTCTGTTTAAACTCTTAAATCATGAGATCAAGTTTAAAGACTATCTAGATTGAAGTCTGTGGCATACTGTACAGAGGCTGTAATCTTTTTGCCTAGTTCAAATTTATGAGAGTTCAAAGTCAGAGATGTTATTAATTTTAGTTGGAGGTAACTGAATTGTTATTTAACCTAAAGTGGAAGTGGCTTTTGCATTGACAGTTTGGAAATATGATTTTTTTAAACTCCTTGTATTTAATATTTTATATTCATGCACAAGTTTTTTATTATTTTAAATAGGACTCAGTGTATAATGTAAAGTTTTTTGTGTTTCTCTTCCCTGTCTTCCCTTCATAATTTCACAGGCACTAGCTATGATGTTTTTTCCCCCTCTTTGAACTCCACAGCATTCAAGTTCAGAAATCTATGAATCAGAAGCCCTTCTACCTAATTTTCTGTTCAGGCTCACATTCTACCTCTGGCAGTCCCAGGGGAAATGAGATGATTGCTTTTGGTGCCTCGTTCCCATGTCCCTAGGGAAATTTTACTGTACAATTTTTAACTTGGTTTTTATTTCTGGCATAGAGAATTATTTGGATCTAAGTTATTCATCTACCTGTTCCAATTTGCTTATTTTTCATCTGAAGTCTTGAAGTTATTATTCTTGGGTTTTGGGGACTTTGTGGTGTTTTTTTAATGTTTTAAATTATTTTTGTTTCTTCTTTTAAACATTATTTCAGAAAGCTTTGGAAAAGTTACCCTGGAGAGAGATTTCCTTTGCTAGTGGGTTGCTTGTCATTATCAGATAAAGACTGCTTTCCTTTTTTTTCAGTACCTTAATAAACTTGGTAACTTTCCTTTCATAGCAGTATTCACCTGGACTAAGCAATAGACTATCCTTAGTTGTCTGACTTTTGTTTCAATTCCCCTGAAGTTCTGTGCCAGTAGTGTTCCTAACAACACATGTTTTCCTGTTCTCTGATGCTTAAAATAATATTTCTCATCCTGAGCTTTATCCTCACCTATTTAGCGTAAAGAACACTGGTCTGAGAACTAGGAGACCTGAGTTCTAATCCTGGCTTTCCTGGCAACTAGTGTCTTCATGTCTCTGCTTTTTAGCACTCTCATCTGTGAGATGAAGGCATTGGCCCAAAGTCCTATCCAATTCTATGGTTCTATAATTTGAACTCTTGGTTCCAGAAGATACTGATTTCCCCACCCTTACCACCTGGAAAACTAGTTTCCCTGATTTAAGTGTTTACAACACTTTGTTTCCAGATCATATGTACCTAGTTTTTGGTCAAGAAAATATCTGGGTCCCAACTAGTTGTTGTAGAAACTAGTTGAGAGAGAGAATCTCCTGCAGAAATTAGAGCTTTTGTGATTAGAAACATGTTTGTTTAAGAACAAGGGGTCTTAGAAAACCAATTAGTGTTTAGGTGATGACATTGCTCCTTAAGCTAATAGTAGTGTAATTCCTTACTGGTAGTTGAAGATCTAAAGTGAACTGAAGTGATCTTGAGAGGAAAACTGTGCTAGAAAATTCTAAACTGTTGTTTCATTCATGCCTTCGAAAAACGTGTATTGAACAACAACTATGCTCCAGATTTTGTTCTGGGCATTGAGGAAGCAAACAAAGTAACTTAAAGATCTTTGTGTTCATGAAGCTTACACTCGAGTAGGAGGAGTGAGGCAGTAAACGTAAAAAATAAGTACATTTATGTTAGAAAGTTGTAAGGAGTATGAAGAAAATTTAGAGCATGGTAAGGGAAATTTTTTGTTTGTTTTTGGGCAAAGAACAATGGTGAAATGAGTGATCAGGGTAGGCATTATTGAGAAGATTACATTTGTGCAAACACTTCATGTTTCTTTGTCTTTTCTTTCTTTTTTTTTTACTTTTTATTGTGAAAGTTTTAAACGTACACAGGGTTTAATGAACCCTCTTGTACCCATTACCCAGCTTCTACACTTGAAGGCATTACTTTAGTCAAGGAGAAAGGAACATAAAAGGACACTCACCCAGTGGGCTCAAGATGGCAATGGCAGAGTGTCTCATTTTTTCAGTGCATACCGCTCCCCTTTATAAATATAAAAATGTTAAGCCCTTTAAATAGAATTTATAGAAATTTAAATGTTGGAACTAAGAACAAAGCAAAGCAATGGGAAAGAGCACTTCTTTGTTTTCAAATTGCACAAACTCCCCCTGGAGATTCTGATACAGTCTCTCACCTCCTGTAAGAATTCACTGTAAATGAAATAGAAAGTGTAAGATTGCAAGAAGTCAGTTATACAGAAAACAAAATTAAGCACAATGGAATTCTTTTCTCTTTCTTTATCCGTGTATTTCTGAAGTTAGTAAAGCAACTATCTTCCCTATTTTACAGAAGAGAAAACTGAAACCCCAAAAAACTGTCAGATTATTTGCAGTGATAGAGCTAGAACTAAAACTCAAATCTCCTAACCTCAGCCCAGTCTTCCTAGCAGCTCAGGTTGCTTTCTGTAATGAACAAGAAAGAAATAGAGACTTATATTTTGGCACAAAGGTTATGATATTTTTTTAATATAGCAAATATTGAAACCAGTAAGTCAGCGCTAGCAAATTTTGATTTATTAATTATGAAAAATCCAGAAGTCAGACATTTTATCTTTGGTTTTAGCCAGGATATATTCTTTGTGTGTGTGTGTGTTTTCCTCCTAGGAAGTGGTGCTCTCAAAACCTCTCAAAGCACATGGAATTTATTGTACCCTTTCTATTTTTACCAAGTTGAAATATTTTGAGATTATAAAAGCCAAATGCAATGTAGTCAGGACTGAAATTTTCGTGATATAGAATCTGGGTTTTATTTTTTCCTCACTTGTGGCTACGGCCCTTTATTTTCTTCTTGCAGTAGAATTCCCTGAAACACATTAGGTGATGATTGAACTGAATTTCGTTGAGGTAAAGGGAAAAGCAACAAGTCTGATTTATATATCCATTATGGAGCTTTCTTTAGCATTCTTCTCCAAGTTTAATCTCTGACCTGTATGACTTAGTAACTTTCTGTCTCTTAGAAGGGGTTTGGACTCAGTTGAAAAATCTTATGCTTAGTTATCCACAGAGACTTGTAATCAGCCTGATATACAGAGAACATTCTGGACTGGAAATAGAGTAAGGTACCAAGGTCTGCAAACTTGGCTACTGCCAGTGATTCAGAACCCACCTCCCCACCCTAAGTGAGTAAAAAGATTTGATATGAATATGAATGGTATGAATCTCCTGGTGATATTTTGGGTGTATATGTTCCTGTATGTTTGTTTGGAGAGTATAAAGGGTATTTACGTTGAGGGCTCTTTTGTTGACCTTATTTATTTGAAATCCTTATTTTATTTGTAATGGCATGTGTATATTTTTGTGATGCTCAATGCAGTCTCTGTGTATACTTTTTGTATATATGTACATATTTGTAAATATATTGGTATGCAATGATACAGTATGTGTATATTATATACCACACCCATTGTGGGCTGAATTTATTTAAGTTCTGTGAGGACATCATAGTGGCATTGTTCATGCTGCTGTTAATTAGGCTGTGGCTGTATCTCCTTCATGAGCCTCTATTTTGAGGGGCTTGTGTTTGGGTAAAATGGGCTAATTTGGAGTTGAAATTAGGATATGAAGAGCTTAACAGAAAGCTGGATATTCTTAGCTTTAAAATCATCTGCCAATTTTCATTTAAACTGATGATAAATTAGTGATATAAACCTGAAAAACCTAAGTATGTGAAACTGAGACACCAGCAGGTTCTTAAGCTATATTAGTCCTTTATTTTCTTGACCCCTTGTTGAGTATTATTACTGAGTAGTAAAGTATTTATATTGAGAATCAAGGGGCTGTGGAAAAAATTACTTTGATCACATTTCGCAATAGCTATGAAAATGTCCTTTAAATAGGTAAATATGTTCCTAGTTGCCATTTCAATACCTGATACTAAATTTTAATTTTGGAACAATTTTTTCTTTTTTACTGATGTGTCTCATTTTATGTCTGTCTCTGTGAGGCAGAAAAAGGGGCATTAGTTAGGGGAAGCCTTTACCTAGGTGGGGTGGAATTTAACGTGGAACAGGAGGTTGTTAATCTGTATATTTGCAGCAGCTGTGATTAATGTAGTCCTGTCATGGCATTTGCGACTAGAGATTTTTCTTATTGGTGTTGCATATCAAAGATGAGTATGCTCATGTGAGAATATGCTTCCAGTGAATAAAATGCCTCCAGTTGTATTTCTTTGTCTCTATGAGACCACTTGTGTTCTGCAAATTGATGATATATTCACACATGAAGTAGGACTCTTAATATTAGGTGCATGGCGTGCTATAAAATCTGGGCCTTCAAACTTCTACCAAGGATGACGGGTGGGGGAGGATAAGAGGATAGTAAATAGGTGCAGTGCCAATTTGTGACCCTATGAAATATCACAGAGTATCAATGTTCAGTTACTCCTGTCTTTACTGGGCATGTTTATTTGCATGGAAGAGTGTAGGAGGTGTTTAATACACATTTGAATACGTTCACCACAGAAATTAAGTAGACGTTATTTTTGCATGATAAAATATAACTGCAAAGCAACTCTTTACCCCATTATTCTTCAGAAGAGTAAATAATCTATCTGGTCCAACATTAAATTATCTTAAAGAGAAGTTAGAGTCAGGAGTCAATTTTACCACCCAAAAAATGTTACATTTGCCTCTTCATTGTATTTTTAATAAAACAGCCAACTATTCAGAACACTTCTCAATTACAGTATTAAGATTAAAGTAAAGTTATTATAGCCTTTGTCTTAAATATTAAAATTTGGTAACATACTATTTCTGAAAAAGTGTCTGATGTTCTGTTGTTTTAGTAAACCACTTATTGCAGTTGGGCGTAGCAGAGCAGATGTTGTGCTATTTAAAATTCATGGAACTGACGCAGGCTCAACGTGGACATTGATTTGAGGAAGGAGCAGCAATAAAAAGTGTAGATCAGGGCCGGCCCCGTGGCTTAGCGGTTAAGTGCATGCGCTCCGCTGCTGGCGGCCCGGGTTCGGATCCCAGGCACGCACCGATTCACCGCTTGTCCGGCCATGCTGAGGCCGCGTCCCACATACAGCAACTAGAAGGATGTGCAGCTGTGACATAAAACTATCTACTGGGGCTTTGGGGGGAAAAAATTAAAAAAAATAAAATTAAAAAAGAAAGTGTAGATGAGACTGACATTGTGAATATGACCTCTAACTCAAACAGTTGTAAAGCCAGTTACTTTGCAGTTAAATAAGATAGGAATTGCTTAGAAAACCAAGTCCTTTCCTCCATCCTCCTGTGCTCTTAGACATTGATACTTTATACCTATACCTATTTGTGCTGTATGTCCCATTCTTTCCTGGATACTGTGACCACTTTACCTAAAAAAAAAAGAAAAATTTTTTTTTAGAGGCAGTTCATCTTCCTCAATCTAGATTAGCAAAACATAGTATTACACTATGTCCCAGCTTCGCTGAGTTTTTGAACACAGAGACTTATTAAGCATGCCTTGTGTTTAAGGAGTAATAGTTGATGTGTGAATGGAATCAATCACCTATTGAAGGGAGAGGTGTCAGGATGATGTAGGGGGACATGTCCTTAATTGGGTAAAGATAAGTGTATTAAGTGTAATTAATTTGTTGGTGCCACAGAAATATTTCCTTTGGAATTCTGTAGATATGAAATGTTTTCTTAAGCTAAAATTGGTATTTTTCACTTGTTTGGTGTAATATTGACTTTTGAGAAGAATTCCATTTCTGCATAACATTGTTACTTCATCACTGATGAAGCACCATTTCTTAATTTTAAAATATTTTTGTTAATTTCTTCTGTGGTTTTTTTAAAGTTATATTTTGAATTAGTTATCAAACTACTCTAAGCAGTGTGATTTTTTTAAAACATATTTGAACAGTAGATTCAGAGTTTTTAATAGTTTGAAGTAAATTATATTAATTCTGCACTCCAGATTCACTTAATCATAAAGCCTGAATTTGGTCATAGAACAGACTATAAATTGGGAGTATTTTCCTATTTTGGTGGACGATTCCAGGCTATATCCTAAGACAATCATCTTTTTAGGTATAGTATTGTTTATTGAGACATTGGTAATTTCAGGGTTCAGATTTTTGCTTTTCTGATAGGCTTATGGAAAAGAAAGTTAATAGACTGAGTATATCACTTTCAGAATGAGATAAGGAATTATAGCTAGCCTTTCTAGGTCTGCAGTAAACAATATTTAAAATTTTATGTTCTATCACTAATATTCTTTTCTCTTTTGAAGCTGTTGTGAATGTCCACTTGTCTATGATTGAAAATTAAGATTTGTAAACATTACAGTTTGACCCATAAGTTTTCTCAAACATCAAATCTGTACAATCAAGCATTGTAAAATGTGAAATGATCATATATGATAATCTCCAAATAAATACTTCCAAACCATAGAGAAATAACCACTGTATTTTTAAAAATCTTATTCCTACCCTTCTTTGCATGTTACTGATTTTTTTCTAAGTTATAAACATATGTTGTGATGTATTAAAAATCTGCAGGAAAAATTGCTTAAAATATTTTAGGGCAATAAGAATTGTTATTACTATTTCCTGAAGAATGAGTTTTGTGGGTTTTTTTTTTAAACTCATTTCTTTATCTTATTAAAAAGAACTTTTAATGATTTGGTAAAATGTTTTAGGACTTTTATAGTTATCTGGATACATTCCTTTTGCCACATAGACCATACGGCTGGTTCTCCTACTGTTTTTTATTTTTTTGTTTTTAATAAACTTTGCTGTTCAACAATCAGAGAGTCTTATATTTTGGACGCTTCTTCCAGTTGAGGTAGAAAGGTCTTAGATAATCGGAAAGGCAGATACAATGTCCTTACGTTTTCATAGTAGAGTTTACAAGTGGAGGAATTTATCCAAATAGGTTATCTTCATTGTATAGCACCAGTACAAATAGTGGTTTCATTAATCATTGAATCAGATAAAGAAGTTATAAATCATTTCTTACTTTGCTCTAAAGATTATTGTCATTTCAGGCCACATTATTTTCTCTGAGCAGTTTCCATTGTAAGATTGAATATCCTTTTTCTTTATTCACATCATCACTAAAGGTTAAGATAATCAAATAGGATTTAAAATGTGTTTGACCTTTTTTCCCTGAAAATAATGGTGAACCTATTGTCTTATTTATGGATATTAGGCAGAAATGCACTTGTTTCAATCATAGCAGAAATTACATTTGGAGAATATAATTACTTGATTTTCTAGTGGTGTGAAATACTTTTAAAAAATTGTGCTTGTCTGTAACTGAAATGTTATAGAATTGTAACACTATAGGGGTTATAGAGTTATATTTATTAGCTCTCCTCAAGAGATTGAAGCACAATAATTTTCATGTAACAGTTCTTATCCAAGTGCTGCTAATCTGTCGCGCAAATAATGAAGCTAATCGGTTGCCTATCTAGCTGTTCACAAATCACTGTAATCCTTGAGACATAGTCTTGTTGCTCATTTGTATTAAATTTTGAGTATTGTGGGTTAATACTTTAGAACAAGATCCATTAACTCAGCTCTGTGAGACGGCAAACCATTTGGATTCATTAGTTTTATATGTGTTATCAGTAGAATAAATTTTGAAGGGGCTATTTACTACCAATGACTAAGGGGAAGACTTACATTGTCAACATCATTTGACTTGAACATTTGTGGTATTGTAAAAGTCTTGTCTGTTGTGTTTCTAAATTGCTTAAGCCATACATACTCTTAAGGGTGTTTTCTTGTTTTGTTCCTTTTCAGCAGCCTTTTTCTGCTTTGTCTGTTATGGTTAATATCTCATAGATTTTAGAAATTGAGAAGTTATTGAAACATCTTATTTTCTTGAGTTCATCACTTTTGACTCTTGTGTGGTATGTCATAAAGGATAGTAAGCCTTTTCACTAACTACTTCACTAAAAATTTCAGAGTAAACACTGTGATTCTGAGAGAGGATTCACTAGGCTCTTGTCTTTCCAATGTTTTCTTCTGTTATGTGGTGCCTACCACCTTGGGGGCACTTAAATAATAGATGATGGAAAGGTAAACATTGTTTTGATGTTTATTGAATAATGAGATTACAGAATATTTGATTTTTGTTCAGTGTATTGAAGACATTTTTGCATTGATAAATGTTCTCTAGGAATGTGACTACATTCATCAGGTGTGAACTCTTGTAAATGAATTTTGTATCTTGAATCTACGTATATATTAAGTGTATCATCAATATAAAAATAAACATTATTTGCTTAAAGTTTTTGGTACTTCTTCAGAATTGCTGACAACATGAGTGCTAAATTGTTAGGGTTTGTTTCTTTGAGATAATACCCCAGACGCTTTCAGCTGTCTTGGGGTTGTGGATTCGAGGCTTATTCTTCTAGCTTGTAAATTTCTTCTGCGTCCTAGTCTTGGTTTTTCCCCTGCCCTTCTCGTGGTGGTCAGAACGGGGACATGCCGAGGGAGGGATTGTTTCAGGGGAGGGCGAAAGCTTCCTCTGGCTGGTGTTGGGTCTGGGACGAGAATAAGAGCAACTTCAGTGTGGAATGTCTGGCTTGATTGGCACTGAGTCGTCCCGACACCCGACGTAGGCTAATTTGCGCTGAAACTTTCAAGAAGGCAGTTTTACCCCTCTGGACTTCCTTCATCTGTCAAAAGTTGAAGGCCCAATTAGTGGATAGTGAAATGTAGTGGGCTGCCACCAGCGAGTTTTTGAATGAAATGCGATATATCAGAGTGCATTATATAATCAGGCTATGATTCTGGAAACTTTTCTTTCAGCGGCACAGTATGTGCGTCCTGGGTTGCCATATAAAACTATCGCCTACAGTAGGTCATAGGCACCATAACTAAAACACTAGGCACAAGGCGCGAGGTCCCAGTACTAGAGCCGGGAGCCACAGGCTTCTGTGCGAGGAGGGAGGCGCGGACTGGCAGTGGTCGCCTCCTACACAGTGACACGGCGGCTGTGTGGGATGCAGTGGGACTGGGGTGCGGGGAGAGGAAGGGAAGCTCCCGCTGGTCCTCCGCAGCCATGCCCAGGGGCTCCTATCCCGCACACTACAGGCCGGCCCCACGGCACCAACTGGGCTCTTTTCCATTTGCCACAGGCCCCTCCACTTCCCCGCTCCGCACCGCCTCCTTTAAAAAAAATAAGGAAATTAGAAAGGCTTCGGCCATCCAGTCATCGTTCGCGGGTCGGGCCGCTCGCTGACGTGGCAGGCCGGCCTGAGGGAACGCCTGCCCAGCGCTCGCGCCCTGCAGCCATCTCGACCCAACCGCCGCCCCACCAGTCGCGTCGCCGGCCGCAGAGACCGCGAGCGGGCGCATGCGCGCGGCGGATCTGCCCCGCGCGCAGCCACTTCCGGCGCGCTGCTGGAAGTGCGGTTCCGGGTCGCTGCTCTGCTCGCGGCCGGCCGTGGGGGCTGGTGACGCGGGCAGGCGCTCACGGAAGGCCCGGAGGCGGGGCTCTGCCGGCTGCCCAGAGAGCGGCAGGTGCGCGGGCGGGGGCCGGGGACGCGGGCAGGCCACCTATGCTTCCGGTGGCCTCGGTCTGCCCCCAAAGCGGCCCGGACGGGCTTGCTCAAGACCCAAGGCGAGGGGCGGTCCCGGGTGCCGAAAGGGCTAGGGTGGGGGCAGAGGCCGGCTGACGGCCTGGGAGTTTGGATTCTCGGGTTCTGGGATTCCCCCCTGCACGACCTTGGACTAGTCCCTCCTCCTCTCTGGGTCTCAGTTTCCCTGCTGTCAAATGGGGGAGACGTTGGGTCTCTCCATTCTTTGACAGTCTAAGCACAGGCAAGTCTGGAAGGAGCCTGAGTGGGATCCACACTGCTGTGGCGGGTACTTGCCTGCCTCCCTGGGCGTTAGGCAGCTGTCTTGTACCCAACTTAGCCTTCCTTTTTCTCAGCAACTTTCGTAGTGCGAGTCAAGGCTCTGTGATTAGTCAGCCCAGGGTCTCGCCGGGTAAACAATGTGTGACTGTCAGAATCTACTGAGGAATAAATTCTGGCCCTGGGAAACCTTAATCTCATTCAGGTTGTTTTGCCCAGGGCTTCCAAGGCAAAGTGAATTTAGGCACCTACTGCAAATTTTTGTGCCTGTAAGTGAATCTCTTGGGCAGATCACAAATACAAAGGAGATCAGGGTGAGGGAAGGTAGCTCATTGAGGATTGTGGCTGTGACGATTTTCTTACCTCTTCCCCTTAATCCTCCCTCCATCCTTTTCCACCCCCTCGTCGTTTGTGCCCCCCCCCCCCAACATTTTGGCCTTACACTTGAAATATCCAATGCATTTTATCTTTATCTTCATGCAGGACAGAATGCTTTGATCTCCAAGCTGTTTTAAATCTAGTAGATAAGCCAGGTGAGTAGGTGGTTTACAGACATTGAAGGTAAAGTTTTTGAAGAATTGTACAGACTTAAATGGATGATTTGAAGTGGTAAGAAGTCATTTGTAAATCTCAGAGCAGATGCTTAGATATCCTCCACAAAACGTGAAAAGTTAAGGCCGGAACCAGAATATTAGTGTTTCATACACCATTGGGAAGAAAAGATGTTTGAATCTTATGTTGAATATCATATAAAACATTCTAAAGAAAAGAAGCCAATTTGAGGTTATTTTAATCACCTTTAAAGAGAACCACACAGCATTTCTGGGAAACGTTTGAGGATATTTGATGCTTATATAATATAGTTGTCTGGCTTTCCTGTTTTTTCTAGGTTATCAGCTTTTTCTAATGAACAGCTGACTGCAAACTATCCTGGACCATTAGGACGTTATGCTTTTTCCCATATTGAGTTACATGTTATTGTCTTCATTTAAAAAAAAAAAGATCCTGGAGTTAAACTTAGTATTATTGGGGGAAGGATTCAAAAGCATTATGTGACATTAATGTTTGCCTTGGGAAATGTGTTATATGCCATAGCCAACGTGTTGTAGTAAAAAAAAATAGTAGGAACTTGTGAATCAGAGTCCTGGGTTCAAATACCAGTCCTGCCACTTAGCCTCACAATCTTTGGCAGATTACTTCACCTCCTTGAGACTGGATTTCCTTATTTGCGTATGCGTGTGAAGCACCTGAGTGCTTTTTAAATGTTTAGTAATTGTGTTCTATTTAGTGTACGTGTAAAACTATGAAACTTAATTTTGAAACCTGAGGCTTAACATTGCAACTCAGATGTGAAATCTCTCCAGTGTTTCACTTAGAACTCTTTCATCTGATTTATAGATACCGTGTTGCCATAAGCCCTTGGCCCACATTTGAGTGAAATGCAGCTAGCTTGGATGTCTGGAACTTCTTAGGCACCTGTCTCTGAATTCCTGGTTGCTGGCCTAAGGACTGCTGTGGTGGTTTAAGAGTTGGTCATCCGTGCAGGATAGCCACACAGCAAAAATGTTTGCAAAACTAAAGAAGAAAATTGCAGAAGAGACTGCTGTCACCCAGAGGCCAGGAGGTGCTACTAGAATCCCACGGTCGGTGAGCAAGGAATCGGTTGCCTCTATGGGAGCTGACTCAGGAGATGACTTTGTAAGTATCTTCTTGAGTTTTTAATATTTGGTACAGTCTCAATACATTTTTAAAATAATATTTCAAGAAATCCTTCCACTATTTTCTTTAAAAATTGCAAGATTATTTGTAGTTTATTTCTGATTGTTCTTACTCTGAAGTGCTTTTCTGTTTCTTTTTTTCTTATTTCTCTGCGAGTCTCTTTCCATATTCTCTACATTGTCCTCTTGTGCTCTTTTTCCTTCTATATACCTTGTGCATCTTTTATGTTTCATTTCTCAAAATGCCTCTGCCTGTTGTCTCTGCAGACATACATACTTTAAGTCATTGTTGCTTAACAAGATCTGTGAGTTGTGGTTTTTATTGGGAAAGTTGATGACACTATTTTATTGGGAACGTTGATGAAAAGATGGCACCGATGCCTGCAGTATGTCCCTTATTTGTAAAGTACCTTTGTGGTAGGAAAGATTTCAAAAAATGAGAATGCTGCTGTATTATGTAAATATCGTGCCTTAGGATTAAAAGTATGTCTTCGGCGTATGACAGGATCCTCTTAAAGTCAGATAACTTTTTAAAAATGATTTATAATGCTTATAATAAAATGAATGCTTGTTAATCTGTCACGTATCAAAGAACTAGAACATTATTGATACTGTTGAAGTCACTTGTATGCTTTTTCCCAATTGCCTTCCCCGTCACTCCCTTCCAGATAACTACTATCCTAAATTTTGTATTTATAATTCCCTTGCTTTTTAAAATATCCTACCAGATATGTATATATTCATAAACAATTTGTTGTTTAATGTTGCTTATTTTTGAACTTTATAAAAATAGTATACTGTAGTCTTCTTGGGCTTTTTTTTTTTTTACTCAGCATGTTTCTAGAATACATCTTTGTTACATAGGCTGTGGTTCATTTGTTTTTACTGCTGTATAAGATTCCAGCATTTGAAAAGGCCACAATTTATCTCTGTCTTCTCCTGGTGATAGACACTTGAGTTGTTTCCAGGGTCAGATGAGTCTTCCTCCTCCTTTCTTAAGATGCCTGTCCTGGGTCAGATTAGCTGGCAGAAGCTATTAGCTTACGGGGGTGGAACAATAAGATTACCAGATCTAAATTATCGTTGGCTCCTATATTTAACAGGAAATAGAAATGTACATTTGATCACCAGGCTGAAGGATATAGTTTTAATGCTGATTTCTTTTTTTTTTTAATTTTATTTATTTATTTATTTTTTCCCCCAAAGCCTCAGTAGATAGTTGTATGTCATAGCTGCACATCCTTCTAGTTGCTGCATATGGGACATGGCCTCAGCATGGCCAGAGAAGCAGTGTGTCGGTGCGCGCCCGGGCCCGGGATCCGAACCCCGGGCCGCCAGCAGCAGAGCGCGCGCACTCAACTGCTAAGCCACGGGGCCGGCCCTAATGCTGATTTCTGTGTCAGAAGTACCTGTTTTCCCTATGCTAAATGAACTCACTCCTCTCCAGTGTATTCCAGATAGAGAGATTGGCCTAAATTCAGGAAATGCTTTGCTTTGAGACTTCTAAAATAGTCTGTTTCAACTTACTATATATATACATCCTGATCCTCACTCTGTATTCCCAGACCCTTATATCCCACTGCATATATTTCTCCAACAAGATGTCTTTCCTCTGGTATCTCAAATTCTTTTTTTTTTTTTTTTTGAGGAGATCAGCCCTGTGCTAACATCTGCCAATCCTCCTCTTTTTGCTGAGGAAGACTGGCCCTGGGCTAACATCCGTGCCTGTCTTCCTCCACTTTATATGGGACGCTGCCACAGCACGGCTTGCCAAGCAGTGCGTCAGTGCACGCCCGGGATCCGAGCCGGCAAACTCTGGGCCGCCACAGCGGAGTGCGCGCACTTAACTGCTTGCGCCACCAGGCCGGCCCCTGGTATCTCAAATTCTAAAACGAACAAAACTGAATTCGTTAACTCCATTTCCACATATACACTTTCATCCCTCAAGTCACCAACAAGAAACCCTGGAGGAGGGCCGGCCCGGTGGCTTAGCGGTTAAGTGCACGCGCTCCGCTGCTGGCGGCCCGGGTTCGGATCCCGGGCGTGCACCGACGCACCGCTTCTCCGGCCATGCTGAGGCCGCGTCCCACATACAGCAACTAGAGGGATGTGCAGCTATGACATACAACTATCTGCTGGGGCTTTGGGGGGAAAAAAATAAATAAATAAAATCTTTAAAAAAAAAAAAATGAAACCCTGGAGGCATTATAGACTCTTCCTTCCTTCACTTCTTGATGTCCAATCAGTCAGCAAGTATTTTGGCTTCCATCTCCTAAATGTCTCAAACTTGCCCTCTCTACTCCATTTGCTAGTAGTATATTTACTTCCATTTTATTTCAGGCTGTCTCTCTTGGACAAATGTGGTAGCTTGTCTGGGCGCCCCTGCCTGCAATAACTCCCCAAAACAGATCTGTTCATGTCTCTCCAGTACTTAAAATTCCTCAGTGGCTTCCCTATCATCTTCAGGATGAAGTGCAAACTTATTATTATGGTATAATGGTAAATGCTGTTGGTCTTGTTACTAGGTTACCTGTCCAGCGTCATCTCACTCTACGTTCCTATGCTTTGTGCTCCAGCCACGCTGAACTTATTGCACTTCCTGGAATGGACAGCATTCCTTCGTGCCTACAAATGTTTGCATGTGCTGTTTCCTCGCTCTGAAGTGTCCTCTTGCTCCTCCTTTCACACCTGTGTTCCTCTGACAGGCTCTTGTGCATCCTTAAAGACTCAGCTCACATGTTACTTCCAGGAAGCCTCCTTGACCCAGCCTGCCCCTCTCACCCTCTTTACCCTTTATCCCTCCTGGCTGAGTTTGGTTCCTAGTCTCCTACTTACCTCTGTAATAGCGCCTGTTACACTGCATTGATGTTGGTGATTTGCTTGTTTGTCTCTCCCACTAGACTGGGAGCTTCATGAGAGGCAGTAGAGTGTAGCAGTTAGGAACTCAGGTCAGGTTGTGGATTCAGAGCTGGATTTGATTCCCCGCTCCATCGTTATTGTGTGACTTTGGGCGAGTTCCTTCACTTTTCTGTGCCTTAGTTTCCACGTCTATAAAATGGGGATAGGAACTGTACCTGTCTTTATTAAAGTATGTGTGTCAGGGGTCCCCAAGGTTCACCCTTAGGTTCAGGTACTCCCTGAGAGGATTCACAGGACTCAGCCTAGTTTTACTCACGGCTATCATTTATTACAGTGAAAGGATGCAAAGCATAATGAGAAAAGGCAAAGAGTGCGGGGGCGAAGCCTGGAGGAAAGCAGATGCAAGCTTCCGAGAGCCCTCTCCTAGTGGAGTTACATAGGACACCGTAGTTCCCCCAGCAGTGCTTTGTGGCAACACGTGGGAGATGTTGTCTACCACGGAAGCTCATTGGACACTCAGCACCCAGGGATTTTATTGGAGGCTAATTGTGTAGGCACCCTCTGCCTGGCATTTACCGAAATTCCAGACTCCTAGAAGGAAAACAGATGTTCAGCATAAACCATATTTTTTGCACAGTTTAGGTACTGTGAGCCATTCCTCTCAGAAATGGTGGGAACCCTTGCAAAATCTAAGTTCCCGTAGGCCAGCCCAGGACTACCCTTACAAGCAGGCCTTGCTGAGGATAGCAGTCTCAGGCCTTCAGAGTTAACTCTTTTCTGCATAGTGTATAAAACAGCATAGTGCCTGGCTCTAAACAAGCATTTCATAATTAGTAGTTGCTGCAGCTGCTGCTGTTTTAGGTAGGGACTCTGTTTCACCGCTATCCCCAGTTCTTAGCACAATGCTGGGAATAGGATGTCTCACTAACAGTCATAATCATAACTTCTACTAATAATAGACTTTATATATTAAAACTAATTATGTGCCAGGCTCTGTTTTAGGAACTTGGCAAGTATTATTTATTTAATCCTCATCACAGCTCTGTGACGTAGATTGTTTGTTGTTACAGTTTACATATGAGGAAACCAGTGCACAGAAAAGGTGACTGGTTGGCTCAAGTTCTTATAGTTTATAAGTGGTGAAGAATGGACTTTGACCTGGAACTTCCGCCCCCAGAGACTCCCTCTTAACTGTACCTTCTACTGAGTCTCAGTAAATGTTGGATTGAGCAGGTGGCTGGATGGGTAGAAGAATATGTAAAGTGAATTGTTAACCACTTGTAAAGACATTTTGGGAATGAGATGGGGAGACATGACTAAAGACTGCATATTAGATAGTATTTTTAATTTTGTTAGGTGTGATAATGGTATTGTGGTTATAAAGGAAAATGACCTTATATTTTAGAAATGTTTATCAAAGTATTTAGGATGAAATGTCCTGATGTCTGTTATTTAAAATACTTCAGTAAAATAAGAATTGATGAAGCAAATATGGGAATACACCACCAGTTGTTAAAGTAGATGGAGAATGTTCATTAAACCATTCTCCCTACTCTTCTGTATTTTTAAAAATTTTGTAATCAAAAGAACAAAGATAAAGTGCGTGAGTTATTAGCAATAGTAAGCAGTGCCCAAAATAATAGTAGTACCCATATGTTTTTAAATATTCTAGATTGTTGGGGAAAATTGATATCTCATTAATATATTGATTTATTGAATGCATATTATCTGCTAAAGTCTTTGATGCATTTTACAGCTTTAGATTAGCATCCTTTTGTTTACAGATGAAGATGCTGAGACTATCAATGTCAGTGATAGATTCTTCATCACATACCAGCCTTTGACTCCTTGCTGAAGAGCCTTCCCCCCTTTATCCTAGGACTTAATACCTTTGGAAAAATAAAGTGATTTCCTTTTTTATCACTGAAAATGTATTGTGTGTTTTGTACACTTGGTGTAATACAATAATAATGGATTTGTTTACCACTATTTATTCCAATATTGTGTACACACACACACAATTTATCTGTTTAGCATCTTACATCTCCTTTACATTATAGATGGAGATGGTGATGCTTCTACTTTATGGGTAGAGAAGCTTGGGCCCAGGTAGGGCCCAAGTATGTTAAGAAGCTTTTCAGTGATCACAATTAATTAAAGTGTAACCAGACCTAAAATAGAATTGTCACTTTCTGGTTCAGTACTGGGTCTCATACTGCTGAAAACGAATGTACGAATATGACCTCTTCTTTGTGTCTGTCTCAACAGGCTTCTGATGGAAGCAGCTCCAGAGAAGATCTTTCGTCCCAGCTTTTGAGAAGGAATGAACAGATACGGAAATTAGAGGCCAGGCTTTCTGGTATGTCTAAGAACTCATAAAAAGCGCACAGAGGAGACTTGCCTTGCCTGACCCTCTCTCCCTATAAAATAGCCATATAGCATAACCTTATAGTTATTTTGACATAGTTTGATCTTTTTAATTAAAAAGGAGCGATTTGTATCCCCTTTGTTCACTTCTTTTGTTAGTGTACCAAATAGTGTAAAATTCAAAACCTGAGTTTTAAAGTTAAAAAAAATACATATGTTTTTCTGCTCCTGAGGTTTCTAGCCATGGATATAAAAGGTATTAAAAGCCTATGTAGAATAGATTTGACCATCTTTCACCCATTATCATAGCTTGCTTTCAGAGGGGTAGGGGATAGTATTTACAGGGAATGGCCAGCAGATGTTGGATTCTTCAGCCAGAGAGGGTTTGGTGCTATGTTGCCACTTGCTACAGCTACATATCACCTGTGTAAGTGTCATTCTGGGCCTTTGAGCCACTATTCAATGATATTTCTAACTTCAACACCTGTATAGAAGCTGTAACTCTCATTGTGTCTTTCATGTGCAGTTTACAATTTACACAACTCCCATTATATCCTTTACCCGAGCAGGGCGTGTTTGTGGTAGAGTTGTGAGTTCTTATTTTGGTTTCTGCCAGTGAATACATTTTGAAAGCTTCGTCTTGTGAAGTGGTCAGTGGCTTCTGTGTTTCTTTTTGTCCCTTGGCTTTATGCCCATTTTATTGGAGTGAAAGCAGTAAACTACAAAATTCACCAAATTGTATGTGAACTATTTGTGTTCGTGTAGTTAACAAAGGTCCGTAGTATAGGTCACAGCCGCCCGTTAGTCCATTATCTCATTTTGTCCTCACTACAGCCTCCCTTACAGCAAGGTTAAGATCACACAGTAGGGCCAACCCCATGGCTCAGCGGTTAAGTGGACGCGCTCTGCTACTGGCGGCCCAGGTTCAGATCCCGGGAGCGCACCGACGCACCGCTTCTCCTGCCATGCTGAGGCCACGTCCCACATACAGCAACTAGAAGGCTGTGCAACTATGACATACAACTATCTACTGGGGCTTTGGGAAAAAAAAAATAAGGCTGAGGATTGGCAATAGATGTTAGCTCAGAGCCGGTCTTCCTCAGCAAAAAGAGGAGGATTAGCATGGATGTTAGCTCAGGGCTGATCTTCCTCACACACACACACAAAAAAAGATCACACAGTAGTAGGTGGGAGAGCTGGGATCCAGATCCATATTTGCTTGATGCTAGAGTCCATACTCTTAACTACAGTCTGCTTTAAACTCAATTGTTACTATGCTGTTACCCCTACCTATAAATAACATCATTAACAGGTGAAATCACTTTTTACGTTTCTTTACTATTGAGGAACAAACTATAAAGTGATAGGTACCTTTGCTAACACAGAAGGAAGAATAGTTTTGGCTTGATTTGGAGAAGGGACAGGGAGGAGAACTGACAGTGACTGATCCCACGTATGTCCTGGGGGTTTTCCTACAAGCTCAGTATAAATAATAATAACAACAACAACAACAGCCTACCTTTTATTGGGCACTGTCTGCCATTTGCTTAAGGCACATAAAACACCTAGCTTACTATCTAAATAAGGCATATAGAACACAATTTATTATCTAATGCATCCTTTGAAGTAGGTACAATTTATGTCATCATTTGATAAGTGAAGAAACTAATACTTAGGATCAATAATTTGCTTAATGGCTACCAGCTAAGAGCTGACCGAGTTGGGATTTGAACTAAAGCCTGTCTCCTTTTCCACTATACCATACTATCTTTGGTCACCCAGGTAATTAATTCTGACTTTCAACTTTAATGTGGCATAGGCAGCTCAGTTCCTTTGTAGAAAGGAAGCTGACTTTTCTAGAGGATTAAGTATTTTCATGGCAAAGGCGATGCTGTGGTAAGGTGTTTGCTATTGCCCTAACCACTGTTACTCACCTGTGTGGACTGTAAGTGAGCTGTTGAGTGAGTTCCCTCTGATCAATCCCACTGCTAACACTGGAAGGGGAAGTGAAAACTGAGATTTGAAATTAAGTAATGAGATAATACTGGTTTTCATAGCAGAGCATTTCTGGTGATCAGACCAGGCCCAATTCCTGATCTCTCAAGGCTAAACAAATCTGCCTGTTTGTAGTCACCATTTGCACCATGGATAGTTTGTACAGTATCTGTTTGCCTGTGTTGTTCATTGTTAATGGGAGGCTGTCTGCCTAGCTTTCCTTAACAGGAATGGTTTTCAGGTTGAGAAAATCATCATCATTTTCATTCATTTTTTTGTTGAATTAACTTCCTTTCCTGATGTTTGTCCATTCCTGATGTGCGTCATCCTCCTCACCCAAGACTATGCTGAACAGGTCCGAAACTTGCAGAAGATAAAAGAGAAGCTTGAAATTGCGTTAGAAAAACACCAGGATTGTACGTATTTTTTTCCTGCTTTTTTTCGATCTTTTCAGGGTTTAGTTTTTTGAAATGAAACAGTAGTGTATGGTTAAGTTTGTCCTTCGTCATAGCTCAGATCTTTATTTTATAAGTAGTGTACTTCTTAATCAGGTTGCTATAATATTTGTCTGATATTTATAAGCATACAAATCATATTTATGTTGCCTTATGGGCCTTCTTCTTAGGAGAAGGTCATTATGTGTATCACCTTGTCTTCATCCAGTTGACTAGTTTATCGGCTGCCCTTAGATTTTAGTAAAATCTAGTGCCTGGCCCCTGGGCCTAGATTAAGAGACTTTGATTCTAGCCATAGCTTCATTGCTGCTGTGTTCAGTAACTGGGGGAAACCTCATCACTCTTCCAGCAATAGAACATACGTTTTGTTTAGTCTGCCCTAAATCATATGTTCTCTTTTGGGTTCAATCCAAGAAAGATGCTAACAGTAGTAGAAAGTTATTTTTTGTTGATGTAATATATGCTAAAAAAATTTTTTTGAGGAAAACAAAGTGAAAGATTTTTTTGTTTTGATTTTTTTTTTAATTCTGATAAAGTGGTGACTAAGGGGCATAATTTCTTTTCCTCTAACTTATACCAGATGGCAGTAGCCATCGCTTAGCAACAACATTGGTGTCTTCTGGCAACCTTCCTAACTCAGTGTTTTATCATTGTCCCATTTCAAAAGTTATCTTTTGGCATCTTCCTAAATGTATATACTTGACTATTACAAAAAAACAAAAACAACAGGAAACAAACAAAAAACTGTGGTCTATTACTAAGGCCAAATGATTCTGGGAAAGTCGAAATCGATCTGATTTTTCCCAGTCTCATGATCCACTTATGTGACCTTGGCCTTTTTTGTTAGGTGACAATTGTAATCACATGGGCTATTTGTCATGCTGTTTCTGAAATATTTCCATATCTCAAATAGAGCCTCTCTGTTAACAGCTTCCATGCGGAAATTTCAAGAGCAGAATGAGACATTCCAAGCCAACAGAGCCAAAATGGCAGAAGGACTGGCTTTGGCATTAGCCAGAAAGGACCAGGTATTTTATATATGGCACTGCCCAAGACTGGTGGAAGGATTTCACTTAGTGACAGGATTTCAAAAATCACGACAAACTTAGTAGAAAACATTTACAACCTAGGAGAAAAGAAATGCTATATAAGTTCTTAGCGATTTCATTTGGCCTTAGGGTGGGAAATTATCAAGAAACTTTACAGTTAGAATCATGAAATGTGTCCAGAATGTGAGAGTATCATTCTCTGCAACTGTGTAGCTTTGTAAAATGGAGAAGGAAATGTCCGTAATGTGCTGGTGAGTCCCACGTTCTCTGCCCTCTAACCCTCTAAAAAACTGTCTCAAAGCCTAGTCCCAAAACACTTGGTTTTTACAATGGAGAAGATGCTATCAAGCTAGCCATCATCCATTATGTACATAGTTCTAGTCCTAAGTTTTTTCAACCCCAGCCAGCTAGACAGAGGGGAACTCCTATAATCTCAATAGAACCATCCATTGAAAGATGCTAAATGAATGGCAGTAAGAAAGGAAAATAATACTATTACTGGTAATTACAATAATTTTGAAGTATATTTTATTTAGTGGCATTTTAAATTTAAGATAAGCATCAAGATACTGTAATGATAATCCTGATTTATTAAGACAGGGTCAGTTTATTATATTACATTTCATTTAAGACAATGCATAATTTATTTCATCCACAGTAGATGGGGTTGACCTGTTTTAAGTGTGTATTAATCATCTAGGACATTTACTGGCCGGGAAAAAACTCATTCACCAATACTTAGTGGCTAACTATGGTATGAGTGTATAAAAATGAAGAAATAACCTAAAATTAATGGATTCTGATAGTAGGCAAGTGGGATATGGCCTTGGCCCTTATTGTTTCCCCTGTTCTGTGATTTGTGAATAAGGGGCATAATCCCTTTTCCTCTGACTTATACCAGATAGCAGAAAGGGTATTGTTAAAATCAAAATGGGAAAGAAAATAATTATCAGGGGCTTCGGAACCCCCCTTTCAGTAAATTATTTTCTGAACTTCAGTTGCAGAGTTACCAACTCAGCTGGTCCCAGCTGCCCACTCCCAGGAAAGACTAATAGTACTTAGGGAAAAACACTCAGGAATAAGCTGAAAAGCTGCATCAGAACAGCAGATACAGCTTTGTTTGGGTGCTCTGCTTAGAAAAAATCTGCAGGCTTATATTTGTGTTCTAGAATTTTATATAAAGTTTGTTTTCTTCTCATTTTAGGACTCTTGGCTTTCTTAATATTAGGCTCACTTCGTGAGGTTTTTTGTTTGCAGTTTTGTTTGGTTGGTTGGTTGCTTTTCGGGGGGAGTTAGGTTGTTTTGTTTTCTGAAAATCTTGATATTACTGATACTCTCCCTGGAAACTGTACTTTTTTATTGTTTTGTTTTAGGAATGGTCAGAAAAAATGGATCAGCTTGAAAAGGTTAGTTCATCGTTATTTTTCTCTCATTATGAATGTTGGCCTCTTCTCCAGGGCTTGGAAAATAGTTTCTCTAGTACCCAGTGTACTGATTACTGTACCACCTCTTGGAAGTAGGGCGCTGGGTGATTAGATACTGACTTGAAAAGCTCATATCTTCCCCTCCCTTGGTGGGCATGCTGGATATCTTTTGTTCTCCCCTCACGATATATTCTCTACCTGTCTCTTACCTTTCTCTGTGTACCTGAAGGCTGATAGGGACTGCATCAGCAGGGCTCCATGGCCCTCTGCCTTCTAATTGGGTTCCACCAGTGAAGAACACGGAAAGAACTGTGTGTGGAAGAGTGTGGTCGGGATATGTGTTCCTCCAGCCATCTTCATGTGAGATCCCTTCCATTTAGTTGCATCCAATGGCTAGAGGTCACAGCTTCAGTTGGACCTTTGGTTCACTCTCTGACATAGTTTCTCTCCCTGGGTTTCTTGTAATCTCTTCATCCCTTTGCCCCTATCTCTTTTAGGTCTTCTTACCCCACCCAGAGCTTTGAAAAGTCCTGTTATTAAACTCTGCTCAAAATACCTAAATTGAGGGCCGGCCCCGTGGCTTAGCGGTTAAGTGCGCACGCTCCGCTGCTGGCGGCCCGGGTTCGGATCCTGGTCGCGCACCGATGCACCGCTTCTCCGGCCATGCTGAGGCCGCGTCCCACATACAGCAACTAGAAGGATGTGCAACTATGACATACAGCTATCTACTGGGGCTTTGGGGGAAAAATAAATAAATAAAATTATAAAAAAAAAAAAATACCTAAATTGAGTCTGTTTCCTACTGGGGCCCTGATTGACACTCTGGTAACATTAGGAATGCTTTTTGAGGAGGCAGTGTGGAAGGGGAGGGCATTTCTCAAGGCTCAGCATCAAGCAGATAAGACAGCCTCTTGACTAGACACAGATGAGGAACACTGATTATTCTAGTACCATAGCTTGTGTAACACTGTGTAGGTGCCTTATGTAATATATTTCTGGCTCCCAGACATGAACAGGAAGATGAAATTTCAAGCCTACAATTAGAAAAGCATTTTAATGTAAAATAATAAATAGTCAACTCCTTCAGCCCTAATTCTATGCTTACTACTTAGTCCTAAGTTACTCTTTATGGTAGAAAAATTTTCTTAGATTAATATATTTAGTTGCAAAATATATTTACTGTTAATTTTATTAAACAGATGAGTTTTATTATTGCTCCATTCTTGTGATAATACACCAAGTTAGAGTAGCAGTTTTCTTTGTGTATTCTGTAGAAATCTGATTATCAAGCTACCAGAATGCTTTAACATGTTTATGTAAGGAAAGAATTACAGAAAAGTCAAGCTGTCTCCTAAAGAAACTTGTGCTTTAAAAAAGAAAAATCTTTAAACTTATGGTGTTGATGATGATCTTCTTAAATATGGAGATATGGGTTAGGTTACAGTGTTCTTGCCTTAAAAGAAACTCGTAAGATTGTAGCAGTTGAAAAATTATGGTAAAGGGGGATCCATGTAGAACAAAACTAAATAAAACCCACTTCAGTTCGCTAAGGGGATTTTCTCTGCGTTTTTTTTCCACCCAAAGGAGAGGTTGGGAAATATTTTAGACTGGGAAAGAGTGATGAGACATCTATGTAGGTCTGTGAAGCCACTGTGATTTTTGGAATAGTTACTTTTAGACTTTTAATTTCAATCAAGAGTTGGAAACTGCAATAGAAGGGTTTGTCCTTAAGAGAATCCATCTCAGGAAGCTGTCATTTAGTAAATTGTAACCTACTGACACCAGTCATGTCTAATTTTTGTTGACTTGCTAACAATTGCTGGCTGAAACCAGTTCTACTTAAATGCATCTAATTTTCAAAGGGCATTCAGTCTTCCTCCAGTTATTCTTGTTATTCAGCCAGTTCACTGTGTCACTGAGAATAGACGTGTAAAATGGATATCTGAAATTGCTGATCAAACTTAAGAACCTTAAAGTGTTAAGTAATTGTTGCTCTTGTTCCCTTTATTCACAACTATCATTTAAAACATATTTATTTTTAACTTAAAGAATTTGTAGGTAATTTTGTAAATAATTACTGTAAAGCTTCCCATTATCAATGTATTATTGTCAACTAATGAGAAATTTCCTTAAGATTTTCCTTTATTAAGAATTCTGCTCACATAATATGGATTTCTAATGTCCTAGTTGCCTGAGTTGATACCTTCTTCTTCCACATAGGAGAAAAGGTTTCTGACAGCTCAGTTACAGGAGATGAAGAACCAGAGTTTGAACCTTTTCCAGAGGAGAGATGAGATGGATGAATTAGAGGAGTTCCAGCAGCAGGAACTGAGTAAAGTAAAGCACATGGTGCGCATTTTCATTTTAGTAGCTAAATCCTAAAGAGCTGATTCATTACTCTGATTTTGCTAGTCATGACTCTCTAATTGTTGATAAACATTCCTTAGTAGTCTTTGATATTAATCATATTTGTACATTTTTCAATTTATTGGAATGGAAAAGTTCTGTTTGAAATCTATTTCCTTTTTCTTTTTAAACTGCTAGGCATGTAAGCTCCCTTATAACCTCACAAAAATGTTATAAAAGTTTGGCTTATTGGTCCAGATTTTTTTTTAAGTGTATTTCTTGGTGGTGGCCTAGTGAAACTTGATATCTTTGTATCAGCTTTTAAAAAAAGAGGAAAGTCTGGGGAAAATGGAGCAAGAGTTGGAGGCACGAACCAGGGAACTTAGTCGCACCCAGGAGGAGTTGATGACCTCCCATCAGATGTCGTCAGACTTAAGCCAGAAGCTAGAAGAATTGCAGAGACACTACTCAGCGCTGGAAGAACAGAGGTTCTTGCTTGGTCTGTGGGGCCCATGGGAAGCGGTGTCAGCCTTTACCCATTGCTCATTGCAACACTTTGTGATCTCAGTTCTGGCAAAGGCTTCTGGACTTGTCCTTACCTGCCTAGGGCTCAGGACCCCCAAACCCCAAACCCTCATGCCCCTTCACCTGCCTAGGCTCAGAACCCCTCCAACCCTGCCAAGCACTTCAGTATGTTTTAGTTTCTAAGCTATGGAATAACCAAAGGCAGATCAGGATTTCATGCTTAAACCTGAGTGGAATTTTTCTCTTTGAGCTTCTGCTTTAGAGAGAGCCAAGGAATCTTCTCCACTGATAATCTTCACATGGCTAATGTTTACAGCCCTGACTGTGAAGAGCCATCTGTGTTTTTCCTGTGGAAGAATGTGTCTTAGATGAGATACCTAAATTTGTTCATTGTCTGCTTTCTTTCAATGAAGAGATCGTGTGACAGCTTCAAAAACAGGTGCAGAAAATAAAATCACAGCCCTGGAGCAAAAGGAACAAGAGCTCCAAGCATTCATTCAGCAGCTTTCCGTTGATTTGCAAAAGGTAAGAAGAGTACTAGGAGTAGACCCAGGTTCCTAGATTCATGAGTGGGGTAAAAACTAATTCTGTAAGAAATTTCCACCTCAGAGTGTCTGGTGAAACTTCTGCTCCTCATGCAGTCCACATTGCCTTAGTTCCTGGTCTAGCCAGGCTGCATTCAGATGGAAGTGGCCACGAAGCTGGACAAGGGTTGCTTAGCAGAAGAGGTCAGTACTGTCCTGACAGGAATTCTCAAAGCACACCATCACGTGTGTCTTACAGTCCCACGTGATGCACTTTGAGCATAAGAAAACATTAACAATCGTGGTTGATGTGGCCAGGGTGTTCCCCTTGACATACCTGGCTCTAATTTGTTCAAAAGTACGTAAATGATTTCATTACAATTGTTTTTTTGGTTCTTAGCCAACAAACATTTATTGCCCTCCTACTCTAGGCCTGTGCTAAATTCTGAGACTATGAAGATGAACAATAATAATACTTTTATTGACTATAGAGTAGTGTTTCTCAGTGGTATGTTTCTTTCACCATTTTGAGTGGAATAGTTTGTATGGTATGATTGTCCCTTGCATTACAGGACATTTGGCTTTCCTGGCCTCTAGGTTCTGAACGCCAGCAGCGTCCTTCAGGCATTGGCAATCCAGCCCTTCCCCTCATATGACAGAACACCCCTCCAGCAGGTGGTACCACAAACCCTACCCTCATCCTTTGAGAACCACTAATCTCAAGTGCAACAGAGATTTTCAGCATCATTACAGTACAGTAAGATTTGTGTGAATAGAAGTCTGTATATCCCTTGTAGCTAACTGTTACTGTACTTATAGATACCTAAATGGAAACTAAGAGAAGTTCGTACCTTGTTCAGAGTCACACAGTAGTGACAGAGCTGGATTCTTTTTTATTTATTTATTTATTTATTTTTATTTATTTATTTTTTCCCCCAAAGCCCCAGTAGATAGTTGTATGTCATAGCTGCACATCCTTCTAGTTGCTGTATGTGGGACACGGCCTCAGCATGGCTGGAGAAGCGGTGCGTCGGTGTGCGCCCGGGATCCGAACCCGGGCCGCCAGCAGTGGAGCACGCGCACTTAACCGCTAAGCCACGGGGCCGGCCCACAGAGCTGGATTCTAATCCAAGTCTTACTCCAAAACTCATGCTTGTTCTCCTGGGCTTTGCTGCCTCACAACAAGGAGCACCCAGTAAAGAGATCTTAACGTGAATGAAGGACTGTGGTACAAGATCTCTACCCTCAATGAACTGAAAATCTAGACACACATACAGTGTTTTTTCTCAGAGGCTAACAGTTTCATTATAGAACTCAAACCTGTGGCCACAAGAAAAAAATTCACAGCTCAACAAGTCCCAAATAAGTGAAATAGATTTTTCAAATGCAAAAGATATGCCGTAGGAAGAATGCATTTCCAGTACGGGTGTCAAGGAACTCTTCCTGGAGGAACTGGAATTTCAAGGATGGGTGGGATAGCAGGAGGCAGAGAAGGCAGAAGGGTACAGGATACATTTGGGGAGTGGGGTTAGAGGGGATAACAGACACAAAACTTTGGGATTCGAGGGACCCTTGATATCAATGAGAACCATTCATCCATTTTATAATTGGAAAAACTTATTTTCCAGACTTTGGTCACACTAAGTTTCCTCATTCATTCTAAAAATAAGAGTTGAGCTTTACTATGTGCCAGGCTCTGTGCTCTGTGCTGGGTGTTAGAAGTACTATGGTGAGCAAAACAGATACCACCTTTGCCTTTGTGGAACTTATAGTCCAGAGGGGAAGTCAGATATTAATCGATAATCACATAAATATATAATTAAAACTGTGGTGGATGCTGTGAGGGAAAACTACAGAATGCCGTGAGATCCTACAAGAAGGCATCAGATCTGATCTAGCCTTGGAGTCATAGAACACCCCTTGAGTAGGTAACACTTGAAGTGAGGTGAACTGCTGAGGCTGGAGGGGAAGGGATGAGGGGGGTGATTTCAAACAGGGAACAACAAAAATAATAAACCTAGAATCTCTGAGGCCATAAAAGGATTAGCACATTGAAGGAACTGGAAGAAGGCTGGAAGGGTGACACAGTAAGGGAGAAGATTACTCTGGCTCTTAGGAGGAAAATTGAAAGGGTTTCCAGTTAGAACGCTCTTGGTGGTTGTCCAGGCGTGAGATGGTGGCTTTGACAAGAGTGTTGGTGAAGATAATGGGGGAGTAGACAAATTTAAGATATAGTGAGGAGACTGAGCCACTTGCCAATGTAGTAAATATAGAAGGGGAGCAAGAGAAAAGGAGGTATTAGGGATGATTTCTGGGTTTCTGGCTTTATCAAGTTAGTGGCTGATACTGTCAATCATTAGGCTAAGAGAGCATTAGAGGAAGGGCAGTTTTATCATGAAGATCATGAGTTTGAAGTCAGTTTTGTTGTTGTCCTTATTAATGTTGAGTAGATAGAATATTTATAAAATATAAGTCAGAGAGTTTAACAAGGCAGTGAAGCCCCATGTAGCTACCGCCCAAGTTAAGAAAAAGAACAGTATGGTTATCATTGAGGTTCCTGGTGTGTCCTTCACTATTTCATCCCATTCCTTTTTCCTTCATAAGTAAGCACTATCCAGAAGTTGTTCCATTTCCTTGCTTTGCTTTATCATTTTACCATATTTTATCCCTAAACAGTATCTTCTTTCATTTTCCATGCTTGTTAATGTTATATAAATGAAATCATGCTGTAGGTATTCTAAAACTTTTTTTTTTTTTGTGCTCAACATTGTGTTCCTGGAAAACATTCATGTGGACACATGCAGCTATAATTTATTCTTTTCTCCTCGGTATGGTATGAAGATCCCAGAATTTAATTATCTTTTCTGTTGACAATGGACATTAGGGTATTTCTGGTCTTTTACAAACAAGCCTGCTGTGAACTTTGTTTTTTTTTGTTTGTTTTTTTTTTGAGGAAGATCAGCCCTGAGCTAACATCCATGCTAATCCTCCTCTTTTTGCTGAAGAAGACTGGCTCTGAGCTAACATCTATTGCCAATCCTCCTCCTTTTTTTTTATTTCCCCAAAACCCCAGTAGATAGTTGTATGTCATAGTTGCACATCCTTCTAGTTGCTGTCTGCTGTGAACTTTCATCTGTCTGTGTGAGAGTATATTTGAGATGTGAAAAGGTTGGGTCAAAAGATTTGTACTTTTTCCAACTTTACTAGATAATGCCCAGTTTTTTCCCCTAGTAGTTATATAGGGGAATTTACATAGTCTCCCCAGCAGCATACAAGATTTTGAGACGTTCTGCTTCCTTGCCAATATGGGATATTGTCAAGCTTAATTTTTGCCAGTCTAGTGAGTATGAAATATTCTCTCACTGTGATTTTAATTTGCTTTTCCCAAGTTACTAATGAAGTTGAACATCTTTTAGTATGTTTATCAGTCGTTCATGCTCTTCTGTGACGTGCTGGTTCAAATCTTTTGCTCATCTTCTATTGCATTTTATGTCTTTTTCTTAATTGTATTCTTTATATATATCCTGGCTACGATGCTCCTTTGTCAATTATGTGGGTTGCAAATGTCTTTCAGTTTTGGGCTTGTCTTCACACTCTTTATGGTCTCTTCTGATGAACATATGCTCTTAATTTTAGTACAGTTGAATTTATTTTCCTTTAAGTTTATGCTTTTGTATTTTTTAAGAAATCTTTCCTCACTCAGGATCATAACATTATTCTCCTATATGTATTATTATCTGAAAGTTTTATAGTTTTCCCTTTTATATTCAAGTCTTTAATATGCCTAAAATGTGATTTTGGTGTGAGAAAGAGATCTTTATCTTAATTTTTTTTATTGTTTTGGTACCATGTATTGAGAAATCTGTTTTTTGCTCACTGATCTGCAGTGCCAGCTTTGTCACAATTCAGTTTTCCATATGTATGTGGAACCACTCCTGGGCTTTGGGGTGTATGCCACTGTAGTGTTTGCACGATCCTATACATTGCCTTACTAGCTGTAGTATTAGGATAAGTCTTGGTGTCTGGTAAGACAAGTCTCCCCACCTACTTCTTTTTTAGGAATATTTTGAATATTTTTAGCCTCTTGCTCTTCCACAGAATAGCTTGTCAAGCTCCTAAAAAAAAAAACCTGTTGGGGTATTGATTGGAATTGCGTTGAATCTGTAGATACGTTTGGGGAGCATTGATTACTTTAAAATGTGAGTTTTCTTATCCAAGAACATGGTCTGTCTCTCCAGATATTCAGTATTGCTTTTTGTTTTTTTTTAAATGACTCTCAGAAAGGTTTTGTAATTTTCTCCATAAAGGTTTGTTATCTATGTTAAATTTATTCCAAGGTGCTTTAATTCTTTTATACCACTTCTAATTTGTGTCATTTTATTTATTTATTTTTTTTGTGAGGAGATCAGCCCTGTGCTAACATCTGCCAATCCTCCTCTTTTTGCCGAGGAAGACTGGCCCTGGGCTAACCTCCATGCCCATCTTCCTCCACTTTACATGGGATGCCACCACAGCATGGCCTGACAAGCGGTGCATCGGTGCGCGCCCGGGATCTGAACCAGTGAACCCTGGGCCGACGCAGCGGAGCACACGCTTAACCGCTTGCGCTGCCAGGCCAGCCCCTAAATTGTGTCATTTTAAAAATTACTTTTTGTATTTGTTGCTGACATATAGAAATACTGTTATTTTTGTATATTGATTTTTTTTGCACCCCTTATTCTTATTAAGCTTAGTAATGAATCTATAGAGTCTTTGAGTTTCTTTAATAACAATCATATCATCTATAAATAAACACAGTTTTGTTTCTTTCCAATTCTTATAGTTTTTTCTTTGCCTTATTCTGTTGTTTTCTTATTGCCAAGGGTTTTTTTTCCTCTTATTGTTGAGTTGTAAGAATTTCTTTTATATTTTGGATACCACTCCTGTATCAAATGTGTCTTTTGCAGATATTTTCGTCCAGCCTATGGCTTGTCTTCTCATTCTCTTGACATCGTTCTTTGCATAGCAGAAGTTTCTAATTTTGATGAAGTCCAGCTTATCAGTTATTTCTTTCATGGATCATGCCTTTGGTGTTGTATTTATTAACAAGTCATTGTCATACGGAAGGTCATCTAGGTTTTCTCCTATTTTATCTTATAGGAGTGTTATAGTTTCGAGTTTTACGTTTAGTTCTGTTATCCATTTTGAGGTAATTTTTATGAAGGATGTAAAGTCTGTGTCTAGATTTACTTTTTTACATGTGGATGTCCAGTTGTTCCAGCACCATTTGTTGAAGAGGCTATCTTTGCTCCATTGTGTTGCCTTTGCTCCTTTGTTAAAGATTAGTTGACTGTACTTATGGGGGTCTGTTTCTGGGCTCTCTCTTCAGTTCCATTGATCTATTTGTCTCTTCTTTTGCCAGTACCGCACTGTCTTGATTACTGTAGCTTTTAGTAAGTGTTGAAATCAGATAGTGTCAGTCCTCCAGCTTTGTTCTTCTCCTTCAATATTATGTTGGCTGTTCTAGGTCTTTTTCCTCTCCATATAAACTTTAGAATCAGTTTGTTGATATCCATAAAATAACTTGCTGGGATTTTGATTGGGACTGCATTGAATCTATAGATCAAGTTGGGAGGAACTGACATCTTGACAGTATTGAGTCTTCCTATCTCTGAACATGGACTATCTCTCCATTTATTTAGTTTTTTTAAATTTCATACATCAGAGTTTTATAGATTTCCTCATATAGATCTTAGACCTATTTTGTTAGATTTATACCTAAGTTTTTCATTTTTAAGGGTGTTAATGTAAATGGTGTTGTGTTTTTAATTTCAGATTTCACTTGTTCATTGTTGGTATTAACCTTGTATCCTGTTCTGGGAGTTTTTTTGTCAGTTCATTTGGATTTTCTACATAGACAATCATGTCATCTTCAAAAAAGACAGTTTTATGTTTTCTTTCCCAATCTGTATACCCTTTATATCCTTTTCTCGCCTTACTGCATTAGCAAGGACTTCCAGCACAATGTTGAAGAGGAGTGGTGAGAGGGGATGTCCTGCCTTGTACCTGATCTTAGTGGGAAAGCTTTGAGTTTCTCACCATTGAGTATGGTGTTAGCTATAGCACATTAGGTGCTAAGGGCCTCAGGTAAAGCAGCCAGAGTGGAGAGGAGAGCTCCATGTGGGGTATGGTGCACAAGAAAACTCAGTGGAAATTGGCGACTGATTCTTTTTCTGCCTAACTCTGCCTAACACAATGACTTGTATAAGACTTATTTGTTCTTTTGATTTTCACTGGAAAGGGTCACTTGTATCTCTCAAGTTCAGATTGATGGGTAGCAGAATGAGTACAGGCTTTAGATCCAGAAGACCTGGGTTTCTGTCACTGAAGTGTGTGCTTTGGGGCTAGTCCCTAAGGTGCATTTCCTTATGAATGGACACAATGAAGGTTGGTTGTAAGGACTAGAGGTAATGGGAAGTGCTTACACATGTTCTACAAACTATAGCTGCTGGTGCTGCACCATGCTATTACGATTATTACTATTGCTATTATTAACATTATTAGTAAGAGACCCATAAAGATGGGTCAACATGGCCAAAACTGTTTTTCTTTCCCATCAGATGCCCTCTCCCTCCTGTTTTCTGCCTTGCATAATGTTACCATTCATCCAGGTGTCTGAGCTACAGACTTGGGAGTTGTCTTCACCCTGCCCCTTGGTCGTGCTGAACTTGTCTGTTACTCCTTTGCACATGCTGCCCTTTACTCAGAGTGCTTGTTTCCCTCCCACCACTTTCCACCTGGACTTGCATGCTTAGGAGGCCTCATCTGATTGCCCCAAACAGTTAATCCCTCCTTGCTCTGATCTCTCATAGCACCTTGTATGTCCTCTGTTACAGCATGATTTTATTGTTTTATAATTAGCTGTATGTATGTCCACCACCAGCCTCCATGCTTCTGTGGGTCAGGTACTCTGTCTGATTGTATCCCCAGAAGACAACACAGAGTATTGATAAGGGTTTATTGAATTATGGGATCCTGAATCCATTCTTCAAACTTCCCCTGCACTACCTGTGTTGTCACCCTATGAGAATTCAGAAGGGCAAGTGCTTCTTCCCAAAACCCTAGGCCCAAGTTACTACATCCTAATCTGAGGAGAGATTGGCTGGGTTGCAAGCTAAACATGAAAGTCTCTGGCTTGAGATGGAGCAACAGAAGCATAAGGTGAGGGAATTTGAGGGAGCAGAGTATATGTGAGGAGATTCAAGTCTTCACAATGAGATGTTGATGCCATATGACCTTTTTTTTTGGAGAGGAGAGTACAAGAACCACTAGGGATCTAAGAACTTACATATTCAAAGCTTCCTGGATCCTCTGCTTTGACATTGAGCGTGAATGGAACAAAGTTAGTCCCAACCCACCACCACCACCACTATTGCCATTGCTGAAGAGATAGACTGAAATAAGTAAGTGGGCAGCTCTTGGTCTGGGGCCAAAGTGTGAGGTACCCACCAGGTCTGCTGTGGGGCAAGGTGAATATCATTTGTTTCAGAAGTTCTCTCTTTGGCTTTAAGGCAGCTATGGAGGCATCAGTACTGCTTCATCCAGCCCCATGTTTCAAGGAGCATTGTTCTTAGGTCGTTGTAGGGCTGTCTGGGAGCTTCTTGAGTGGGACTGCCTCTGCTGGTTTTTGGCATCTGGGGTAAAGATGTAGGTCCTGTTGGACTCTGGATTAATAGGATTAAATATATACTCAGTGAGAGTGGGAGGAGGAGCATTCCTTTGGCTAGTAGATCATGACAATACGAACTGATTGTTTTAAAGAGGAGGAGCATCTTCCCAGAGTCCTGGCTAGATTCCACAGAGGTAATAGCCATGTTCCTTCCCGGATTGTCAGTTGCTTAAATTGGGGTGAGTGTTTGCCTCTTGCTGCACTAGGTCTGAGCTGGATGCCTGAGTCATGCAGGGTTCTGATCTTGTCTCTTTTATGTACTGTTTTCAGGGAAGATTTCCTGGCTGTGTGTTCTTGTAGGATGCAGTGGAGAACAGAATTTCAGAGAAATAGTGATGGTCCTAGAGGAGACAGGAAGGGAGGGAGAAAGGGTTTATAATGTAGTGTAATCTCTGCTTTCACCTGCAGGTCACTGCTGAAACTCAAGAGAAAGAAAAACTCATCACACATTTGCAGGAGAAGGTTGCGTCCTTGGAAAAGAGACTGGAGCAGAACTTCTCAGGAGAAGAACACGTGCGGGAACTCCTGAAAGAGGTAGTAGCTCTCTTTGGGCTGGCCAGTGTTGGGAAAGCAATGGTAACACTGGAGATTTCACAAAATCCTAGAGTTTCAGAGCCGGAGAGTCTGCAAAGAGCTTGGTGAGAAGAGCACTGTCCCCAACTTTTGATTGTCCTGCTGTCAGCAAAAACAGCCTCATGTCACCTGTGTGTGACATGTTTTCCTCAGGGAAAGGGAGAACTTCGTTCAGAGATACATATGAGCAAATACCATCCTCGATTTACGCCACTTGGTCTGTCTTGTCTTACCACCCTGCTCTCCTTCTCCACGCTTTTGCACTTTCATTGGCCAAGGAAAATAGGGCAGCGAACAGACTCTCCTTAGCTGAAGGAGACTATTGAGTGGATTGGCCTTTTGCCCAGTGGTGTAGGTGAACTTGCTTTCTCATCAGGTCTGAGCTCGTCTGCCCACATTCTGCTGCTCCTTCTCTCTGTATGCCAGTGATTGGCCTCACCACGACAAAGGTGACAAAGCTAAGGCCTTGGGCCTTGATTAGACCCTCATTTTCTGTCTTCAGTTAGTTTCAACTAAATATCTCCCTCTTCACTGCCACTGCTGTACTTCAGGGCTTCCTGCACCTCTAGCCTAGTCTATATTAGAAGTCTCCACACTTGCCTGCCCACCATCAGTCTCTCCTCTTTCACCCTCTGACATAGTCTTCCACACTCACTGCCAAACTGATCTTCCTCAACAACATTTCTGACCACATCACTCCCTTACAGAGCTTCCACAACTCCCCTACAGTCTACAGTGAATGTAATGTGGGTTCTAGGGTATAAATTGATTTCTAGAACCAGGCTACCTAGGTTTATATCTCGCCTCCTCTACCTTCTAGTTTGTGACTTAGAGCAAGTAACTTAATCTCTTGTGTTTGTTTTCTGCCTCTGTAAAATAGGGCTAATAATTGTATCAAAGGCATAGAACTATCGTTAGGATTAAATGAGTTACAGTCTGTGAAGTGCTTCGAATGAGGCTTAGAACATAGTGGGGTTGAGAGGTCTCGGTATATTTCAGCTATTAATAGTATAATCATTATTAGTGTGCCGTCATCATTATTAATAAAGTTTAGTATGCATAGGAGTTCTTTGGGGAGTTTGTTTAAAGTATATATCTCTGGCCTTCCCCTCAGAAGTTCTGATTTCAGTAGGCTTGGAGTGAGGCCTCAAGTTTAACAGCCAGCCCTCCCCCGCAAGTAAGTCTAGTGCCAGTGTTTGGACCACCCCACTTTGAAAAATATTGCCTACAGAATTAAATTCAAACTCCTTTCTGTAGCATAAAAAGTTTCTCATGTTCTGGCCTGTTGTCTAATTTTCTACTCTTGTTTCTTGACCTGAATCCACCATCACTTTAACTTTTGGCAACTTGTAGCTCCCTGAGTGTCCCAGGCTGTTTCACGCCTCCGTTGATCATCCCTCTGCCTGTGTGCACCCCCCACCCCGCCACCTGTGAATTATAAAGCCTCCCACTTTCCTGAGGCTGTATTTCCTGCTCTTTGCTCCTTCTTTGTGGGCACTTATTGCACTCTATTGTATAATTTTTTTGTTAGTCTTTTACCCCAGCCTCAAGGTCAAAGGACTGTGTCAAATTTATCTCTGTGTACTTTATGATATGCGAATTTTATCTCAGCTGTTATTTTTTAAAAATGTATGTGTGTCCCTTGTGCCTCACACAAATCATAGTATGTTTTAGATATCAGTAAATATTTATTCAATGGAGAAACGACTGTTTTCTTTTACTCTTCTTTCTACTTACAGAAAATGGTTGCTGAGCAGAATTTGGAGGACACCAGGCAGCAGCTCTTGGCAGCCAGAAGCAGCCAGGCCCAGGCCCTTGACGTCCTGGAGACTCGGGTACTGGCCTCAGTCCCGTGATTCCTGTGTATGGGTGCTAACCTGGTGGGATGACACGGTTGTGGCTGAGAATCCCCTCGGGTCAGAGGTTTTCTTTCAAAGGGACTGTTTTTTGGATCTTACTTACACAAGGTTGGGTTAGTCATTTTCTTCATTCTTGCCTCATCACCATCATTGCTCCACACAAAGTTGTTCTTGTGTTTGTTTATTCCTTTTTATCCCTGTTCCCCTCCTTCCCTTAGGAAACCATTCTAATGTGGTTAATCTCTTAATAGAGATCCTTTTATTGTTGGGTTACCTTAAAATGGGTGGCATTGTTTTGAGTGCATGTATGTTAATTTAGGTAAATGACATAGCTCTGCATATGTCTTCTCTGTTACTTTCCAGTGCCCCAGCTTCTATCTGTGTCCACCTCATTGAACTTACCTACTCTACTTTGTAGTTATCTACTAGATGTTAGACATCCAGATTGCCTTCTTCTTTCTGTCACCACAGATTACACTGCAGTGAACATCCTTGTCCCTGTTCCTTAAGGATAGAGAGTGCATATGACCTCACGTGACTAAGTAGGACAAGAATGTTCCCAGAAGGGCTGCACCTGGCTTTACTCCCCCAGCATGCACGAGGGTCCCTATATCTGCATCTCTGCCTTTTCCAGCAGTGGCACATCCCAGCCTTTTAATTTTTTTGCCAGTTTAATGAGAATGGAGTGGCGGAAGGGGCAAGGGATCTCTGTGGGGCCTCTCTATAAGAACACTAATCCCATTCATGAGAGTTCCACCTTCATGACCTGAGCTCTTCCCAAAGGCCCTGTATCCTAATACCATCCCATCAGGCATTAGGATTTCAACATATGAATTTTAGGGGGACACAAACATTCAGACCGTGGCAAATGCTTACCTCCTTTTTAAAATCTTTCTTATTTCCTGATAAATATATTTAAAACTATACTTTTCTCTTAATACAGTTTTGTTTGTTTTATTATAATTCAGTTCTAACTATTTCTATCTGTTTTTTTACTGTTGTAAAATATATATAACATAAAATTTAGCATTTCAACCATGTCTCGGTGTATAATTCAGTGGCATTAAGTACATTCACGTTGGGCTGGCCCAGTGGCTTAGCGGTTAAGTGCGCGCACTCCGCTGCTGGCGGCCCGGGTTCAGATCCCGGGCGCGCACCAATGCACCGCTTCTCCGGCCATGCTGAGGCCGCGTCCCACATACAGCAACTAGAAGGATGTGCAGCTATGACATACAACTATCTACTTGGGCTTTGGGGGAAAAAAAGAAGGAGGATTGGCAATAGATGTTAGCTCAGAGCTGGTCTTCCTCAGCAAAAAAAGAAGGGGATTGGCATGGATGTTAGCTCAGGGCTGGTCTTCCTCACAAAAAAAAAAAAAGTACATTCATGTTGTTGTGCAACCATCACCACCATCCGTCTCCAGAACTTTATCACCTTTTCAAACTGTAACTCTGTACCAATTAAAACAGTAACTCCCCATTCTCTCCTCCCACCGGCCCCTGGTAGCCACCATTCAACTTTCTGTCTGTGAATTTGATGACTCTGTGTACGTGATATTAGTGGAATCATACAATATTTGTCCTTTTGTGTCTGGCTTATTTCACTTAGCATAATATCTTCAGAGTTCATCCACGTTGCAGCATGTGTCAGAATGTCATTCCTTTTTAAGGCTGAATAAGCCTTTTTAAGACTTTCATTTCATTGTATGTATATAATACGTTTTGTTTATCCATTCTTTTGTAGATGGACATTTGGGTTGTTTCCACCTTTCTGGCTATTGTGAATAGTGCTGCTGTGAACATTAGTGTAGTGCTGTGAACAAGATTTTTGTGTGGGCTCATGCTGTCATTTCTTTTGGGGGTATACCTGGGAATGGAGTTGCCAGGTCATATGATGACTCTATACTTAACCTTTTGAGGATCTGAATCTTTCTTGAGCTCTGCCTCTAAATTGGGACTTGGGTAGATATTTTCTGAACTCAGGAGTTTAAAAAGCTAGGTTTCAGTCCTAGCTTTTTGGCTAGGCTCTACCACAAAGAGAATTCATGACAGTGGATGAGTAACATTACTGTTCTCCTCTATGGAAATACTCACACTATTCTCATGGGGTTGTTTCAGTTGAATCTTACATGTGACTGTATAGGAAGAACGATGAGATTTAAATATACCCTCTCATTGGGTCCTTGCCTCTCCTGACAAAGCTGCAGCCTTCCTTGTGTGTATGTTTGCATAATCAAGTTCCCCAAGGTTGGACCTTATTCAACAAACAAGAGGACTTTATAAGAGAAATTGGCAAAGATAGCTTGAGTCAGATAAAAATGTCCTGTTAGAGAGCCAGGTTGAGCTCAGTGCTGGGCAGCGTGTCGTCCTGTCCGCTGGGCCTGCCTCATGTCCCAGTGCAGTGCCAGGGACCTAGTCAGGCTTGGTCGATATCTGTGGAGTGAGTGAAACCTAAGTTTGTATCATGAGCAGTAATCCCACTTCTGGTAATCTATCCTAAGCAAGTGATTCAAACCAGGTCAAAAAATGTTGCATAAAGATGTTAACTGCTGCCTTATTTTAGATGGGGAAATGGAAAACAACCCAAGTGCCAGCACGGTAGGCAGCGATTCAGTTAATTATGAAACACCCTTTGAGGAAACAATCCAAGGTCTGAAGACTACGTGGAAACACAGAAGGAAACTTGAGTGAGGAGGAAAAATATAGAGTTTTACTAGAATTGTATAAAAAGTTGTTTAAAAAAGTCATAAAATACATGGAAGCAACCCAAGTGTCCCTCGACTGATGACTGAATAAAGAAGATGTGGTATATATATACAATGGAATACTACTCAGCCATAAAAAAATGACAGAATCGTCCCATTTGCAACAACATGGATGGACCTAGAGGGTATTATGTTAAGGGAAATAAGCGAGAAAGAGAGAGACAAACACCACATGATCTCACTCATATGTGGAAGATAAACTAACACACGGACAGAGAAAACTGATTGGTGGTTACCGGGGGCAAAGGGGGGTGGGGAGTGGGCACAAGGGGTGAAAGGATGCATTTATATGGTGACTGACAAACACTAATGTACAACAAAAATTTCACAATAAACAAACAAAGTCGTAAAATAGACTGGAAGAAAACACATTAGAATGGTAGTGCTGTATATTGGTAAGACTTATGGCTATCTTTTTTCTAATTTAAAAATTTTCTGTAATGTACCTGTTTTATGACTTAAAGCAGTTTGTTACTACTGTTCAGTTTCTTTTGAATGAAAGAGTGCTTCTGTTTCCTCCTCAGGTACAAGAACTAGAGCAGAGCCTGCAGGCCTCTGAGGAGAAGCTAAAACAGAGCAGTGACATCGTGGCAGCTCAAGAAGCTCAGATTCAGGAGCTTGTAAGTGGTTATTGTGGCTGCTGTGTTCCAGGCCCTTGATGCTCTCCCCTTATGCCCTTGCACATGCCCCAGACTCACTCCCAGCTTCTGGCATGGTACCCGGACCCGACCTTAGATACAGTTGTGCTGAATGTGAACAGCGGGGCAGTGCAGATAGAGGGAGTCAGGATGTGCTGGAGGACCTGAGTTACCCAGAGAGGAGAGGCTGGCTAAGGCGCGCCTGACAGCTGGCCCTAGGGCCCAGCCTGGTTCTGGGACTGTTCGAGGTAGTAGCTCCACTGGCAGGCGTACCTCAGCTTCCAGCCAGGGCTGTGGAGAGCAGGTACTGGCTTTGGGGAGAAGACAGTGAGGACTTGGCCGGCCGTACAGCCCCTAGGTGGGGTGTTGAGTTAGAAACTAGAGAAATAAAAACAGCTTTTATGGCATGTTTGACGTGTCCTGGGCACTGTGCTAAGTTCTCTGCACATGTTTGCATTTAGTCCTTGCAGGAGACCTAAGACGGATGTACTGTTATCATCGTTCTCTAGAGGAAGCAGGCTCAGAAGGACCCAGTCATTAGCTATGGTCTCCTAGCTAGCAAATGGCAGAACTCACATCTTTCTTAGGTCAAAGCCCTTGTTCTCTGTCACTGTGTTCAGTCTACTGCTTCCAGGAAACGCTTCAGCCATAGAGGGTGGCACTGAGTAGGGTGAAGGAGGGCTGTGTCTTAGGACTGGCTGGTGCCCAAAGCTGTCCCCCCAGCACCAAGACTAATCCCAAACTCCAGCTCCTGAGCAGGCCAGGGGCAGTAGGCAGAGTGTACAGGGGGGGACGTTAGTAGCACCCACGCTGAAGGAGGTCAGGAAGGAGAGTTGTTTCTATCGGACACCCATCTTTGGGTCCCCAGGGGAGAGAATAAGGCCCCCATTGTCACCGTGAGTAGCTGTCCTCTGGTACCCCTGCAGGCCGCCACAAGCAAGGAGAGCAGCCGTGCCCAGCAGCAGGTCCTCGCTGTGGAGCAGCAGTGCAGGGAGCGCATCCACGCGCTGGAGGCCCAGCTCGCTGCCCTAGAGAGAGCTCGGGCGGCGGAGCAGACAGCCGCAGAGCGGGAAGTGGTGAGTGCGGACAGGAGTGAGGCCGGGCACGAGCGCACCGGGTTCCTGTGTGGCTGGGCTGCCAAGTAGTTTGACGGGAAGAAGACCAGCCCCCCTCTGAACTAGGAAACCGCTTTTTTGAGCAGTGATATCTCCCTAACAAGACACCTGCTCGTGAGACTGGATGTGAAAGGGCTGCTTTTTCCAGAAACCCCAGAACAGATGGGTTTTCTTCTTCCTTGGGCTGCACAGGGACTTCCTGTCCCTTCCTGACCAGTCCCACCAGCTTCTCCCACTGTCTGTCTAGAATTTATATTGTTCTTTCCTAATGGCTTCTCCCTTTCGCTGGTCCCCCTCTCTGTTCCACAGTCTTCAGGATCAAGTGCCTTATTTCTTCCTGTGAGGAGTTTGTCAGGTGGCTGGCTCTCTTTTCTGACTTCCACCCCCATTCTCATCTCCCTGCAGTGACAAAAAAAGGGGGGTTGGAGTTTTTAAAGATTCCATGGTGGGGCCAGCCCTGTGGCATAGTGGTTAAGTCTGGCGTGCTCCGTTTAAGCAGCCCAGGTTCGGGGGTTCAGATCCTGGGCATGGACCTACGCTACTAATGAAGCCATGCCATGGTGGTGATCCACATACAAAATAGAGGAAGATTGGCAACAGATGTTAGCTCAGAGTGGATCTTCCTTATGGGAAAAAAAAATGATTCCATGTCAAAGAGATAGGACTGTACCCAAGGGAAATATGGTCAAGACCTTTTCTTTTTATATATACTTTTCTCAATTTGCAGAGAGAGCTGGAGCAAGAAAATGCAGCCCTTAAAGAAAGTAAGAATGAATGTGAATGTTCTTTACAGCATCACCAACTTGAGCTAAAGAAGCTAAAGGTATTTATCTAATTGAATCAGTTTCAGAAAAGTGTCATGTCTCGTTCGTATGTATTTGGAGCAGCCAAGTGAAAGTTCTGTACTTAAAGTGGAGGAGGAGTGGAACTGGCATTTGTTCAATAGTTCTGTTAGGCATTTACTAGAAATTGTTACCTCTTGGGGGCCGGCCCCGTGGCTTAGTGGTTAAGTGCGCGTGCTCTGCTACTGGTGGCCTGGATTCGGATCCCGGGCGTGCACCGATGCGCTGCTTCTCCAGCCATGCTGAGGCCGCATCCCACATACAGCAACTAGAAGGATGTGCAACTATGACATACAACTATCTACTGGGGCTTTGGGGGGAAAAATAAAGGAGGAGGATCAGCAATAGATGTTAGCTCAGAGCCGGTCTTCCTCAGCAAAAAGAGGAGGATTAGCATGGATGTTAGCTCAGGGCAGATCTTCCTTACAAAAATAAATAAATAAATGAAATTGTTACCTCTTTAAGTCCTCTCAGTGATCCAGGACGGTAGGAAGAATTATGCTCATTTTGCAATTAATGTCATTGAAGTTCCGAGTGTACATAATCTGTCCAAGTTTCATCGTTAGAGGTGGTGCTAGTCTGACTTTTCAGTCCACCACAGAGGCCAGCCCTTCCTTTGCATCATTGTCAACAGCTGCCTGAAAGTGATGCTGTAAAGCACCACTGTTGCTGATTTTAACAGTGAGACTAGGAGAGCAGGGCCTTAGGTGGTCATAAGGACTTTGTTTATATCAGGGACCATGTACAGAAATGAAGAATGAATCTGCTGGATTGTCACCCTTTCCCTTCTGAGAATGGGGTGCTTTAATTGGATGCTGCCCCCTTCATTCCCTGGACAAAACTGGGTGCAGAGGAAAGAGATTCTGCCACTTTCTAAGAGCTGTCCAGGCTCCCCTGTCCCGTTTCACAGTAGTCTTTAGACGATGGGTCGTTGCAGTACTTGCCCAGCTTGGTCACAGCACCAAGATCTTGTCGATCCTTTGGCAGAGGTCCTGTCTGAGAACGGCCATGGCTGAGGGCCTGTGCCGAGTGACCTCTCGGTAACCGTCTCTGCCACGTGACGCAGGTGCTGATGCAGTAGTGCCCTGTCGTGGGAAGTGTGTGCTTTAGAGTCAGCTGCTTTTTCATGCGTTCCTTCAACAGACATTTGAGTACCTCTGGAGGCACCATTGCAGGTGCTGGGTGTGGCAGTGAGCAAAACAGACAAAACATCCCCTGTGGAGCTTGGGATTAGAGAGAGTAAACGAGTGATAAATGGTCATAAGTGCCCTGAAGGAAAAAAAAAGGGTGAAGGACAGAGAGTAGGGAGGAGAGGGCTCTTTTAAATTTGTAGGTGAGGGAGAGCTTCATTGATGTTGGAGCAAAAGATCTGAATAAGGAGAAGGGGTCAGCAATGTGAATGTTGGGGGAAGGAATATTCCAGACAGAAGAAACAGCAAATAGAAAGGCTCCAAAGAAGAAAAAAGCTTGGTTTGTTCAGAGAACAGCACAAAGGCGAGCGTGGCTGCCGCTTAGTGGGCCGGGGGAGAGCGGTAGGTGATAGTGAGGGGGAGGCAGGAAAGCCCTTGGAGGTTTCAAGCAGAGAAGTGATGTGAGAAGTTTTGTTTTAAAAGCGTTACTCTGGCTCTATGTGGAGAATGTTCTGTAAAGGAGGCAAGTGCAGAAGCAGGAAGACCTGTTAGGAGGCTCAGCTATTACTGTGCTAGTATATTGAAGGATATAAAAGACAAAATTGAAAATTTCAGCAGAGATTTGGAAACTGTAATAAAAGACAGCAGTTTTGAAAAGCAATCAAATTCAAATTTTAGAACCGAAAAATGTATAGCGGAAACTAAAAATGCAGTAGATTACAAAAGGGCGTGCAGAAACTCTTTGGGGTAATGGATATTTTCACTATTTTTATTGTGGTGATGGTTTCACATAATTCATCATATTGCCCACTTTGTATGCAGTTGATTATTTGTCAGTTCTACTTCAGTAAAGCTGTTTACCAAAAAAATGAATGAGTTTAACAGCACATTAGAACTAAAGAGAGGGCCGGCCCCATGGCTTAGTGGTTAAGTGCGCGCGCTCCGCTGCTGGCGGCCCGGGTTCGGATCCCGGGCGCGCACCGACGCACCGCTTCTCCGGCCATGCTGAGGCTGCGTCCCACATACAGCAACTAGAAGGATGTGCAGCTATGACATACAACTATCTACTGGGGCTTTGGGGGGAAAAAATAAATAAATAAAAATCTTTAAAAAAAAAAAAAAGAACTAAAGAGAGAATGAGTGAAATGGAAGACAGGACAGAATGAAATACAGAAAGTAAGTGATAAAAGACATTAGGATTCTGTGAGGTGTTTTATCATGTGTCAGTGGAGGCCACGAAGGAAATGAAAAAAACAAGACTGAAACAATCATTGAAGAGATAATGGCTGAGAGTTTTCCAAAGTGAGGAAAACTGTCAAGTCACAGGTGTAAGAACCCTGACAAATCCAAACAGGGTAAATGTTAAAATCCATACCCAGACACAGCGTGATGGGAGAACTAAAGAAAACTGATAAAACACAGACAAAAAATTAGTCACCAACAGACTTGCACTAAAGGAAGTACTAAAGAGCATCTTTCAGGTGAAAGAATATTCTAGATGGAAGTACAGAGGATGTAAGGAAGTAAGAAAGAATGAAGAGCAATGATTATTGCAAATATGTACACAAGAAGAAACAGAAAATCTGACCCACAGTGTGTCATTCATGGTCCAGTCAGGAGAAAGGAGCCACCCCAGTTATTCGATGAGAATTTATGTTCTATTGTGAAGTTTTTAATCCAGCACTGAAACAGTTAAAAGATACCACGAAGGTAGCAACTGCAGGAAGTAGCTTCCCACCCTAGGACTAAGGGAACAAAGTGAAGAAGTGGGAATTATTAAACCTAGGATTTCAGAGCCCCACAGATTTGACACTCAGGCCTCTGAGGGGGGCGCTGTACCGTTGGCGCTGGTGTGTGTGTCGGGGGCTGGGGCAGTGAAGGAATTCAGTCTCAAGTGTTGGAAAAACTGAAAGTGGATGCAGCTGCTGCTTTAGGAAGACATTGCTGCTGCCAGGGCCAAGCAGCGCTGCTCACAGAAACAGAAGCTGACAGGAAGGAGCAAGTCTTTTTTCTCCCTCCTCCTGCCTTGCAGTCTCCCTGGAGCTCCCCCTGTTGGCAGAGATTAATATGGGCAGCTGGATGAGCAGAGATGTGGTTTGCCAAGTCCCAGGTGTAGCATCACAAAGCAGATTATAAAAGGGTGGGTGTGGGCTGAGAGGCAGTAACTTAAAAACCAGCACACGCAGGCTGTTTAGAAGTGTGGTTAATTTTCAACATTTGGGGAATTTTCTCGATATCTGGGATTTCTAGTTTAATACCATTATGATCAGATAATACTCTGAATGATTTCAGTCCTTTCACATTTATTTAGACTTGTTTTATGACCCAACCTATAGTCTATCTTGGTAAATATTTCAGTGCACTTGAATATATATGGCCCAGTGGTGTAGTGGTTAAGTGCATGCCCTCTGCTTCAGTGGCCAAGGGTTCACAGGTTTGGATCCCAGGCGTGGACCTACACATCGCTCATCAAGCCATGCTGTGGTGGCAACCCACATACAAAATAGAGGAAGATGGGCACAGATCTTAGCTCGGAGATAATCTTCCTCAAGCAAAAAGAGGAAGATTGGCAGCAGGTGTTAGCTTAGAGCCAATTTTCCTCACTAAAAAAAAAAAGAAAACAATATATATTCTGCTGCTGTTAGGGAGAGCATTCTATAAATGCTAATTAAATCAAGTTGGTTGATAGTAGTTGTTCAAATCTTCTGTATGTTTCTGATTCTCTTTTTTTTTTTTGGTCTACTTATTTTATCAGTTACTGAGAGGGATGTCCTAAATCTTCTACGATGATCATAGATTTGTCTCTTTCTCCCTTTCGTTCTGTCAGTCTTTGCTTCAAATATTTTGAAGCAGTATTTTTAGGTGCACACATATTTAGAATTGTTTGTATCCACATTTTTCAAAATAGCTGTTCCCTGAGCCCCTCTGGGGACATCATTCCCAGGTGCAGAGAGCTGCCGGATGCGGGTAGCGTGGGCCCCTGCAGCAAACCTGAGCTGTGTCCATCAACCTCGGGTCCCACGGACCTGGATCGGATGTGGCCTTGTGGCAGTAGCACAGACTTTCGAACCACGTAGACTCAGTTCTGTAAGCCAGCTTAGCCCCTCACTAGCTGATTCTGGAGGGAATCCAGTTTCCTTTTTTAAACTGAAGATGACAACCCGTGACTTCGGGAGGATTATCATGAAGATCAAGCATGACCTTGGATGGAAAGTGCCAAGTGCAGTTCCTGGCATGGAGGAGCTCTGAGTCTCCGCTTCCTAGCCTGCCCTGCTTTCCTGTCGTCTTGCTCACAGTCTGCCTCCAGTCCTCTTAGACATCAGCGGTCATAGTGTCTCTTCTGACTTCCCCAGAAAAGGCTCCTGCGGAGGCATGACATTCCTGTCACCCTCCCCACCTGGGCAGGCAGGGCCAGGGTTTCATAGCTCCAGCCTGAAACCTCCTGCTCCTCTTCCTGTATCAAGAGAGCCTTCCCCATGGCAGGTATTGTCTAGGGTAGTTAAGATCCCACCAGGCACCAATTTTCCTTGTCTACTAGAGGTGGTCTCATGGAAGGTCAGTTTTGACAGCTCTACAGTAAGAGCCAGAATGCCACTGGCCGTGAGACTGACATCTCCCACTTATCCTGGAGTAAGTGGAAAGGGAGATTTCATAGGAGAAGTTGAGTAGCTCACAGAACCAGAAAGACTTGTCTGACAGGAACCTGAGGTCTCAGATCTCTTCCTGCATCATGCTGTCTCCCCTGTCAGTCACCCAACTTTCGTCCTTGCTTTTCTCCACGATGTAGACTGCGTCCTACAGCAGCTCCAAGCTAGTAACACTCCAGCTTAGCACCCCCAGGGGAAAGAGGGCTTCTTCCTCTCAGCTTCACCATATGAAAAAGGATTCTGATATAAAAAGGGGTTCTGATAGGTTTATCTTGGGTGACAGAGCCACCCTCTGGACAAATTGATTTGGCCAAAGGGATGAGCTGTTGTGATTGGCCAGGCCTGAATCACATGCTTATCCTTCTAGCCACAAAATGGGGGTATCATTTTTGGCCAGAACCATGTGGAATTAGGTGGGAGTAGGGAAGAGCAACGATGAGGCTCTTACCCCAAAAAAGGGGTGATTCTGGGTGGACAGAAACAGCAGACATCCCTGACAGTATTCAGGCACCTGAGAAGTCATATTATTAATCTCGGGTTGATTGGCAAGTCCAGCATCGGTCTCGGGGAAGAGGACACGCAGGTTTGTTGGTTGGTCCCCATGCTCTGGAAAGGGCTCGTGAGGCAGCCCTGCTCGTGGTAGAAAGTACTCTGGGTGGCAGAGACTGGCATTCAAAGGCTTGGCTCTGAGCTCAGACAGATGCTGGCTTGAAACCTGCTGTGCCTCTTACTAGCTCTAGGACCTCAGGTAAATTACTTAGCCTCACAGAACCTCAGTTTTCTCTCCTATAAAATGGGTAATTTTGATGAGTCTGTGACATTTTGCCTCACTAAACTTCAGTAATTGTTTGTTATTTCTTCTGTAACTGGATTGTCCCAGTCCACTATTCCATTCACATGGGCCTGAGAGTCTTTCTTGTTCGGTGTTGATTTCATTTGACCAGCTCTTCAAGTTCTGGGTCCCCTAGCCTTGGCCCGAGTACTGGCTGGTGTGCTCATGGGACCAACGACCCTCAGTGGTGTGCCCTGGTGGGTTGTCCACCAGGACAGTTGTCAGAGGGATACAGAAGGCATTGCAGCAAGGGCAGCCTGGGAGCCTCAGAAAGCAGGAACAATGCTAGTCTGGCCCTGCAAGACAATATTCCCTCTGTGGGCTTCATGCAAAGCGTTCAACTAAAAACATGTGAGCTGAGTTTTTGAGCTCAATCTCCTGCCCGTTTTCTGTATTGTAGGAAGAATGGAGCCAAAGAGAAATTGTGAGTGTGGCAATGGCTCAAGCACTGGAGGAGGTGCGGAAGCAGAGGGAAGAGTTCCAGCAACAGGTAGGCCCTGTTTGACCCTGCGGTGTGAACTACCTCCCTGTCTGTCCAGGGCTCAGGAATGCTGTCAGCTGATTCCCCTCAGGTCTGCGGGAGGGCAAGAGAAAAATGTTATAAAGAAACACTCACCCCATAGGATGGCCTTTTTTGATTTTTGAGGGTCAGTTATTATAAACATCAGCTGAAAAAAGCCCATACCCAGGGACCTACTAGGCTCTAATTCTGTGAGGTGGGCCTCATTGCCCACAGGCCCTGGAGACCACATACAGTCGAGCTCTCAGCAGGCAGGGTGGGAAAGCCTTCCTTTGAAGACAGACTCAGCGTCAGGCCCCAAACCTTCTAGTTAATTGGCTCTGGGCTTTTGGTCAGTCCTTAACACGTGAGTCTCAGAGTTGCCTCTGAAAAGCCTCGAGGATAATCACCTTCCAGGATACCATAATGAGGTCATGTATGTATATCAGATGCGGGGCACGGCGCAGGCACTCAGGACATGGAGGTTATGGTCATGACAGCTTGTTGGAAGCCTGGGCAGAATAGCCACGTCTCCGATAGGCCCACTGCAGGACAGAGGGGCAGTGAGGGCTGTTGCCCCTGTGCAGGGCCTCTACCCAGGAGAATTGACTTGTGCATGTTTATAGGAGCAGAGGTTAACTGGGTTCTGTTCTAGGCTGTGGACTGCAGGGTGGGATTCATGGGGGACCCTGGGTAGTGGAAAAGTGGAGATTCCTTTAGGGGAGATGGGGTTCCTGCTGCCAACCTTCTCCCATGTTGGTTTTTCTCTCCAAGGCTGCTAACCTGACAGCCACGGTAGATGAGAAGGAGCAGATTCTGCAGGAAAAAACTGAAGTGATTCTCCAGAAAGAGCAGGAGATTCTCCAGCTGAAGAAAGGTGAAGAGTTTGCCCCTGGCTGAGCCCTCTCACCTGTCCCTGCCTAGCACCCCTACCCTGAAGTGGCCTAGTCCTGAAGCAGCATGGAGTCACCGGGTTCCCGTGCTCACCTCCCCTCTGCTGGCTTAGGTCATGACTCGGCCCTGCTGCAGACACACCAGCTGCAGAGCGAGCTGGAGGCCCTGAGGAGCCTGCGGGCGCAGGAGTCAGAGGCCACTGCGCGGGAGGGCCTGCTGAGGCAGCCGGGCCAGGCGCAGGGGTTGGCGCTCTCAGTCAGCGAGCCTCACGTAAGTCCCATCTGGCCCGCCAGGCCGTGGCGTGGTGGCAGCAGTGTGTGCTGCAGCAAGACACGGGGGGAGACGCAGGGAAGGGCGCTGGCGTCCACTCGCTACGGGACGTTGGGCAAGTCACTTCCCTGTGCTTTAGCTTCCTGCCTTTAAAGTGGGGCACTTCACTGACTAGGAGGTTGTGAGTCTTGAGGAGCCCACCAGATGTGGCTGCATCTGTCAGTGGTCGGGTGTTAAAGCCCTTTCCTTCCGAGCAGAGTCGCTGCATGGAAAGCTAATTGTCGCTCTGGAAGGCATTGGACTGGCTCTCCGTAGGTTAAGTTTGGTTCTTGGCCAGCCGCCCAGTGGAGCACACCAGTCCACACCTTTGGAACGAGTCTGGTCCTCTTCCCCATGGACCTTAGCTTGACCGTTACCTGTCCTGGCTCTCAACTTGCTGCCACTGCCCTGTAGGTAACCTTGAGGGCCATGCAGGACCCCACATACCAGCTTCCGGCTGCAGGGGGAATACCAAATGGTGAGATGGGGGCCATGGATCTGAGGCAGCTACAGAAGGAAAAACAGGACTTGGAGCAGCAACTTCTAGAGAAAAATAAGGTGAGGATGCTCTTTATCTCAGCCGTTTGTATCTCTGCTCTTTCCCTGTCCTTGTGCCTAAAACCATTTGTCCCTTGTTTGCTGGTGCCCCTGGGCACCTCCCGGGGGAGATACTACCTCTTCATCTAAAGGGGCATTCCTGGTTTTCCTCTCTTGTTTACCTCCTGCGTTGTCCTCTTCCCATCACACTCCCCCGTCCCCTACCCCCACTTGAGATAATGGCCCCAGTGTCAGAGCCTGAGCAGCAGCAGGCCTAGGTGTTCCCAGCCACCTCTGCTGTCACCAGCTGGGTCACATTGGACCAGTCACCTTACCTCTGCACGTCCTATGTACAGCTGTGAAATGATAGCCACGAGACCTGCCTTTAAGTGGTTTTTTGGGAGGATGGGGGTCGGGGGTGTTGGGGGGTGAAATGATTGTTAGCTGTCCTGCAAAATTTCTGGTATTTGGTAGAGGCTTAATAAATGTCATGATTCCACCCACCCACCCCTTCTCCACCAGGCCTCTGCACCTGTAAATGCAGGGTGTTATTTGATTCTGGTTTTTAAAGTGCCCTGTGAAGTTAAATGTGCTGGCTAGTTATTGCTCTGGCCTGAAATTCCGCCCCCAAATTGTGTGATTATATGTGTGTACTTTTTTTAGATCTTTAACAAAGGGAAAAATTGTTCTTTCTCTTTCCCTCCGACCCTCACATTTAATCTCTTACTGTGAAGTATAGCCTACACACAGAAAAATGACAAACACCGTGTGCCCCAGGGTCGAGCGCTCGACCTCTTCTGTAAATTGCACTCCCTCCCTTGGCGATCTCACCGTACTGTACACTGCTGGCTCCCACATCCATATCTCAGGTCACACAGCTCCCATGAACTCCAGACTCCTGTGTCTGTCTGCTCTGTATCTCTACATGAATGTCTGAAAGGCATCTGCAACTTAAAACATCCAGAACCAAACTTCAGATGCACCATGCTCCCCAGCGTCTACTGCCCTCTTTCCTGTCTCAGTAGACGGCAAAACCCTGGGAGTTGTCCTCAACCATGTTGTTTCTTTCTCAACCAATATCCACACCACGAGCAAATCCTCTGGCTCGCCCTTCAAACTACACCCACAATGAGCTGCTTCTCACCTGTGTCAGAGGCCCTTTAATGTGCTCGACGGAGCTGGAGACGCTCACGGTCCTGTGACCCAGTCGTCTCATTCCTCTAGAGACTGTGGAGGCACCTCTTGAGGAAAAGCTCGTTACAGCTTTGTTTAAAAAAGGAAACTCAGCTACATCATAAGATGTGGGGCATCCCCTGGACTTACTGTCACATGGAAAGTTTATTTAGGAAAACTGTAGAAAGCTGTGAAAACTCTGATAAATGAAAAATACCGTTCAAAATTCTAGCTTCTCAGTGCAAGAATGGTGACATGGACTAGAAGTCCACAGGCAAAACTCATTTTGATACTCATTCTGATATGTTACAGTTGTGACACTTTGGAGAAATGTTTATTTGAAATTTTTTCCTGCATTGCTGGTTATACAGTAAATTTTTTCATTGGGAAAACAGAGTTCAGCCTTTCTGGTGATCAATGGAATGTGTAATAAATTACATTTAAGGCTCATAATACTAATTAAACTCACTAAAAATAAATAAAAGACAATAAATAAAAGATATAAAACACAACGTTGGTGGGTTGTGCAGAAAAACCATGGTCTTTTACACTGTTCAAAACAAGCCTTGCAAATTATCCTGGTATTTCAGGAGAGCAAGGGTGGTGATGAGAACCATAAATTTTGGCCTGAGTATCGTACTTGAGATCATAGCACATAAATATAATCCTGAAGGACAAAATACACTGTACAGAGGTGTTTCTAGCTGTACTACTTAGAGAGGCTAAAGCATGGGAAGGAGTCCTGAGGACCAAGCCATGGGGAGGGGTGGGGCAGCACTGGGGCATTTCGCGTGCTCCACAGAGGGGGATGTGACGACTTCCCTGGCCATTGTGGGGCCTGGAGAGCAAGTGTGTGCAAAGCAGTGGCACATGAGGGACAGAGCCAAGGCAGCAGGCACACAGATGTGACAGCACAGGCCTCTCGGGAGACAAAGCAGGGACTTGTAACGGGACCCAAGGGGGCATCTGTCTGTTCTGTTGTCCTTTGCACCTTAAAGATGGTGAAATGTTCATTTAATGAATGGCTTTTTGCGGGGGCGGGGGTTTGTCTCAGACCATAAAGCAGATGCAGCAGAGGATGCTGGAACTCAGAAAGACTCTGCAGAAGGAACTGGTGAGTGCCACACTTCCCCCCCGCCTGTGCCCTCCTCAGCTATCTGGGGCCCCTCACTGCGTGATGATCCTCCTTTTCCGAAACCCAGTTGATTGCAAGGGGTCTCTGGGAAGTCAAATGTTGGCTGGTGGGACAGTGGCTCTGCCAGCTTGAACATGCCTGAAAAGTGGCTCTGTGACCTCCGGCATGTGCCCTCCTCCTCTGGCCTGTGTGTTATCTGAGAAGTCAGTGAAGTGGTGGGTGCACCACCTGTGCATGGCAGAGTGCCAGGCCCAGACCTAGGAGGAGAGCAGCACGTCTGCCCTGGCTGGCCTGCTCACTGCCCCAGGGGATGTGTCCTGACACAGAGAGAGGAAATGTCTGAGCTTCCCCAGATGACCTCTCTCCCTCTCCTGCGTCCACCCCACCTGGAGGGTCTGAGCCTTCTTCAGACGCTGGTGCTTCCTTCCCAGGTGCGGCCCTTTCTCCCCACTTCATGAGAGGTGTGGTAGAGGAACAGCAGGTGATCACAGCTTGGGCCAGGTGTATCTCCCGTGTGATTTTCAGACCTGTCTTGAAGGGTCCAATGTAGCATCTTTCTATTGGTTTTTCAGAAAATCAGACCTGATAATGAGCTTTTTGAAGTCCGGGAGAAGCCCGGCCCTGAGATGCCAAACATGGCCCCTTCTGTCACGAATAACGCTGACCTGACTGATGCCCGCGAGATCAACTTCGAGTACCTTAAACACGTGGTTTTAAAATTCATGTCCTGTCGCGAATCCGAGGTAAAGGGCTTCTGAGTTGCCTTTTGGGTACTGAGTTCCACCCCCAGCCTGGCTCATTTGTCCAAGCCCTGCATGGCTTCCCACCAAGTGCATTTCTTTTTTACTCTCCTACACTTCAGTTAGACCATGATTGTGGACACTTAGTCATTTCTCTAGCTGGCACTGGCCTTGACTGAGCAGCAAGCAGGGTGGGGGGACCAACTAGGGAATTGGCTCCTAGGAGATATGGGCTGGATGCTGAGGCCAGAGGACAGGGCACTGATCTGCCCAGCATTCCTGAACCCTGCGGAAGAGCAAGAGAGCTGCCCTGGATGTCCTGGCGATCTTGCCAGTTCCCGAAGTAAAAGATGGAGGGGAGAAAAAGAACCTGTCGTTGCCATCAGACCTCAGAATGCCCAACTTCACCCTCCACGTGGTCCTTGCTAACCCATTCAGGAGCAGAACCAGGAAATGCTGCCATTTAGCCCCGTGAGTCCCCCCACCACCACCACCAAGGCCCATGGCAGCAAAACTTACTTTGTTTCAGGCTTTTCATCTTATAAAAGCTGTGTCGGTGTTGCTAAACTTTTCACAAGAGGAAGAGAACATGCTCAAAGAAACCCTGGAGTATAAGGTAGGGATCCCTGGTCTGCCGTCCGGCTTCCAAAAGATGTAATTAGTAATCCCAGCGCTGGCAGATGAGAGGAGCCCACAGCTGCATTATCAGCTTAGAGGGTGCTTTTGGATGATGAGCTTGACTCAGGCAGTATTGACTGAGGACATGCTTTGTGCCCACAGGTCTGTGCTGAACTTGACCCACAGGCCCTGTGTTTCCAAAGCACTTTCATTGATATCACTTCATCAGTAGCCCCAGGTCTGGTCCAGCACCTAGACTTTAAAAAAATAAAAGTACTTGTATTCATAATATAGAAAAAAATTTTAAGGAAAAATTACCTAAAATTCCAATGCCTTGTCCTTGTCAACTCAGTTTTTTCTCCTGTTTCCCTCCCATGCTCAGAATGGGCTCTCAGCCCTGCAGCCTGCTTATCTCAGCCATTGTCTTCACTGCTCTGCTCACAGCCGGAGTCAGGACACATGGAGGGCAGGGGGGGTGGCCCAGGGCTGGGGAGGGAGCTTTCAGCATCCTCTGCACCTAGTCCTGATTCTCCTCTCAGGAGCCTTTTCTGTTTCAAACACAGATGTCGTGGTTTGGGTCCAAGCCAGCTCCCAAGGGCAGCATCCGGCCATCCATCTCCAACCCTCGGATACCGTGGTCCTAGAGGGAACTACCCAAGGATGGTGCTCCAGGGGCTGACTCTCTTTCTGTGAAAAGAACACTGACAGCAGTCTGGGTGGGTTTTTAATCACTGTAACTGCAGTATTTTGTACAAGCATCTAAACATTGTTTACAAGACTTGAAGCCCACTTCCCTGCAGACTGATACGAACCTCAGGAGGTAGCTGATCCTGTCATTCTGGTCACCAAATGGGAGGGTCCTGGCACGACCCACATTTCCACAGTGCTGCTAAAACCCCGGCTCTGGCCAGCACCCATCTGCACCCGAATCCTCTGTTAGATTGCACTTACAGCTGAAGCCGTCAGCGTGTCAGAGGAGCAGCTGATCCATTGTGTAGTGATGACGCTGGATGTCCAGACAGCGCTTTGCAGTGGTGCCCATCAGGCTAGACCCGCCTGCTTCTGCCATGAAGAGCCAACGCAGCGGGGGTGGCTGTTAAAAATCCTCCTTCCCTGTTAGCATCTTTGGGTTCAGATGAGTTAGAAGAGGCTGTTTAAGCCTTCCTCTCAAGATAACATTATTTCACCTTGTTTCTCACACCACCTAGAACTTTAGATGTGTACTGTAAGGTACTCTGGGACCAGTGTGGATTAATGCGTATGCAACTTTCTGGCAGTATCTCATTTTACTGAGGAAAACTAGCAAATACATAAAAAGATCCTAAGTATAGCACCAAATACACTCAATTGCCTTTTTAATGAATGTATTGTCTTGGATAGGTTGCTGGTAAACCATTTTAAACTATTTTTTATAGCTAAAGTTCTGCGCTAATATTATAAACGTCTTCTGTATTATAAAATCCATTTAACTGGTGTTCTTAAAGGAAAATCAGAGCATCAAGAGGAAATTATTTCTAAGGTTGGGATTCCTCTCCCTTTGTAATTTCACTAGCATTCTGTGGTATCCGCTGAAGCAGTGGTGGTATTTAATTTGCTTTGCTCTTAATTCTGTGTTCTGACACTGAGCAAATGCTAATCACATGTTTTCTGCTGTTAAGGACAGTCTGCTGTGTTGCAAGGAAGCAGCAGCTGTCCCTCCCCCAGCCTTGACCAAAACCTTGGAGGTGGTCTGCCTTGTGTGTGGAGCCACCATCTCTCTCCCTTACCCTACCCCCAGAAATTTAAGATGACACTACATTCATCTGTGGCACCTGGACAGCCCGCAGCGGGCTGCAGTACTCGACAGCATGCAGATGGCTCTGGTAGCGACTGATAAAAACTTGTATTTATTATTGTTATGGAAAAGGGAACATGCTTGCTCTGGATAAGCCACAGTATCGAACCTAAAGGGAAACTGTTTATGGATCTATAGTTTGATGAAAGTTTCGTTGGTTAAGTAAAAAACTAATAACCAGAGCTCCTAAGTCTATGATCAGTTGTCCAGTGATGGTAAGTTATGTTCCTCAGTTATACTCAAGGTTAAAACAAATCTCACAGAAAAGCGAGAATTTGCAGAGGTAACCTACTACATTTCCACCACTTAGAAGTACCAAGCAAGGGCAGCAGCATCTTCATCCCAACTCGGGCCCTCTGCCATCCAAGTGACCCATTCTCCAGTTACCCGGATCCTCCCTGCAGATGCCTGTCTTTCGTTTAGAATATTGTTTTCCATTTACCTGGTGGGGACACAAAACAGGAGTCCCTCCTGTTCAGTGAATTTGAAGAGTAAGAAGTAGCTTTTCCAGTTGTTCAAGGAGAGAACCCCTAACATCCGGTAGTTCGGGGCTCGCAGAGGCAGCTATCGCAGAGGCAGCTACGGCACAGCTGTGGGAGCCCCGTCCAACTCCTCTGAGGGAGGCTCTCCAGCCCTGGAGCTGGTCTCTCCTCACCCACGTGCCCCTGCAGTTTTTGGTGTAGTTGTGGGGCCCATCGCTGAGTCTGTACTTGCTCAGGAGGATTCACTGACCAGGCTTTCCTCCTGCATGTTGAATTTCCTTCAGCTTTAAGAGGAAGAGTGGAGTCAATATTCTGAGTGATTTAATGCACTTTTACTTGTATAAAATGTTCTATGATACAGTATATATAGCCCCTTTATATGAGCATTGGATCTTGATGACTCCCTCCGTGCTGTAAATAGGGATTGTGTTATCTGAAACTGCTGTAGAAAATTCACTTGTGGTGCAATACACTTTTTGATTAAAGCTCTTCAATCCAGATGCAACTACAGTGGGTTTTACTTGATACAGTTTGGTGTGTATTTCTTTGACTTGTTAAATTTAGTACATTGTGTCTCATATTTAATACTTCAAGGTCAACTTCAGGGGCTATAGAACATTTGTCTTTCAGGAAGAACCTCCCTAGATTGGGTTTGGGTGAATAAGTATGTAATTTAAGGAAGCCAGAAGCCTAGTGCTACCTCCCAGGAATGGTGGGGTTCTGCAGGAGTTGGGAGGATTGTCACTTGAGTCAGCGTCTATCTCCAAGGCCCATATGCCTTGGAGAACTTGGAAGAACTTCAGGAATATGAATGGGGTCTGCACTTTTAACAGAATGCAGACTGCAGTTACATATGCTCAAATGGAGATAGGCATCTTTGCTCTCCAGAGGCTCCCCATTAGTGGTTATAGGGAACAGCATGTTCCTTTTATATCTTTAGGCTGATTGCTACCTGTTTCTGGCTTTATTTATTGTTTTGTGAGGAAGATCAGCCCTGAGCTAACATCCGATGCCAATCCTTTTTTTTTTTTTTTTTTTTTTGCTGAGGAAGATTGGCCCTGAGCTAACATCCGTGCCCATCTTCCTCTACTTTATATGAAACGCCGCCACAGCATGGCTTCACAAGCAGTCCGTCAGTGCACGCCCGGGATCTGAACCTGCAAACCCCGGGCTGCCGCAGCAGAGTACACGTACTTAACCACTTGTGCCACCAGGCCAGCCCGTTTCTGGCTTTAAAGAAAACTTGTCAACGTCGCAGTAAGTGTTCCTGCCACATAGCCAAACCAGCGTCAGGAGATGGTGACCAGGCCGGTCCTGAGGCCCATTCTCAAAAAGACTCCAAGTGCAGTCACACAAACTGAAGACTTTTAAAGCCTAGGTCAGTTATTGAATGCTTGGCACTTTATTAAATTAAATAAGCTCCAAAATTACATACAAATCAGAGGAGTAAAAACAATGAATAGTTCTTCAGCCAAACATCTCTCATGGCAGCAGGGGCACTGGAGCCCAGGCCCGAGGTACTCCTGTGGCAAGACTGGACTGCCATGTGCTCCTGGGGATGGCTCACCAGGGACACACATCTCCCTCTCCACATCAAGTTTCCAGAACAGTCGACCTCTCATTCGTTACCATCCCGTTCATCACCCATTGTTTTTACGTACATGAAACACACTGCAATGTGTACACTAATGAGCCAAGAGCTTTATTGATGCAGCAGGCACTTGACAATGAACCCCAGAGCCCGCCTCCTCTGGGAGGCCAGGATGTCTGTACAAGCCCTCGGGGCTTTCCACTTCAAAACAGGCTCTCCCTTCCCCCACAGCCCTTGGATCTGCACCTGCCCCAGTCCTCCCTCCCCTGCTGGAAACAGGCAGTGCACACAGGTACACCTGGCCAACGCTGGCCAGCCACTCTGGTGGACAGTCACAATGTCAGTTCTGCAGTACTCGGGGACAAAGGCAGAGACTATCAGATCCTGCAAAGGATTTAAGAAACAGTAAGACGATTTCTCCCTCCACCTTGAAAATAAAATAGACGTCAGCGGATGCATATCCTGCAATAGTTTAGTTGGGAGTTCCTAGGAAGATGGTCCGTTGTCAATCCTTCCTTCAGCAGCCTGTGCATCCACATTCTTCTCAAGGTAACATGAGTCTTTTTTTTTTAAACAGTCTTTCTTGCTGTAAGAACTCTTATAATGGAGCCTAGTCCTCCTACTGCTAATGCCTGTGGGGGCAGAAAAGGAAACGTGTCAAACGAGCCCTGCTGGGTCCAGAAGCCTGGCTTCCAGGGGAGACAGGAGCATGCACTCCCCGACCTAGGACCCGTACGTCACAGACCCTCTGAAGAAGGATTCCTGCGAGAGCACAGTTAGGAGGTGGCAACAGTGCCCACCTAGGGACGGAGCCCTGGCCTGGAGCCAGGGGTCCATGAGGCAGCAAAACTGGGCTTGAAAACACGGTCACAAGCACACACACAGCAGAGCCCCTAAGCTTCCCTTTCAACAAGCTCTAGTTTCCAGCCTCCCTGCCCTGGGCACTTAGACATTAGCCCGTCAGAGCTGCCTCCTGGAGCCCTCACGAGAAACGCCAACAGGGCTGAGCACCTAGGTATCTTAAAAGGACCCAAGAGCCTGGGCTCCACACCATGCAGAGGGCTTGCTCCGCTCCCCCATGCACCAGGAGCTCTCCTTCCAGCCGAGCAGGCAGAGCACAGCCACCAGCAGGACCAAAGGCCACAACCCCAGCCCAGCAACGAGGATGCCCAAGTGACTGACCCCTCAGGAAGAGGACCACTCCCTTAAACTCAACAGAGCCTTTCGGGAAGGACATTGTGTTAGAAATAGCCTGGTCTCCTTTAATGGTGGGCGTGCTTCCTGTAGCTCTACAGGGCGGGGGACACTGGCACACAGGCAGGGCACAGGCCTTGCTCTTATACCGACCCAAGCAAAGGACAAGCACAGCTTTTTCTGTTTCAGGTGGATGAAGGCCCCATTAAGTGACTATCAAGGTTTTGCCACTGCCCTCTCTGGCCTGGTGAGGCTGAGGCTGGAGCAGGAAGCCCTCAGAGCAAGCTAGAGGGCTCAGCCTGCATTCCTAAGTACCCCCTGGACCACCACCTCCACCAGTGCAAAGCACGTAGTCTGAAGCCCCAGGTGCCAGCAAGCCTGCCTCCCTCTCCCTGGGACGCCCCAGCTACCTTACCACGCCAAGTCACCTGCCCGGCATCAATCAGCTAACGCAACGGTGAGTAGCAGAGACAGTGGACCCTACCAGGTACTTCCTTGGGCGAGGCAAGTGGTCACATGTCCCAGGTTGTTTTAGGTGTGGCCTCTTATTCTCATATGCCCACCAGACCATCCTATGTTTGTTCTGGAAAATCTGGCCCGCTAGTCTGAACCCTGGGCTTTGGGTGAGTCAGCGGGCTGCCTGTGTGGGCAATGTGTTCACGTACCTTTTCGTGCCACTGGAGTAACACTGCGCTGCTATTTTCTGTGGGCTTCTCAAACCCTTTATAAATGTACTTCATTAGCAAGTCAATGCCATTTCTGTCCAGTGACTGCACAGCTTGCTCAATTTCGCTGCTCTTAAAATTTGTAAGCACTTTCAGCACCACGCCCTGGGCTCGTTCCTAGAAGACAGAGAAAGGGAGTGAGGTCTAGAGCCACAGCCCAGGCACATCCATGTCCCCCACTGCAGGCACAGAAACTCCAAACTAAGTGGTGAGAAACACTGCCCGCTGTTTTTTTCTTTTGGGAGGAAGATTGGCCCTAAGGTAACATCTGTTGCCAATCTTCCTCTTTTTGCTTGAGCAAGATTGTCCCTGAGCTAACATCTGTGCCAATCTTCCTCTAGTTTGTATGTGGGAGGCCGCCACAGCATGGCTTGATGAGCAGTATATAGGTCTGCACCCGGGACCTGAACCTGCAAACCCCGGGTCACTGAAGCAGAGCACACAAACTTAACCACTATGCCACCAGGCCAGCCCTTGCCCGATTTCTAATTTGTCTGGGATGGTTAAAAAAAATAAGTGGGCTGAAATTCTTTTATTGATTTAAATTTCAAAGTATCCCTTATTTATGCCAGTAAATTACTGCACTTCTTTTGGGGGGAATAAGTGGTCTACTGGGGAGAAGCATCACTACTGGGGAGATCCATTTTTTAAAGAAACAGCTTTCCTTGGCTGCAGCTTCCCTCTGCATTACCCCCACTACAGAGGGGCCATTCCCCTCCACATTTGAGGGGTGCAGCCACTGATTACATCAGGATGCTGTGACAAGATGGCAAAATCTCAGTTTCAGAGAGACCCCTTGCCCTGGACCCAATTTTAGACAGCCTCAGCAATGAAATTTTAGACAGCCTAAGGGATGCACAACTGTATCTTTTCACCTACTTTTTAAAAGGCAGGAAATCTTAAAAGCACTGAAAATCCTCATGCAAATAAAGCCTATTCAAACAGCCTATAAAAGCATAACCACGGAGGTCCCCCGTGGCAGGCTAATTTATAGTTTTGCTAATCAGCAAGGGCTGGGCTGACTTCTCAGCCATGAGGCCCTGGGGAGGAATGAAGGTTTCTTTGGGGAGCTTCCACTGTAAACGCTGACAGCTCTGATGTCAGGGGCGCCAGAAGGCTTCTGCGGAGCACTGCCCAGTGCCAGCTCACACCCTTGGCAGGTACTCACTGATACAGAGATGAAACAGACGCCGTCCGAAGCCCCAGGAGCTCACGCGCAGCTGGGGACATGGACAAGCACAGCCCTGTCCCAGCACCACCCAGCAGAGCTGCAGCACGCCCCCTTTACCGTTACCTTCACGGCCTGATTCTTGGTGTTGACGGGAGAGTTCCGCAAGGCTGCGTGAAAGGCCCGGAGCATGTCCCCTGTGCATCCCCACTGGTTAAGGATGGTAGGCTCGAGCATGTCCACACTTTTATTAATGAACTCACTTCAAACACAGCTGAAGAGAGTGGAGTCACAGGGTATCTTATCCACATCCACCCACGGCCCACTGCGGCTTCCAGGTGGGCAGAGCCTGTTTAGAGAGTAGCCTCTCGCTTTCCTGAGCCACACAGAGGGTGGAGGGCGCCTCTGCCATCCCTGCAAGCCCCTCCTTCTGCTGCCCCCTAAACTTCCCCCTCAAAGCCAGTCTGGACACTCCCTGCCTCCCTCCCTGGAAGGCAGAAGCAAAGCAGCGGTCCTCGCGGGGGTTACCCTGCCTGCACCTGCTCGGTCCCGGGCACCATATCTGCCCCACTGGATCCTCACCACCACCATGTGAGAGTCTCATTCTCAAAAGGGAAGAATGAAGGCACAAACAGAGGCCTCCCGACTCTTAATCCAATGTTCTCTATCAGTTAAACCATTAAAGAAATTAAGATGTGCTAAAACTTCTATCTTCCAAGACCTACCCAGGTCAGTGAGGTCCCAACTGCTACCAGAGGGAAATTTATTAATCTAAAAGAAACTTTTGCCAACAAAATGAGCCGATCCCGCCACCCTCCCCATTCCCCAAACCTTAGTTGCAATCCTGACACATTCATTGCTGAGTTCTGAACACCCAGCACTAAAAAGAAAATTACAATCTGGGCTAGGTCCCCAAAGGTGACACCTATTTTAAACTGAATTACATCAGCCGACTTTCATTTCCTCATCTGAAACACTGGCTTCAGCCAAAAAGCTTCAAAAATAGAACAAGGAATGGCTTGTGCCCAATCGGGTCTCTACTCCTGTTCATGCAGCGATACCCACGTGTGAACAGACGCAGCCTCCGGAGCACAGCCGAGTCCTGTCTTCCCTAGTGTGGGCTCCATCTTGACTGAGCTGGGCCCACGCCACCCGGGGAGCCCCTCCTGACGAGCTTCCCGGCCCCCTGCTGGGCTCCGATCCACCTTCCACATGAGAGGCAGCCCACTCCCTGTGTCTCTCAGCTTTGGAATTCCTTTTCCCCAGCCAGGTGAGGGCCAGTCTGATATCAGCCCCTGATAACCTCTACCTCAGAACTCCTTTCTAATTTGGCATCCCAGAACAATAAGCAGAGTCCCAGAGGCTTAAAAAGAAATGCTGGTTGGTGCTCTTCACAAACCAGCATGGTTGGAAAACAAAATCATTCTGAAGATGGATGGGGAAGGGGAGAACGACTGGTCCAGGAGGCAAAAGGAGTCACTGCTTTAGTGACCTCTCTCTGGCACCAGGTACCCAGCATTCACTGCAGGTGCAGATGGGGAAGGGCGTTCAGCAGCCCAGGAGAGCTGGGGAGCAGGAGGGCACACCATTTATCAAGCTGGCCTCTGTACTCAGCTGGCTTTAGGCCCTTCCAGAGAACAGGCTGTGGAGGCTGGGGAACCCTGCCCAGCCCCTAGTCTCCTCCAAATCAGGGGTTCTCAACCACGGCACTAGTGACATTTCAGACCAGATGAATGATGTGGGGTCTGTCCTGTGCAACATACAATATTTAGCAGCATCCCTGGCCTCTACCCATTAGATCCCAGTAGCACCAAGTTCCGCAAGATCACTCAAACCACTGCTCTGGACAGATCGCTGCTCCAGAGCACCAGAAGGTGCTTCAGCAAAGAAAAGGAACTAATACTTTAAAATCCCTACCAGATCTCAGATCCTGTGCCAGGTGCTCTGATGTGTTACTTCATTACTGCTAACAACTCTGCGACAAGAATCATTATTCTCATTTTAAAGGCAATGAATTTGAGGCCCAGAGAAGGGAAATGACCTGCCCAAGGTCACAAAGCTAAGCTGTCCAGCTGGCCTTCAACCCAAATATGCCTGACTCCAAAAACCAAGCTCCTCCTACAAGCCCTGCTGCCGCTCCACCCACAGACGCAAGCTGCACGTCCAGGCACTTGCTGTGTGCCCAGCACTGTGCAGAAGCCTTCTGGGATTTTGCCCAGCGATGCTCCCATGGAACCTCGAAGTCCAGCATGGTTCTCCTCCTTTTAACAGAGGAGGATGCTAAGGTTCAGAGAGGGTATGTGACCTACTCAAGGTCACACAGCTAGAGCCTGATAGAGTTGGGTCTGTGTGGATGCATGGCCCATGTTCTTTCTATTGCTTCTGTGTGATCTCCCACCAGGACTTGCTTCCCTATACAGCACTAGGACAGACCTCCTCCCTACCTTCCCCTACTCCAATCAACCACCCCCTATCCCTACTTCCCTTGCCTCTGTCCTGAGACTCCTAGAAGTCTGTTCCATAGTTTAAATTCAACGATCTAATGTGAGTCCAATACCACGTGGTAGGGACTCAGTAAGTATTAGTTCTTCCTCCCCAGGCCCCACATTTGCCAGAATTTCAGTTCTCACGTGCTAACCTCCCTTTCCCCAATCCCAGGAGGTACACTCTCCATGGTAACAAGGTTTCTGACACTGCCATTAGTGGAGAAACTACCATCTACTGGATGTGCTAAGCAGCCTCAAGGAACCTGACTATCACTAGTCAGGGGCGTACCAAGAGATGACCTTCAAGTCCCTACAGCACCAGGACCAAGCCAGCAGGTAACCAGACCTTGTTCTCCCCATCTGCGGATGGTTCTGGGCCACAGGCCTGAACTTGGAGCCCATTTGGCACTGCCTGCCCACGAGCCAGGTCCTGCACCAGACTGCAAAACCAACCTTCTCTCGTGGGGGCCCTTCTCATGACCCCATTTCGCCAGTGGGGTAAGCAAGGTGATCCTGATGGGGTAGGAAATACAAGTTTGAATCCCCACCTTTGACAACACATTCCTGTTCAAAGAAAGAAAGTCAGAAGGTTTTTGTTTTAAAGGTAAATTGGAAGAACACTGCAGGACTCCTCCCAAAGCCAGTCTCTGGGCCTGCCTTCCCAAGCTGAGTCAACTGATTAAACACCCAGAACCTGCTTTATATACAGCAGGAGCCTCCAACCCTGCCCTGGTGAGCGCGGGGGAGGGGTGGGCGCTTCCTGTAACACCATTTGAATCAAGAAAAATCCTTCCTGTGAGAATAAGTCAGTTTCCTGTGCTCAAACTGCTAAGGGACCAAGCAGGCTGTGACAACCACCTCTATTTTTAATCTTGTTTTCTAAACGCTGTTTTCTGTGGCCACAAGAAAGGTCATTTGCAGGCGTGGGGCTCTACTTTTACATTTTACTTGACTCTGGTTTTTCTTAGCTCTAAACTACTAGTTTTTTCCACTGCTTCCTGCACAAGAAAGGTAGCAGGGGGAAGGGAGCCAAAACTCACTTGTTGAACGTGGATGAGACCATGAAGGTCCAAAGCCCAAGAATGGGCGACAAAGAGTGGCATCAAGCTGGAGGGTCAGTTTGATTCTGGGGTGGGAGGAGCACAGGCTCAGACCTCAGGGCTGGACTAACGCTGCAGGTTGCGCTCCCCCTTGGGTCCTTTCCCCATCCACCCACCCATCTTCGTGTGGTGCTGCAATCCAGCGCGAGAGGGCTGCCCTGGAGCCGCCCCGGCCGCTCAATTACTCAGCGGTGGCTCACCTCGGCCCCTCCCGCCGATCAAGCCCGAGAATGCCCCCATTTCCTGCAAGCGAGGGATGGAGTGACGGGGCCCCCAAAGAAGGGACAGCCTGAGAGGATGAAGAAGCAAGAAAGAGAACAGAGAAGAGGCCTGGAGGAGTGCGGGGCCGAGGCCGTCCGGCACGCTCCCGGGGCCGCCGAGCGGGCCGGTCACCAGGGTCTAGGGGCCGCATGGGGCTGCGCTGCTGAGGGAGGCTCTGGGGGCCGGGGCCAGGGACGAGGTAGGGGGAGGCCGGGTCAGGGGGAAGAGGGGACACCCGGACTGAGGGGAGCTGGCCAGAGGGGAGCCCGATGGGAAGGGAGCTGGGAGACCGAGCTGAGCGGGCCGGGGTAAGAGGAGTGGGGAGGCCGGCCCACGGGACCGGAGCCGGGAAGGAGGGAAGTGGGAAGGCCGGGCCACAGGGGAGCCCAGGCCGCCGCGCCGGGGAAGGATATTGCCGCAGGAGCCCGTCCACCTCGCTCGGGTCCGGGCCTGGCTCGGCCGCCGCCGCCGCCGCCGCCGCCTCCTCGTGCTCGTCCACGAATTTGTTCTCGTCGAACTCGTCGATGTCCACCCGACGGAAGCGCGAGGACAGCGTGTTCCGGGCCATGGCGGGGGCTCGGCGCCCGCTCAGCCGGCTCCGCTCCGGGCCGGACCTCGGCTCGGCTCTGCTCAGCACCGGCTCCGGCTCGGGGGCGGGAAGCGGCCGCCGGCACCGCCTCCTCCTCCTCCGCGCGCAGCCGCCGTGCCCGCCCACTTCCGGCCCACGCCGGAACCGGAAGTGCCGGTGGGACGGAGGGGCGGGGCCTGTGGGGGCGCCTCCGGAGCGACTGGAGGGGCTGGAGAAGTAGCCTGCTGCACTCCCCTCTTCCCATCCGAGGAGAGGGCCCCAGCCAGCATCGTAGGCGCCGTAACTGCGCTCGTTCTTCGGTTTCCTTCCTGCGTCCAAGGAGCCCCTGGAAGGGCCGGCGCGGGCACGGCCGCGGACTCCGGGGGCCTCACTGCCCAGCCTGAGGGGCCGGGGGCCCAGGAGAAGGCGGCCGGCCCTACGTGTCGAGTGCCGGGCAGGCTTCTTGGAGAAGAAACCTTCGAGCTGAGGCCTGAGGGATGAGTAGTAGTTCTTAGTCCCCGAGGAGTGACGGGGGTGGGGGAGCCTGGTCTGGATCTTGGGAGCCTTGAACGCCACTACACTGAGCTCCGAGGAGGCAGCCTCTGCCTTGTACACAGAGACCCTGTTGTTAACGGACTGGGAGACTTTATAGACGTTTAAAGGGTATCCAGGGTGCTGACAAGACTATGAAGACATTTGGACTTGAGGGTGCGGCGTGTAGCAGACACCTTGGCCGGGCGGGTGGGCGGCGGGAAGAGGGAGATGACTCTGGCCACCATCCTGGCAGGAAGGACGAGGTCCTTGGGGCTGACGTCGGGCCAGGCTGGAGAGGCATATCCTGGTAGGAAGCCGAATCCCCTGAGTCTGAGATGGGGCAAGATGGAGGTGGGGGGAGGTAGGGCAGAGTCAAAGGCGACTCTACTGCCACCATTAGGTGCCTGGGCTGTTGCTTGAGGGGTTCTGTTAATGGTCCTTAGCCTTCGACTAAATTGAGTCTTTGTTTTCATATAATAGTACTCTTTTTAATAAAGGCCGGTAGTTAATGAAATGTGATTCATTCTTATTGCTTCGAATACTTCTCATTGAACTGTCTACAGGTCAAAAATATTGCCAGACTATGATGCTACCTAATCTTGGGTGCTAAAGATACAGACTCCTACAGGGGGAAATAGGTGCTGAATTAAAGTCTCAGGGGGTCCTGAAAATAGACAAGGCCCACCTGTCTTTCAGCTCCATACCTTGGAAGAAATCTTTGTGACCCAGGCAGGCCACAAGACAGCAGAAATTCATATCCCGAGAACATCCTGGCCAGAAGGAACTTTAAACCAGCAAAGCCCATTTTACAAATAAAGAAATAGCCCCCAAATAAACTGGTGAATGAAATAATGTCCCTGCTTATCACCATGGACTTCCATTCCAGTCAGAGGCAGAATTCTAAAAATCCAAACTATACTATGACAAGGATGACTGCATGCTGAGGGAAAAAAACCATGCAGAGCCTGGGTGTACCTTAGCTAAAGTGGTCAAGAGAGGTGTCCCTGAGGAGGTGACATTGATCAGGGACCTGAAGGAAGTGAAGGAGGGAGCCAAGCAAAGGCCCAGAAGCAGGGCAGGCTTGGTGTATTCCAGAAAAAGCAAGGCCTTACTGGTGCAGAAGAGAGAGAAGAGTTGAGATAGAAGTGGGGGCTGGAGGGAATGCTGTAGGGCTTGGTAGGCTGAGGAAAGGATGTGGTCTTAACTCAAATGGGACAGCCCTGGAAATTATGGGCAGAGCAGTGACATGATCTGACTTAAGTTTGAAAAGGGTCCTGCTAGCAGCTGTGCTGAGAACACGTATGCGAACCAGAGCCAAAATAGGTGATTTAAGAGGTGACACAATGGTGTCAGGCCTGTTAGCTCAGGCCAGGCAGGTGCCAATAAGAGTGGTGGGAAGGGGCCGGCCCAGTGGCATACTGGTTAAGTTTCACGCTCCACTTCGGCAGCCCGGGGTTCAAATCCTGGGCGTGGACCTACACAGTGCTCGTGAAGCCATGCTGTCGCGCCATCCCACATACAAAAAATAGAGGAAGACTGCCACAGGTGTTAGCTCAGAGACAATCTTCCTCACCAAAAAATAAAATACAATAAAAAACAACAAAGAGTGGTGGGAAGAGGTCGGGTATATTGTGAAGGTAGAGGCTGCCAAATGTGCTGGTGGATTGAATGTGGCCTGTAAGAGAAACGGGAGTCACAGATGACTTCAAGTTCAGAAAAGACTTACACGATCATTAGCTCTAATAGAATTATAAGCATTTGGAAGATAGGACAGCAGAGTCCCTGTGCACCATTCAAGTTCCATTTAAGACTAATAATCCATGTCAATACCCTCTGTCTGCCCTCTCTTTCCCATATCCCTCCACTTCCTGGAAGCCTGCCTCACTGTGTCTGGGGCAACGCTCATTAATTCATTCATCCAAGAAGCCTCCATGTGCTGGGCCTAGAGACTAGAAAAACCAAATCAGGGCCGGCCCTGTGGCATAGAGGTTGGGTGCCGGCGCTTTGCTGCTGGCAGCCCGGGTTCGGATCCCAGGCGCGCACTGATGCACTGCTTGTCAGGCCATGCTGTGGTGCCGTCCCATATAAAGTGGAGGAAGATGGGCATGGATGTTAGCCCAGGGCCAGTCTTCCTCAGCAAAAAGGGGAGGATTGGCATGAATGTTAGCTCAGGGCTGATCTTCCTCACAAAAAAAAAAAAAAAAGGAAAAACCAAATCAGATGTCAGCCATAGTTCTGCCCCCAGGGAACTTCTAGGCTGGCTATGGAAACAGACACATAAACATCATTTTAATTCAGTATGTTTGGGGCTAAAGAGAGGGTTGCACAGAAAGCTTGGGACACAAAGGGAGGTCGTTTCTCAATTTAGTCCAAGACTAAGGTCCATTAACAGAATCCCATATGTTGGGGATGGGAGAAGGCTCCCTGGAGGAGGTGACACCCGACACCAACAAGGGGACAACCTGGCTTTAACTAGAGCTCTAAAAGGTGTTGGCATGTCTTTGCTAATGGAGTGACACTAGAGCATGGATTCATGCTTGCCCGTTGGGGCAACAATGAAACCGCCCAGTCAGAAAGCCTGAGCACCTTCCCTGCTTCATGAATTTGCCTTTAACTCTCAGGGCACAACTCAAGCGTTCATTCCAGTGGGAACATTGTAACTGATGATATTTTGAGCATTGTTATGCCTCAGGTCTTGTGCTAAGAGTTTTACATGTTATCTCCGTAATCCTCATCAATACCCCATCTCACAGGTGAGAAAACTGAGACTCGAGAGAGGAGGGGTTTTGCCGAGTCTCAGTTGTACCCGGCAACAGAGCAAGACTTTGAAACCCGGTCGGGTTCACTAAAAAAAGGCCAAGAATGCTCCTTCGCTGCCACTTGCCGCCTCCACCAGAACGTTTAAAGAGTTGGATTATAGCTGTCTGACCCCGCCCCTCCCCGCCCACCTCGGACTTTAAATTGCTCCAAGGCAGGGGCCGTGTTAATTCATCTTTGAAAACTTTCATCCCCTTGATTCCCCAGAACACCGGCGCCCAGCTCAGAGCAGCACGGACTGGGCGACCTGCAAAGGTTTACGGAATGAACGAATGAATGGATGAACGAATAAATGACTGAATGGACGAATCCGAGTCCTCACTGTGCCATCTCCGGAAAGCTGCCGTTCACCCCGGGGCTCGGTTTCCCCAAGTGCGCTGCTCAGGGCGTGAGGCCGATCTAAGTCATCTCAGGTGCAGGAGGAAGAGGCGGGCGCTACGGACGGGCTCGGTATCCTCGCGGCGGGGCCAGACGGGCGGTACCACGGTGCTGCCGGCGGCGGGGGTGGGGGCGTGGCAAGGGCGGAGCCGGAGCTCCCCCGCCGCGGCGCCATTGGCTGCGCCCGCCGCCACCCGGCAGTAGTTGCGGAGGTCGGCCCCGCCCCCTTCCTCTTTCCCTCGGAGCAGGCGGCGGCGGCGGCGGCGGCGGCGGCTTGTGTAGCCATGGTGAGAGCTGGGGAATCGGACGCCATCCGCGCGCTGTCGGGCTCAGGGGCTGGGGTCGGGGGCGCGGGGTGAGCCCTAGGGTCCCATCTGCTGGCCGGGCCTGTGGGGCGCTTTGCGGAATGGCCTGGCGCCGCCACAGCCGGCCTGGGCCAGGAGGGGTGCGCGCTCCCGGTGCCTCCGTCTTCCCCTCTGCGGAATGGGGTGGCGGCCCAGCCTCGTGGTAGGCCTGGGCGAGCGGGGATACCGGGGCCTCGGTGGCCCTACTCAAGGCACGGCTTAGCGGGGATGCTGGGCCCCCAGCGCGCTCGTGGCCCAGGGCGAGGCGCGCGCCCCGCTGGCCTGGCCACGACGCGGGCGCAGCGGAGGGCGGCCCGCGAGGTGTCTGACCCGGTCCCTTTCCTGCGCGCAGGCCAAGATTAAGGCTCGAGACCTTCGCGGCAAGAAGAAGGAAGAGCTGCTGAAGCAGCTGGACGACCTGAAGGTGGAGCTGTCGCAGCTGCGCGTCGCCAAAGTGACTGGCGGCGCGGCGTCCAAGCTCTCCAAGATGTAAGTGACCGCGGCCGGCCCACGGCCCTTTGGACGTGGGGGACACGGGTGCATCGGGAGCACTTGTGGATTGTCCAAGGTGGCTTCAGGAGGAGTCCGTTTAAGTGCCGTTCAGGGGATCCGTGGGCCGGAATGTCAGGCCCTGGAGAGCCGGCGTAATGCTGCCCTCGGAAGCCCAGCGGGACCTCCTCTCCCTCCTCCTGCAGCGCTCAGTGTTTTCCTCACCCTCGCTCGGGAGGTGAGCGCCTTCCTCCCTGTACTTGAGTTGTAGTGCAGCTTCCTGATCTACACGGATCGAGAATCGGGACTGGTGCAAGGATCATGGGTTCGCAGTCAGTCGACCTGGGTACCAGTTCTGCTTCTGCCCCCATGTTACCTGATGGGGAGTTGGCCCACCTACCAAAGTGTTTTTTTCTCTAGTGTAAGATGGGCCCCCAACAACCTTCTTATGGTGGTGGGAGGGGGTTGGATGAGTTGGGGAACACATAAGGCAGCTGAATTCTCAAGACCGTGTTTACAAGCCATTTCCTGAGTGACTGCCCCTCATCCCTCAGCATGCCTCATAATTAGCGTGACTACGAATTCATTTATCCCCGGCCTGCTCCTGTCTTCAGCCCCCTCCCTCCCAAATGTCTCGTTTCTCCCTCCCCAGTGGCCTTCCTGTGATTCCTTGAGCTTAACGTGGTGGCCCAGCTTGTGGTATGATTCCCTCAGCCAGCTCCTTCTGATGGTCATTGGTTAGGTCTTCATAGTCCTCCGGATATATGGCCTGGGATGGAAGATCTTTCCTGATCTGCCCTCCACCTCGCATTAAGTCTCCTCAATAAACACTTCAGAGTTCCTCAAAAGCACTGGATACTCCAGCATTTCCCTGTCCCCACTCCTGGGGTGCTCATCTCCTGTAGTCTCTCAGGTCTCACCCTCAGACCACCTGCCTCCTGGGCTGGATGACTGGATGGGCTGGTGGGGAATGCCCTGCCCTATGATATCTGGGTCAGGCCCTGAATAAGATACCTTGGGGAGGGTTGTGTGTCTTCCTCATCTTCACTGATGTCTCTGTTTTCTAGCCGAGTTGTTCGCAAATCCATCGCCCGTGTTCTCACCGTCATTAACCAGACCCAAAAGGAGAACCTCAGGAAATTCTACAAGGTGAGTCATGGGGGGAGTAGGGGCGCTTGGCTGCAGGGAGCAAAGTTCCAGCCCTCCCTTGGCCAGAGGGGCAGTATGAAGAGCTTCTCCTGCTGCTGGAATGTGGGACTGGGCTTTGCCCAGACATAGTTGGGTTTTCCAGAACCTTCCTAACTTGTAGATGGGTTTGCCCTCTGACTAGCCTCTTGTGCTAGCGTATGGCAGCGCAGACTGCATCTCCTCAGGGCTGCAGTTGTCAAGAAATAGCAGTGTGGTGGGAGTCTGGCTGGAGACTTGGGTTTGGAATCCAGCCTCACCAGCAGAGTGAGCTTGGGCAGTCTACGACGATTAACTGTTTCAATGTTTTGATTGTCTTACCAGCACTGTGTCAGTCACTGCCAAGCCCCTGGCATTCTCGTTTTTCAGATAAGGGCCTCAAGGATTAGAGAGGTTGAGTTGCCCAGGGTCACCTACAGTTAGTGGAGTGATTTGACCTGGGTTCCAAACTATGTCTTGGGGAGGAGTGGATTCAGTGCTGCTGGGAGATTCCGCAGGTGTCTCACCCCTCAGCCTAGGATTTCTACCAACCATTTTCTGGTCTTGTCCCTAAGATTAGTGTTACCAGCGTTCAAGCAGAGAAGCAGAACCAGTAGACTTGGTGTGTGTGTACACATATGTTTGATTCATTACAAAGAATTGGCTTATGTGGTTGTGGGGGCTGGTAATAAATCCAGAATCAGTAGGCCTGGCTGTCAGGAAGAGATGATCACGAACAGGCTGGGCCTGGGCACAGGTTGAAGCTGCTGTCCGCAGGTGGGGTTTCTTCAGGAAAGCCTCGGCCCTGCCATTAAGGCCTTTCGGCTGCTTGGATCAGGCCCACACAGGTGACCCAGGATAATCTCCCTTAATTAGAGGCAACTGATTAGGGGCTGTAATTACATCTGCAAAATGGCTTCACATCAACACCCAAATTAGTGTTTGAATAACTTGGTTTGACACATTAAAAAAGCCATCATGGTGTGCCTGGGTTAGGTGCCCAGGGGACACCAGTGGGGGGCGGGGGTTGCTGCCACCCTGGGATGTGTGCACATTTGTGTGTGCCAATGTGTTTCTGAGGATTGGCTCTGAGGGGACCATGCAGAGGTGGTGGCCTGGAAGAATTGTCTTTGTGACTACCCAGGTAGTGCATTCATGCCAGGTGCCCCCCAGCCAGGCACCGCTTGGTCAGGGAGGTGGCAGTGAGGTCTCTGCCTGTATGTCAGCACTGTCCACTAGACTGTGCAGTGAAAGGAATGTCCTATACCTGAGCTGTCCAGTGCAGTAACCTCTGGCCCTGTGTGCCTATTGAGCACTGAGTATGGCTGAGCTGACTGAAGGGCTGAATTTTTAATGTGAATAGCACGTGTGGCTAGTGGCTACTCCATAGGACAGCAGAGCTCTAAGGGGCTTAGTGGATTTGAAACAGACGAGGCCCTGACCTGTGCCAGCTGATGCCATGAGGAATGTGGGTGACAGAGACTCTCATGCTTCCAGTTCCCTCCAGAGGTTGCCCTCGTCTCCTGCTTTAGCTTTTCTTTGCAGTTCTCTGCCCTGAGGTGGTTCGTACCTGAACCCCAATTCCCTCAGGCCTGCCCTGTGCCTACCCCTCCAGGCTGCTGGCAGCCAGAAGGAGCTTGAGCTGCCATTCTTCAGGACTTGTGTGCACGCTCTGTTTTGTCCCCTTTCAACTGGTGTCCGTGTTGCTTGCTTTCAAGGCTACTGCCAGTCATTGGGTGAAAGCTTACTCTCTTTTCTCCCCGCCGATGGGCCGCTGTTAATTGTTCAGTCTTTCCCAGTGGGCTGGGAGCTCCTTGAGCCGGACCAGCTCTCACTCGATGTGGAGCCAGCACAGGGCCTCAAGCTGAAGAGGGCCCAGGGGACCTTTGCAGAGCAAAGGAAGGAGGGACCACGCGAGCTGCCTTAGTCCAGAGCCGCTCAGTGGGGAGCAGGTGGGGCAGGAGTGAGAGCAGGAGGGGCGGGGAGTGGGAGCCAGAGACGGTGTGACGATGGAGTGGTGGGAGGGCCACCAAGGCAGGAGAGGGGGCTGTGCCCCTCATAGCAGGATGACGTTGGCCACTCCAGATCTCGCCTCTGAGACTCGGGGGTTAAGTGGGAACATTATCGCAGGGAACGTCACCGTACCTGCAGACCCTCTGAGTTATGGAACACCAGCTGAAGCCCCGCACACACTCTCTTGCACAACTTAAGCCGAGATAATAGTGACCGCCCCCAGCACTTGGTGCCACATGCCCCTTACTGTGTTGGGGTGTGACACGGACTCCATCGCTGGGAATCAGGCGGGCAGAAAGCACCCAGTAGGGAGGTGCAAAGCCCAGTCCTGCCACAGCTTCGCTGAGATTTGGGCACGTTCACTCACTTCTCAGCCTCCTGAGTCAACAGACTTAAAGAAAATGGGGACAGTCACCCCACCTTGAACTCGGGGGAATTAAATGAGCTAGTAAGCAAGGTGTATGGCCTGCTGACATCTCCGTCTGTCTGTAGTCTCGTGTTGACAGTCCCCTGCTAGGCTGGTTGTCTCAGCTCTTCACACCCCAGCCACGCACCTCCCTCAGTCACTGCCCAGCGCCTCGGTTCCGGCCTCCGGGGCTTCCTTGGCTACTGCAGTAGCTCCTAAACCCTAGTCCTTGGTTTCCTCCTGCTCTCCATCACCCAGGGCAAGAAGTACAAGCCCCTGGATCTGCGGCCCAAGAAAACACGTGCCATGCGCCGCCGGCTCAACAAGCACGAAGAGAACCTGAAGACCAAGAAGCAGCAGCGGAAGGAGCGCCTGTACCCGCTGCGGAAGTACGCGGTCAAGGCCTGAGCACCCCTCAATAAAACAGACAGGCGGGCTGACGGTGCTTTTGTTTGTGGGTGTTTCAACTAACAGGGCTGGCGAGTTGGGCTGGCGTGGCCCCGGTTATGGTTACTGGGTGTCTGGTGGATTTCAGCAGGCCTGCCTGCAGCTGTTGGCTGCCCTGGTGGCGCCATGATGGTCGTGGCCACAGGGACCTGTCAGGTGCTCTGTTTTGTTACTTTGGGCCTGTGGTGTAGAACTGCCCTGATTGTCCTTTCACAGGTTCATTCCAGCAGGTCCCATGCGCCCTGGGCAGGGAGAGGCAGGGGCATGAGGTCTGAGAGCCATTCGAAGTAACGTTATCTTCGAGAGAGTCTGCGTGATTTGACTGTGCAGTGGACTTGGCGTCTTGCCTGATCCACAGCTCCAGACACTAAGAGTTTCCCATCTGCAGTGAAGGCACAGGAGTGGGCCACATCCAAGACGCCCTGCCAGAAGCACATCTTTGGGCTCTGGGATGCAAGTCCCGCCTGCCCCAGCCTCCCCTGGCAGGCCCTCCACTGTGCCCTTGGGTGCTACAGCCCTGGGCCTTACCTTCAGGGTCTCAATGCACTTTCCCGTGTTGCAGTCCCAGACTTTGACCTGGAAATAAAAACAAAGCAGGAGGGTAGGGAGGCCTCACCAGCCAAGTCTGGCCTCTGAAATCACCTTGAGGGGCATCCTGGCCAACACCTTAACCTCTTAGTCTGGGTTTTGTTGTCTGAGTTGTATTTAAAATGCCCAGCATAATATTTGATGCCAGAATCCAGTGCAGTACCCATTTCCTTTCCCCTGAAGCTAGCTGAGTCATAGACATGTCACTGCCACTAACATCTGGGCCAGTCCAGACCCTAGGTACAGAAGAGGCTGGTGTCTGGGTCCTGCCCTTGGCACCCTCTTATTTAAGGGCAAATCGGGATGTGGACGTTTTTGGACACAGTGCTGCATGAGAATGGAGGTAGAAGTTTGCCAGGAGGAGCGGCCTGGTGGGGTGGGGTTACCATGCGGGAGTAGCCAGCACTGGCCAGCTGCAGTGCATCCGGGGAGAAAGCTAAGCTCTTCACCCAGGTGACGTGGCCCTTGAGCTGGACGAGCAGGCTTCTGGTCGAGGGCTTCCAGATGTGGATGGTCTTGTCCCAGGAGCCAGATGCCTGGACAGCAGACAGCTCTAAGCCCATAGTTTGGGGCCTGCATGCTCACTGGGCCCCGAAATGGCCTGTGACCCCCCCAAGGGTCTTGCAGCCAGCAAGGAGCCAGCCTGGGACCCAGGGCAGGCAGCTCACCAGGAGGCCTGACACCGAGAAGCACAGGCAGCTGATGTTGCCACTGTGGCCCTCCAGCTCCTGGTGGAAGATCGCTGGGGGCCCCGCCCGCAGGTCCCAGATGCGTATGGTGGAGTCCCAGGAGCCAGTGGCCTGCAGACAGCTGCCATGAGCATGGACGAGCCAGCCCATGCCCACCCTGCTGCCTAGGCTGGCCGGGCTCATGGACAGCAGGTACCGTCTCACCGAGCCCCACTGAGTCCCCATCACACAGGTGAGGGGACAGGCTCAGAAGAGCAGAGTCACCCAATTCTAACCATTGTTCAGCTCCAATGGGAAAGGGGGCATGGGCCCCGGGTTCCCTCATCAACTGAGGGGGACCAGGGCAGAAGTGTGGCTTACCAGGCAGTCTGAGCTGGGTGCGAAGTCACTGCTCTGGACGGAGTCTCGGTGCCCTGCTAAGCAGCGCAGCACCTGGCCAGACTGGAGGAGAGAGCCCTGAGCCGTGGGAGGCAGCAGAGGGCATCCCGAAGCCTTGCAGTGCCAGGTTCTGGGCCTCGGATGAGTCACACCCAGGCCCTCCTTGAGGGGCTGCCTGGGTAATGTGACAACACAGGGTCTGGGGAGGCTTCCTGGGCCTTGACAGGAGAGGAGGGCAGTTCAGGCAGAGGGAGCCTCATGGGCAGAGGGCTTGAGGGTCGAGGGCTAGTGTGTGGGGGAGGCCCGGGGAGGTAGCTGCAAGCCAGATGCAGGGGGGGTCTTGGATGCCAGGTGTGGGCATGGTGGGGAAGATGGAACGACCTTTCTGAGGCCAGTGTGGAGGGTGTGTGATCCAAGGCCTAGCTCTGCCCCCCACCCCCCACATACCTGTACCTCCCAGAGCATCACCCGCTTGTCCCAGCCACCTGATGCCAGCTGCTTTGAGTCAGGGCTGAAGCTTACCGTCTCCACACTCCGCTGGTGACCTGCAGGCTCCAGATGGGAGAGGAGACGAGGTGGCACAAGGACACAGCAAGGTCGGAAAGGGCACCCAGGCCTGGCTGCTTGGCTCTCAGTCCCACCCAGCCCACTCACCCTTCAGGACCTGCAGACACTTGGCTTCTGCCACGTCCCACAGGCGGATGGTGCAGTCACAGGAGGTGCTGGCAAAGAGGCGGCCATCAGGAGAGAAGCGGCAGAACTTCACGGGGCCTGGGGCGGGCAGTGTGGTCAGGAATGGCACTGCCCTCCACCTCTGGCCCTTGAGCTCCGACCCTGCTAATTTCTCCAGCCTCATCGCCTACCTCCCCTCTCCTCAATCCTAACCCTCACCCTCCAGCCACGTGGAAATTCCTGGGCTTCTTGTGTTGGCCTGAACACCCAACCTCAATTAGCCCATTTGGAAAATCAATACCCAAATCAAATGTGGGCACCTCCCAGAAACGCTCTGACAGCCCACCTCAGTCCATTGCCTCCTCTGAGCCCCCCAGCCCCTGGACTTGCCCTATTACAGCAGTAATCAATCTGCTCTGTAATTATCACGTTTTTTTTCTTGTCTCCTTAATTATAATAGTTAAACTACAGAGTCCTTATTGGGTGCTAGGCACTTTGCTTGCATTATCTCATCCTATAGGGTAGCAGCGATGATCTATCCCCATTCTACAGAGGAGGAAATAGAGGCTCAGCGAGGTGATGTGACTTGACTACGATCACAGTCAAAGTGGGTAAAACAAAGATGAACCTCTTTAAGGACATTGTGCCAAGTGAGGTGAACCAGTCACAAAAAGAAGTTTTGTATGATTCCACTTCTGCAGGTACTTAGAGTGGTCAAATTCGAGACAAAGCAGAATGGCGGTTGCCAGGGGCTGGGGGAAGAGAGGAATGGGGAGCTTAATGGGTATAGAGTTTCTGTTTTGCAAGATGAAAAGAGTTCTGGAGACTAGGTGCACAACAAGGTGAAGGTACTTACTACTGAACCATACACTTAAATGGTTAAGACGGTAAATATTATGTATATTTTTAAACAATTTTTTGAAAAGGGGTAGGATCTGAGTCCAGGTCTATCAGAGTCAGAGGCCCTGGCCCCAGGGACCAGGTCCATCTCCTTGCCCTCCTGCCCCAGCCCTGCCCAGGCTGCCTGGCATGGATGCCCAGCTCAAACATCAGAGGTTGTTATGGTAGGCCCTGCAGAATGCCAGGACACGCCCATGGGCCTCCGTCTCCCCATCCAGGCTGAGGAGCCCCACCTGCGTGGCCACCCAGCCTCCACAGCAGCCGCCCGCTCTGGGTCTCCCAGCCATACACGCAGCCATCCTCCGAGGCGGTGAGCAGCGTCTGGCCGTTGGGAGAGAAGGCGGAGGAGTTGACCTGGGAGGAGAGCACAAAAGTCATCCCATCCTGAGGCCAGAAACACCTGTCTGCTCAGCCCTGACTCCAGACTCTTGGGCCAGCCCTGAACACTGCCCCCCGGGAGCCTAGGGTTGGAGCTTGGACCTCAGGCCTCGCTCCACAGCCAGAGCCCAGAACTAGGAGCCACTCGGCACTCAGAGCCAAGAGCACGGAGCCCTCTGGAGCCCTTCAAAACTGGGGCCTGTTGCCTGGGGCCCTCCCCAAAGTCAGAGGCTGGAGCCTTCTCCAGAACCAGGGACTGGCACCCCAGAGCCAAGAGCCCTTCCAGAGCGGGAGCCCAGAATCCGGAGTTCAAAATCTACTCCAAGCCCTGACTTCACTTTAAAGCCCGAGTCCAAAGAACACGAGTCAGCCAGAAGGAGTTGGAGCGTTCTCTGGAACCAGAGCTTAGAACCCAGGGCCCATTCTGGAGCTGGAGCCCAGAGAACACTCTGGAGCTCCTACCACGCAAAACCAGGAACCAGTCTAGACCCAGAGCCGGGAGCCTCGAGTCGGGGCGGAGCCCGCCTGGGCCTCACCTCCCCGCGGTGCCGGCTGAAGACTTGCACTCTCCCCACGGCCAGCGTCCCCGCGGCCCCGCTGTTCATGGGCGCGCGGCCGCCCGACCGGGCGGGCTTCCTCCTGGACGGGCGCTGGTCCGGCCCGCGGCCCCCGGCTTAGGACAGGGTGGAGGGGAAGGGGGAACTGTGTACAAGCGGTCTCCATGGCAATCGGGGCGGGGCGCGCAGCCGCCGTGGGGTCTCCGGGAAGCTACGAGAAGAGACAGACTGGGAGACACTTCTCAGCTCGAGGAGGTGGGGCCGCAGCAGGCAGGACCGCGGGCGGCTCCGAGAAGGGACTTCCCCTGACCTGGGCGGCTCCGGCCGCGGGGCAAGACTGGCACGCAGGGCCGCCGCTAGGGGGCACGCCAGCCCCGCACACCGCGCCTGCCTCTCCCCTGCACGGAAGCCGCGCACAGCGCCCTTCAGTTTGCAAAGGGCCCACAGACCCCTTTGAGAGGAGCCTGTTTCCCCATCTGCACAATGGGGTAGACCGTCCCTGCCCCCCAGGACTCCAGGCTTGAGCCAGGCGCAGGGCCTGACACATGGTAAGTGCCCAGGAGGGCCCACCCTGGAGCCAAGACCCCTTTCCTCCAGGAGTGGCCAGTACTGAGGCTGAAGAGCTCCTACGGAGAGGGCTGGAAAGGACACCCATCTCTGCCCTGCAGGATGTGAGGAGCCAGGGCATGAAAAAGTGGGGTCACTGTTTTAACGTTACTGGCAGCACAGTGTGTGCCATCCGAGGATGTGGAGGTTGTGGAGGGAGGCCCCCGGAGCCGTCAAGATCCTTGTTGGATAGTTCAGGCTGAATCAGGGAAAGAACAGGGCTTGGTTTCAAGGTCCATTGTACAGATGAGGAAACTGAGGCCCCATGAGGTGAGGAGACTCCAAGGTGGCTCAACCAATAGGAAGGAACGGGGACTTTATCTCATGTCTGTCTGACTCTCGGGGGCCTATCTGAGGACCACCTGCCATGAATTCCAGGGGCCTCACAGCAGACGTCGAGGTTCCTGACTCCTGGTACCTCTGGAAAACAGGCCCTGAGGGGGCAGATTTGGCCCAGTCATCCAGCACCTCCATGGCAGAGCTGGGGCCAGGCCCCAGGCCCCTCCCCACAGCGGGACAGGGGTGGGACAAAGACACCCTCCTCCCCATTGCCCAGTGGATTCCAGGCTCCCCCAGGGTGGGGGTGGGACAGCTGAGCTTTGGGAGCCTCAAACTTGAGGGTTCCCAGCGGTGACTCACACCCCTCCCCCCAGACCTCTTTGCCAGGAACTCTTCTCACGAGATCGGCTGTGCTCCTGCTCTATTTTAGGTCCCAGACAGTCAGGCGAGCAAGGGGGTGACAATGGTGGCTTTGACGCAGCCCCACCCCCATCCTATCTCCCCGAGGGTCCAGGTCACTGAATTGGCTCCTCAGAGACCGGTCTGAGTTGGGCCTCTAAGGCCACCTCCCACCCCCAGACATGGGTCCCAGAGGCAGCTCCCCCATAGCTGGCTCCCCAGGCCCTCTCCCCCTCCGTCTGCACAGGCACCCCCTGCCTATGCCCCATCTGGCATTTCCCCAGCCTCCTGGTTCCTCCTGCTCTATCTGGAGGTCCCGGCACCACCGTCCTCAGCCCAGCCCATCACTCCCAGAGCCCTCTGGACAGACCGTGTCCACCAGACCCAGTGACCACTCGGCCGGTAGGGGTGGAGCTGGGGTCTAAAACCTTTCTGTGTGACCCAGGAGTCTGTGGTTGGAACCTCCCACCATGAATTCCAGGGCCCTCGGGGGCCAAGCATCATGTCCATCTCTCCTGCTTTAACCTGCCCCTGTCCCCTGCCTCCCACCCCCACCTTGCTCCCTGAATTCAGCCACAAGGGCCTTCCTCCATCCCTTCATCTACACTCCCACCCTGGGCCTGGGCACACGGGTTCCCTACCCTCCTGGCCTACGCTTACCTTCGAATCCAGCCCAAATACCACTTCCCCGGGGCAGCCTTCCCTTGTCCATGCCCCAAAGTCAGAGCTCCTGTCCCAGAGACAGGGCGTTAGAGCCACAGGCCTGGGTTAAACCTGGGTTCTGCCTACTACCAGCTCTGCAACCTTGGGCAAGCCGCCCGATCACTCAATACCTCAGTTTCCTTATCTGTAAAATGGGAGTGTTCACAGTGGAGTGAGCACTCCTGCCTTGTGAGGAGTCGGTGAGATGGTGCCTGTAAACGCTCAGAGAAGGGGAGGAGGCTGTGACATCCGCCTCTGTCCCTTTAACTTAAAACCCAAACACAAAGTCCCGAATGTCCTTCGCCAGGCTCCCCCAAAGGGCCTGCAGCCCCAGGGCATGTCATGATGGAGAGAGGGCCTGGTGATCAGGGGCAGTCTGGCTTCATGCCCAGCAGGGCCTGAGGGGCTGGCCTGCCCTGGGCTTGGGCAGAGGCTGCACCTGTAGGGTGTGGTCCGTGGCGGGGGAGGGGAGCACAAGTGAGTCACAGTCATGGTGGCAGCATAAGTATTTCACTGGCTCAGGCTCTGCCCATGAGATTGGGGGACCCAGATTCCAGCCTCTCCAAGAGGGTCCTCGGGGGACCTTTTCCATCCCCTGACCGTTTCTTCCCTCTCAGGGAGCACATTCTTTCCTCCCTCAGCCCAGACTGTCTGTGGAGGGGGCCCCGTGCTGGCCTCTCCCACTCTCACCCCATCCCCTGAAGGTGACCCACGGTCCTGTGACCAGCCTTGCCTCTCATTTTTTTTTTTTTTTTTTGGAGTGAGGAAGATTAGCCCTGAGCTCACATCTGAGAGCCAGTCCTCTTCTTTTTGCTGAGGAAGATTAGCCCTGGGCTAACATCCGTGCCCATCTTCCTCTACTTTATATGTGGGATGCTGCCACAGCATAGCCTGATAAGTGGCACGTCAGTCCGTGCCCAGGATCTGAACCCTCGAATCCCGGGCCGCCAAAGTGGAGCATACGAACTTAACCACTACGCCACCAGGCTGGCCCCCAGCCTTGCCTCTCTTTGTTTCCTCAAAGTACCAGGCACCTTGGTTCCCTCTGAAAGTCATGGGTACACAGCCGTTTTATTTATTTATTTATTTATGTTGCTGAGGAAGGTTGGCCCTGAGCTAACATCTGTTGCTGATCTTCCTCTTTTTGCTTGAGGAAGATTTGCCCTGAGCTATTATCTGTGCCCGTCTTCCTCTATTTTGTATGTGAGCCGCCACCACAGCAGGGCTGCCGATGAGTGGTGTAGGTCCACGCCTGGGAACTGAACCCAGGCCGTCCAAGTGGAATGCATTGAACTTAACCACTAGGCCATGGGTCCGGCCCCTGGTACACAGCCATTTTAAAGAGAAAATTGGAGATTCAGAGAGGAAATGACTTACTCAAGGCCACACAGCTGAGATTCAAACCCTTATCCGATAACCCCTAAGCCCCCGGCTCATTCCCTGCACCAGACGCTCTTCCAGTATAGCTTGGGGAGGTTGGGGTATGAGCCTCTGCCTCCTCAACACGCACTTGTTGCCTCTGTGAAAGCAACCTCACTACCCCGAAGGAGAGCCTATCTCGTCGTCAGAAACTCTTACTGTTGGGAAGTCCTGGGTGAGTCAGAATCTGCCCCACACCGTCTAACAGGGTGGAAGACGGGCCCAGCCTGCGTCCCTGCAGTTCCCCTCCCAGAGACACCTCCAGCACTGTCGGTACTTCCAAAAGGCTGGAAACAACCTGAATTATTAGTCTAAGACTGTAGAAATCCATGATTGGAGAGGCAAACAATGAGAGGTACACAGCCAGGGAAATCAACAAACCACAGCTCTGCATGGCAACGTGCAAACATCTCACAAACACGCGCAGCAAAAAAGCAACGCGGCCAAAAAGACACTATAGGCACCATCCCCCTCCTACAAAAATCAAGACCTGCCAAGGGCAGCCCTCCACTTGTCAGGCACACGTCCACGTGTACTGAAACCATGAGGAAAAGCAGGGATGAGAAACGCCCCAGTCACGAGAGTGGTTAACCATGGGGAGAGGAAGGGAGGGGACACAGGGCCGTGAAGAGTACTTGCTCCTGGTGATCTGCTGGCTCGAAGCTGGGCAGTGGGCACCCACGGGTTTGCTGGATTCTTCTTTAATAACTGGCTCTGCCTCTCTGGCCCCTGCCCACCTCTCCTGCCCCCTCCCCCATCGCCACCACCACCAGTCCTGAGCAGTTGGTGGATTCCACAGTGCCAGGGCTAGGATGCGCTTCCCGACAGTGCCCCAGGAAGCAGAGAAGGATGTTCTGTAGCAAGAGAGCAAGCAGAGAGGACAGAGAGCTGGAGGGTCAGACTGCCTGGTTCCCACCAGCTTTCTGGCTCCCAGTGCCAGTCCCCCAGGCTACTGTCCTAAAACGCACCTGTTTCCTTAGAGTCAATTCCTTTTTTTGCTGAGTGAGCTCCAGTATGGTTTTGGTTACTTACCACCCAAAGGGCTTTGATTAAAACATCTCTGTAATCTCCACAGCTGGTCGCCTAATATTATGCCTCTGGGGGCTCTTCTCTGGGGTTCCCCTGCAGTAACACCACACAGGGATCCTAGCTCCCCAAGGGTGATCAGTGCCCTCCGGTCTCAGTGTTTTCCCCACAACCTGGGCCACCCTTATTGGAATGCACTGTAATTGTTATTGTCCCTCCTAAAGTGTGGAGACCAGGGCCGGCCCCATGGTGTAGTGGTTAAGTGCGCAGGCTCCGCTGCTGGCAGCCAGGGTTTGGATCCCAGGCGCGCACCGACGCACCACTTGTCAGGCCATGGTGAGGTGGCGTCCCATATAAAGTAGAGGAAGATGGGCACAGATGTTAGCTCAGGGCCAGTCTTCCTCAGCAAAAGAGGAGGGTTGGCATGGATGTTAGCTCAGAGCTGATCTTCCCCACAAAAAATAAACAAATAAAATAAAGTGTGGAGACCAGTCTCTGTACGGACTGACAGGTGCCAAGTTGAAAAGTACTGTCATTTCCAGTTTTCCAAACACTCAATCTCTAGTAATGCAGCCTGCATTACTAGAGGCATTTGTGTTCTCGACAGCTACGTTATTCTGGTAACTCACTGAATTTGCAGTGAGAGCTTCTTCCCATGAACTACTGTCCAGCCAGCTCTCCCTCCCCTATCTGCTACTTGCACAATGGATTCTTCGGAAACACACGCAAGACCTTACATTAGGCTGATTAAATGTCATCTTCTTGGAACCCATCCAGCCATCTGGTCTTAAAGGCATTGTAAGTGCGACTTCTATTGCACAAAGCATTAATTCTGCCACTGTGCCAGCTGCAAATTTTGTGAGCAGGCCTTCTGTGTTCTGAATCCAAACTGTGAAAATGATGATCCATGGGACAAGGGTAAGGGCAGAGCCCTGTGGTCTATCACTAGATACCTCCAGTGATTCTCACATTTCTGCACCCATCCACACTCACCAGGATCATGGGCTCACCAGATCTGGGTGCGGAGGAGAGCGATGAGCTCCTACCTCAAGCAGGGCTCTCTGGTTGCAAACAACAGAAACCATCCATGGCCAAAAGAGGTCATATAGGAAGACGATGGGGGGATCAAAGATGGGAAGGACTGCAACCCCCACTTACAGGGAAGGACAGGAAGTAGGGCTGAGAATCCAGGGTGAGGCCTAGACTCTTCCTTGGAGAGCATATGATTGGCCCAGCGGGGGTCACGTGCCCACGCCCCCGCTAGGGAGGGCAGGGCATCTTGATTGGCAGTCCTGGTAAGATCCGAGCTGCTCCCCTCCCCTCGCCACTCCTTTGTTAATCAATCCGGGATCTCTAGGTTGGTTTAAAACCAGCTGCGCACCTGTGGGCTCAGGAGCCAGACAGCCGCGTTCAAACCTGGCTCTACCACCCCCCCACGGTGACCTCAGGCAAGTTACCTAACTGGTCTGTGCTTCCTTCTCTTCCCGTCTAAAATGAGGATAATGATTAAGACCCACCTCCTAGGGTTCACTGTGAGGATTGAATTAGTACGTGCCAAGTGCTCGGAATAGCACCTAGCACACAGCGAGTGCTCTGCGTGCGTCAGCTGTGTTACTCAAGTATTGTATTTTGAATCTCCATCTTTCCATTGTACCCCAAAGATAGGAAGACAAACTCCTGTGTCTTTTTATTTTTTATAATGTTATTTATTTATTTTTTCCCCCAAAACCCCAGTAGATAGTTGTATGTCATAGTTGCACATCCTTCTAGTTGCTGTATGTGGGACGCGGCCTCAGCGTGGCCGGCGAAGTGGTGAGTTGGTGCGCGCCCGGGATCCGAACCCGGGCCGCTAGCAGCGGAGTGCACGCACTTAACCGCTAAGCCACGGGGCCAGCCCACTCCTGTGTCTCATAGAATCCGCAGTAAGTGTATTTGGGTTGGCGCAGTTGCCCTGTTGTTGAAGGAGGGAGGCAAGGGTGACTTGGTTTAATTCCCAGTGGCCCTCGTTGTCATTTCTGGTCACTGCTTCCTTTTCTGAGCACCTTGGAGCACTACTGAATAATCTGTCCAGAGCCTGCTTGGCAATCAGTGTTGGGCTAACTAGGCCGTGATGGCTGGACTCACCTTTCTAGAAAAGTGGGACGCTGGCGCTTTCTCCTCTCCTGGCTTCTGGCCTCCGGGCCTTTCTTTGTGGTGTCCGAGTCCCGCCTTTTGCTCTGGCTCTCCTGGGGTGCGATTTGCTAGAGCTAGAATCTTGGTCTTGTTTATTTACCTTATTATATTTTTAGCATGTTTTTTTCTAAGAGGGTCTTTCTGTTTGGGTAGCAAAGTGACCTGGACGCCAGAAGGAACCCGAGAATCTCAGGGGGCTGTCTCCCCGGTGTGGGCCGGGGCCCCGCCAGCGCTCTAAGCTCTTGGTTCAGGAAGGCTTGTCCACAGCCCCTCAGGCCTCTCCCACGTTCGTTCCGGTGACCCTCACAGAGAAGGAGGACTCTCCGCATCCCGAGGTCGTGAACGGACCACCCTCCTGATGCCAGGCCCAGATGAGGACGGAATGAGGGGGGCAGGGGTGGGCAGCTGGGCAGGGCCTCCAGTGTGTGGAGGCAGGGCCACAGCCCAGCCAGAGAAGATTTTTATGCTATTCCATTTATTTAATTTTTTTAATTCTTAAAACATCCCGGACACAACAATGTTAAGGAGCAGTCTGAGGACAGAAGGACGTCAACCGTTGTCCCCAGCTCCCAGTGTGGTAGCCATTGCAATCCTTCAGGTGAGGATTTCGGGTGACCCTTGGCCCCACCATGACCCTAGGCTGTCTTGGAGATGGAAGGGACAGTCCAGGTCTCGCGGCAGGCACGGGGATCGAACCTGAGTCTGTCTGACTTCTTTGTGCCTCTTCTGGGCCCTGTCGCATTTCTACACAGCTCTCTTCCTAGCACACAAACCAATGTTTTTAATTAAAAAAATGTTTTAAATTACATGCCAGCTGCAAAAAATACATATGTATATATGGAAGGCTAAGAAAGAAAAGACACGTGTCTGCTCACACGCCCGGGCTTCCAGCCTCACTCCTTAAAGGGGACGGCTGTGAACAGATTGCAGGGGTGGGTGTCCTTCTACCGACTTCTCCTTTGAACCGGGTTTTCCCTCTGTAAAGTGGAAACGGTGGTGCTTGGTCCAAGGGGCTCTGAGAAGGGAGGCGGTGCCCAGTTCCACGAGCCAAAGTAAACGGAGAGCCTGCCTGCGGCCTGACATGTAACAGGTGCCCAGGGAATGGCTGCTTGTTTCTCGGTGGTGACTCCTGTGTGTTTCTCAGTGAATCCTGTGTGACCGTGCCCCTTCAGGCCTCAGTCACCCCGTCTGTCTCCCCATCTTGCAGCCTGGGGGCAAGTGCCACCCGTTGCCCTCTCGCTGCCTCCAGAAGAAACTAGTCCCAGCCCAACAAAAATCAGAGAAGGAGAGGAAGGGAGTGAAACGCCCAGCACTTGAGGGCCCGCTTGGGGTGATTGATCTTGGGGTGCATACAATCCTACTTGTCGCAGGTGAGGACACGAGGGTCGGAGGGGGAAGTAACTTACCCAAGACCACATGATTGATGGGCAGTGGAGCCACAATGGACGCCAGGCCTGAGTTCTGAACGCGGGTCCTGTCTGCCGGGCCACACTGCCTGCAGGTCAGCGATTGATCCCTGTGCTCAGGCTGGCCCAGAGGAGGTCTGGAAAGCGCCTCTGAATGAATGAACACATGAACGAATGGGTCAGTGGCCACGTTATGTATATATCATATACAGCTTTGGTGTCCCGTTCACATTACTTGTGTCAGGTGATTTTTTCGCAGTGACCCTACCTGCTGGGAAGCTTCCCCTCCATTACACAGTTGGGGAAACGGAGGTTCAGTTTGCCCCAGGCCTTAGGTGAGAAAGAGGCAGAGCTGGAACTCAAGGCCAAGCCGTCTGAAGTCAGAGCCTGTGTGAGCAGCTCCCACTGGCCCGCACTGCCCTCCCCACGGTGCCAGGGCTGCTCTGGGGCCTCCTGAGCCTGGCGTGGCTGGGCATAACAGAAGTGCTCAGTGGATGTTGAACCACCATTGCTGGCATGGATGCCCTGAGAAAGGCAGGAGGTATTTGTTTGCTCAGAACCAGATACATGGTGAGGCCTTGGGACACTTGCCCAGGTCCCCCCAGATGCCCATCCCTGCCCCGGCTGGGTGCACCCTCCCTGAGCCTGCACAGAGAGGCTCCAGATGAAGTTGGTGCCTAGCTCCTTGGTCCTCCTGCGTCTGTCCTGGCTCTGGGGGAGAAGGGTGGGGGAGAAGGGGAGGCCTGGCCCAGGCTCTGGGGCATCTGTGGAGGTAGCAAACCAAGGTTGGCATCTGGTGGCCCTACCCCCACCTCCTGGGGATTTGGGAGGACCTGACCTTATGCTGGGCAGTAGCCAAGGAAGGCAGATCACCTGGGAGCGGAGCCCTGAAAGGTGGAACCCGCGGCACCCAGGCCAGCCAAGCCAACAGCATCGGCAAGACAGTCACAGCCACAGCGCTGCTCACTGAGATGGACCAAACCTTGTCCTACCTCTTTGAGTCCACCCTGTGTGGCTCCATGTGGGCCTCGGACCAGCCCTGGCCTGACACTACCCAGAGGACTGCAGGACAAGAGCCCCAGGAGGGGTGGTGTCCGCTGGTCCCTGGGCTGGAGGCCCACCTTGAGGGATGGGCTCCGCCTCAGGAGGGTGGGGAGGGGGAGGGGATGGGGCATGCTGCCAGACCTCCCCCTAGCCTCTCCCTCCTCTTCCTTCCCCTTTCTTTCATTCTTTCTTTCTTTCTGTCCTCTACCCCCATTGCCTTCCTCCCGCCTAGATCCCTCCCTCCCGCTCTTGCTCAATCCTGCCCCTTGACCCCTCTGAGCCTGCACCTGAGGGCAGACTGGGCCCGAGAGAGCTCAGGGAGGAGGCACGGGCCCCCTTGGGGCAGTCAGAGAGGGCTTCTGGGAGGAGACTGTGGGATTCTAGGCCTCTGCAGCTAAGGTCTCTGCTAGATGCAAAAGAGAGAGAAGATCTGGGAGGCAGGAATGGCGTGTGGGAGGCAATGGGCCACCCGGGGGACATCTATGGGAAACAAGAATGAGAAGCTGAAGAGAGGGGCAGGAAATGGAGGCCTCAAATGCCCAGCTAAGGGGCTTGGATCGCACTCCCTGGGCATTGGTGCTCAAAGTAGGTGTCACGGAACCCGGAGGGTGCAAGAAGAGGGCTTGGAACCCCTTGAGGGGGTGAAAGGTTGGGAGGAGAGCCAGGGCTTGAATGCTGGGCCCCTGGCCCTGCTCCAGCCGGAACGACTCTAAATTCACAGGGTTTGTGGACTGTGCTGCCACAGGCAGTGGGGAGCAGCGGGGAGCAGTGGAGGGTGTTCAGCAGGGACAAGGGGGTGGCACACACTGGGCTTCAGGAAGCGCGCGCTGGCTGCCGGGAGGAAGAACTGAACTCCATGGGTCAGGCAGCAGCTCCAGGGCTCTGTGCAGAGGTTCTCTGGCCTCCTGACCTTTTCTTCTCCGGCCACCAGGGGGTAATAGTAATAATAATAGCCCAACCATCACAGTGCCAGCGGCACCATGCGATGCCCATCACATTACATCCTGACGGCAGGTGAGTATGTGTGCACATGGGGAAATTGAGGGCCTGGGAGATGAAGAAACTCAAAACCGGGGTTACCAACCAGCCCCGGTGGTGGAGTCAGGTGCAGACCCGGGGTCTGGGCCACCACGCTGTCCCAGGCGCCTCAGGCAGCCCAGAGCACGTGCAGAGCAGCTGCTGTGGGATCCAATCCTGCCTGGAGCCTCCTGCAGCTACAGCCCCCTCTGCCCACCTGCCCTCCCAGCTGTCTCAGCCACACCTGGCACCCACGTGCCCTGTGGAAATCTGACCAGCCTTGTGCTGCCCGCTCCAAGGAGACAGCTGGTAGATGGGGGTTGGGAGACAGGGGTGGGGTGGGAGACACAGCTCTGGCCAGAAAGCAGGAGCAGCTCTGGCAGGGCAGGGAGAGACCAGCAGCCTCCACTTGCTGTGTGACCTGGAGCTCCTTGCCAGGCCTCTCTGGGCTAGGGCTGCTCTGAGCCACTTGGAGCTGGGGTTCCAGGGTTAAGCAACTTCCTGGATCGTCTGCTCATGCCTGGAACTGCGCACTGGCCCCCACTGGGCGCACCCAGTCCTCCACCCTGTGGCCAGGGTGATGGCAGCTGACAGGCTGTGTGATCCCAAACCACTGTCTTTGTTTCCTCATCAACAAGCTGAGAGGGTTGGTGGCTGGGCCGCCCTGCAGGCAGCCCCTCCCTCCTCCACTTGGGGCTGGTCACGGCAGCCCCAACCCTCTCCCAGGCCCCAACCTTCCTCAATGGCCATTTTGTGTTGTTGCCGGGGGACTGCTGTTTGCTCAGCTGCCCCCACCCCTGAGACCTCACGATAATGATAATGGACTCCTGTCAGCCCCCAGGCCCCTGTGTCTGGGGGCTGGGGGATGAGAAGCCCTCTCCTTCAGTCTGTCTGGGGCATTGTCCTTCCCTTCCTGTCTGGGTGGGGGTGGGAGGCATTCGTGGTCATTTCCTCTCAGACTTGTTTCCCTTTCTAGAAGCTCAGGCCTGAATCTCAGCCTCCCTCCACCCCCAGCTGTGCGTTCCCCTGCAAGTCCTCAGCCTCAGTTTCCCACTCCGTAAAGGCTTATCACCCATCTGGACCTGGGTTCAAATCCCCAGTTCAAATCCTTATTGGCCTTGTGCTATCAGCCTTAGTTTCCTCATCTGAAAAATGGGAGTATTAATTGTACCAGCCTCATTGGTAATTAAAATCATGGAATCTGACAGCCCTGGGCTGCTTTATAGCTAGGTGACTTTTGATGAATCCCTTGACCTGTCCAGGCCTCAGCTTTGTCCTCTGTGGAATGAAGATGATAACAGGACATGCCAGAGATGTTCCTGGTGAGAAGTCGCAGGAGGGCGCGCAGACCTGGTACACACTAGGTGCTCAGTGCATGGCTGGCTTTGAAAAACAACTCAGGAACAATGGAGCAAGACAGCCACACATCCCATTGTGCCCACAAACCAAGCCTGATGTGGTTCCTAGGCAGCTGCCCCTCCCCCAGGCCCCAAGTGAGTCTCTCTACTTTTGCCTGTTTTTGAGTTTTTCATCATGGTTTCGTCTTTGAAGTGTATTTCTTAATTTCCAAATGTGTGGGGATTTTCCAGTTATCCTTCTTGTTTTTTTTTAAAGATTTTATTTATTTTTTTCGCCCCAAAGCCCCAGTAGATAGTTGCACGTCATAGCTGCACATCCTTTTAGTTGCTGCATGTGGGACCCGGCCCCAGGATGGACGGAGAAGCGGTGCCCCGGTGCGCGCCCGGGATCCGAACCCGGGCCACCAGCATTGGCGTGCGCGCGCGCACTTAACCACCAAGCCACGGGGCCGGCCCTAGTTATCCTTCTTGTAATTTATTTCTAGATTGAATGCATGTGGTCACACCATGCTCAGAATGATTTCAATCCCTTACTTTACGGCCCAGTGTGGTCACTTTTTGCAAATGTCGCATTGTCCTTGCAAAGGCTGTGCCATCTACAAGTGTGGGCTGCAGGATTCTAGATGGTCCATTAGATCAGATTTCTTAAACTTGTTTTTTTTTGTTTTTTTTCCCCCAAAGCCCCAGTAGATAGTTGTATGTCATAGCTGCACATCCTTCTAGTTGCTGTATGTGGGACGTGGCCTCAGCATGGCCGGAGAAGCGGTGCGTTGGTGCTCGCCCGGGATCCGAACCCGGGCCACCAGCAGCGGAGCGTGCTCACTTAACTGCTAAGCCACGGGGCCGGCCCTAAACTTGTTTAATCTTGTTGATTCTCACTAATTTTTTTCCCTGCCTCTTCTATCAATCACTGAGGAAAATATGTTACAGTCTCCCATTATGATTGTGAGGTTTGTCTGCCTCTCCTTGTATTTCTTCCAGTATTTGTGTTATATATTTTGAAGTTACTTTATTAGGTACATATAATTTTTAAATTGCTAATTTTCCTGACAAATCAAACCTCTTGTCCTTATAAAATATCTTTATTTCTAGTAATGATTTTGGCCTTAAAGTCCATTTCGTCTGCTATTGATATAGCTACGCCAGTTTTCTTTTGATTGTTATTTGCATGGTGTATCTTTATTTTTGACCTTGCTATATCCTTTGGTTTTAGACGTGTCTCTTTTAATTGGATCATCTAGTCCAGTCACAGTTAATGTAATTACTGATTTACTGGGTTCTATTTTTCTTGTTTATTATATATTTCCTTTTCCCTCCTTTTTATTTTACTCTGATTATCTGTTTTTTCCTCGAGGAGTTTGGAAGTTATGCACTTTTAGTGGTTGCCCTAAAAACTACAGCCTGTACTCTTAAACTATTAAAATCTTGTTTTTCCCCAACACTTAGCTTAGTAATGAATTTATGGCTCATCTGACACCTATTCCCCTTTCGGGTTATTTAAATTTTTACCCCTTCAACTTTTTGTTTTTGGTGAGGAAGATTGGTCCTGAGCTAACATCTGTTGCCAGTCTTCCTCTTTTTGCTTGAGGAAGATTGTGCCTAAGCTAACATCTGTGCCAATCTTCCTCTATTTTGTATATGGGATGCCACCACACCATGGCTTGACAAGCGTTGCACAGGTCCGGGCCTGGGATCCGAACCCTCAAACCCCGGGCTGCCAAAGTGGAGCGCATGAACTTAACCACTACACCCCTGGGCCAGCCCCAGCCAACTACTTATTTTGAACAATAAAACTCACAGAAAATTTCCAAGTATAGTACAGTGAGCACCCGTTTATCTTCCACCTGGATTTACTAATAGCTCAGCTCTTGTCACATTTGTTTGATCTATTTATGCTTTTTTCTGAGTCTTTTGACAATGAGTTAGACTTCACTGTTTTTAAGAACAAGTTGTTTTCTTGAAATGTTTTCTCCACTTAGGATGATATATTCTCAGAAAATAAGTCTTATTTTTTTCAAAGTGAAAATCGTTTAGTGTTTTTTGTGATTATAAAGATTTGATTATAAAGATTACACACGTGCAATTCAAAAAAAATACTAGACAGTGAGAAACATGTTAAGAAAAAAGTAAACATCACCTCAAATCTCACTCCTTAAAGATGCTAACGTGGGCATATGTGTGGACAAGGACCGTATTTCCCACTTTCCCTGTTGTATCTGTGGGACCTGGGCGGCTCGTCACCTCTCTGAGCCTGTTTCCCTAGCTATGAATTGGGGATGTGATGGTCAGTCTTAGGTGTCCTGGCTGGCTCTGGTACCCAGTTGTTTGCTCCGACACTAATCTAGCTGGGTGTGAAGGTGTTTTCTAGATATGGTTAGCATCTACATCTACCATCAGTTGACTTTCAGTAAAGATTCTCTTGATGATGTGGGGGGGCCTCATCCAACTGGTTGAAGGTCTTAAGAGCAAAAACAGATTTCCAGTGAAGTTCTGCGTCAAAATTGCAACATCAAATCCTGCCCGTTGGGGCCGGCCTGGTGGCATAGCGGTTAAGTTCGCATGCTCTGCTTCTTCGACAGCCTGGGGTTCGCAGGTTCAGATCCCGGGCACGGACCTGTGCACTGCTTGTCAAGCCATGCTGTGGCAGGTGTACCACATACAAAGTAGAGGAAGATGGGCACAGACGTTAGCCCAGGGCCGGTCTTCCTCAGCGGAAAAAAACCCTGCCTGAGTTTCCAGACTGCCGGCCTGCCCTATGAATTTCAGACTTACTAGTACCTACAATTGCATGAACCAGTTCCTTAAAAATATATATATAATATATAAATATAAAAAATATTTGGGGCCGGCCCCATGGTGTAGCGGTTAAGTGCGTGCTCTGCTTTGGTGGCCCCGGGTTGACAGGTTCGGATCCCGGGAGCACATCGACGCACCGCTTGTCAAGCCATGCTGTGGTGGCGTCCCATATAGAGGAAGAGGGCACGGGTGTTAGCCCAGGGCCAATCTTCCTCGGCAAAAAGAGGAGGATTGGCATCAGATGTTAGCTCAGGGCTGATCTTCCTCATCAAAAAAATTTTTTTTTAAATTAAAAAATATAATATATAGATATCTCCTATTGGTTCTGTTTCTCTGGAGAACCATGACTGATACAGGAGGTAAGATTCGTTATCCAGGGTCCCATCTAGGGCAAGCAGGGCAGGACTCATCTCTGCTGTTGGAAGGTGGTTCAGGGTCACCTGGGGGAAGACTCCCAAACCAGTGCTCTTTCCACAGACACTGCAGTTCCCGAGCAAAGGGCAACTGGTGTTAGTCTGCTTGGGTTGGACCCTCACTGTGTGATGCTGGGTGAGGTATTGGATGTCTCTGAGCCTAGGAATGGGACCTGGAGCCCACCTCACAGGATCATTGTTCATTTTCTGTGCAAGTAAGAGCTTTGTTCAGTGCTTGGCGCACAGTAAGTCCAAAACTATTGTTGTTATTAATAGAAGTTTGTAGAATGAACCATCCAAGAGGACGAAGTCAGACTGTGCCAGGCCCCAACAGGGCTTCTGTGGCTGGGGCTCACGTTTCCAGCTCTGGGAGGGGAGCAAGGCTGCTGGCAGAACTCCCAGCACAGCAAGACTCGGAATCTGGGCCCTGGGGAGGAATGTGCGATGATCCTGATACCAGCTGGGTGGAGGAAAGGCCCATGGCGAGGGTCAGGAAGTAGTTTGCAAAGCACAGGGCAAGGGGGTGGGGGTGGGTGCAGAAGGCCTCTGGGAGGGCAGCCTCACCCCAGGGCCCCTCTCCAGCACCCACTGGCATCAGGACCAGACCCACCCCTGGGCGGGAAATCTGCTTCCTCACTTAGGACCCCAGGGAAACTGCCCGGGTCTGCTCAGCCCGCAGAGGGGGCTGAGGAGGGAAGCCCAAGATGCGTAAAGGCCAGGCTCAGGGGGTCCTCCACCACCAGCTTCTCCCCCACACCTGACCAGGCTTCTAGCTTGTGCTAACAGCCCTGTTACTGAGCCCCTTCCGTGCGCCTGGCATGGAGGGCACACGTGTTCTTTGAATTGTTGACTGCATCATTGGCTCCGCTTAACAGATGAGGAAAGAGCAGCTCAGAGGGGCAGGGACTCGCCTGAGCTCCAGCCAGGTTGGAACGGTGCCCCTGTCCCACCCACAGGCTCAGATTCCAGGCTGCCACACCTCGCCCCACCCTTGGCCTTGGCAGTCCGCCCTCCCCCTAGCCCAGTCCCCCAGCCCCACAACCGACATCCTCCCAGCCACTTGGGCTCCCAGAATTCCCTTGTGCCAGCTTCCAGCCTCTGCATCAGAACCAGCTGCTTTCCAACCCCTCCACAATTCCGTGTCCCTGTGCCCATCACGTGCCACTTACCACGGTGCTTACAGTGCCTCGGGCCGCTGGCCACCCTCGCTCTAGAAATTAAGGGGTATGGCTTTGCCTTTCTTCTCATTAATTTAGTCCTTTAACCTTCGCAGGCAGTCTTTCCAGAGTGTGAGCCTCCCGGGAGGGCTTGGGGATAATAAAAATAATTGCTTACAATTTGCTGAACATTCACTAATTGCTAGGTGCAGTGCTAAGGGTTTTCCTTGTGTCTTCTCATCTAATCAGCTCATGGGTGCTCTGAGGTTGGGGGGGGGGGTCTAGTATCATTCCCATTTTACAGATGGGGAAACTGAGGCTCAGGGAGGTGAAGAGGCAAGGCTCAAAGACACAGTGACAGTAATATCCCACATGTACTGGGCGCTCAGTCTGTGTCAGATACTGTTCCAAGCACTTTATACATATTGGGTCATTTAATGCCCTCCACAAGCTTGTGAGGTCGGTACCATTCTAATCCTCCCATGAGAGGTAAGGAAACGAAAGTGCAGAGGGCCATGAGTAGCCCAAGGCCACAAGGCTGGGAAGTGGTCCAGTCTGGGTTCGAATCCAAGGTCTGGCTCCACAGCCCACACTCAGGTCTTGTGGACCTCTAGGAGGTAAAGGTGGGATTTGAACCCAGGGCCCACTGCATCCAGGCCCCAGTTCCCCCCTAGCTTCCCCTGGGAGGTGAGGAACCAGCCGAAGCCAGGCCTCAGACCGTGGGACAGCTCCCAGCACATGGGGGCAGAAACCGCAGCTGGGCAGGCCGCCAGCTTCCAGGCGGGCTCGGAGCTCGGCCGCGTCCGCGGAAGTGGCTCTGGCCAGGACCCCTGAGGGGGTGGGGGGCTCCCCAAGGGCTGCGCTGGGGCAGGGCCCGGGCTCCCCAGATGGCCGGGGATCGGCAGGCATTTGTGCCGACCCAGTGCTTTGCCGTCATTAGCGTTTCCGGCCTCAGAAGGCGTCCAAGTTCTTACACGTAAATATTTTTAGCAATCGAGCCTTGCAATCTCCTTTAAAAAAAACATTTCTTAAACATAAAATTCAGAAACACATGTTCGGCGATGACCTCTCTATGTAATCTCCAGGCTGTCTAGAACTTAGTGTCAAAGTCCGGTGCGGGTGGCCCAAGTCCACTTTGAAAGAAAACTTGGAATGAAACCTGCCGTCAGAGAGGTGGGAGATGGGCCTGTCCAGCCAGCTGTGTGTCCCCAGACGAGTCACTTCACCTCTCTGAGCCTGGGGAGACGTGTAACACCTGGGTAGTGGGCACTCTTATTATCACCAAGAGTGAAAGGGACGCCAGATAACCGCAGGGTGCCCGCCCAAGGAGGCTGCAGCGGGGCCAGCCGCCAGGTGATGAGCCGTGTCCTGGTGACCAGACTGTTTTCCTGGAAGGATGGATGCCTTTGGCCCTATCTTTGGGGCCTGTGCCCTAGCTGGTCCTCCCCTCCTTCCACTTCCTCACAGTGAGGTAATGCCCAGCTGGCAGCGCCCCACCCCGGCCGCACTGGGGCTGGGTGTGACAGCATCTGTCGCCATCGCGTGGAGCTGGCAAGCCCCGAGCACCTGGCAGAGCCGTTGCGGGGCCTGGGGCCAGGGTCCTCGGAGCCCAGAAGGCAGGAGACGGGAAGAGGTGGAGGCCGGAGCCCAGGCCCTCGTCCCCTCCTCCTGCATGCTCCCTCTCACGGGTGTTTCCCTGGAGCACGAAACGGAATTCGCCCTTTTTGCCCCGACACCTGCCCCATCTCGGTGATGGCACCTCCTCCCACCTCCCATGTGAGCCAGAGTCCAGGGGTTGTCCTCTCTAACACTTCGCTCCCGCATCTAGTCAACCCCCACGTCTCTCCAGTCCACCGCTGGACTCGGCGTTAGTTTGCTCCGGCGGCCGTGACAAAGTACCACAGGCTGGGCGGCTTGAACAACAGAAATCTATTTTCCACAGTCTGGAGGCTGGACGTCGGAGATCAAGGTGTCGCCGGGTTGATTCCTTCTGAGGCCTCTCTCCTTGGCTTCTAGGTGGCCGTCTCCTCCCTGTGTCCTCACATGGTCCTCCCTGTGTGCCTGTCTTGTCCTAATCTCTTCTTAGGGGACACCAGTCGTATTGGTTTAGGGGCCACCCTAATGACCTCATTTTACCTTAGTTACCTCTTTAAAGGCCCTATCTCCAGATACAGTCACTTCTGAGGCACTGGGGATTAAGACGTCAAAATAGGAATATTGGGGGGACACGATTCAGCCCCTAACAGACTGTGTCTTGGAGTCCTCCACCTTCCCTGGGCTCACAGCCCGTGCCAGGTCCGGCCTCACCCTTGCACCCTAACTGCTGTGTTGACTCTCTCTGCTCACTCTCCAGTCCACCCTCCCCCTGCAGGCTCTCTGATCTGATCATGTCCTCCTCCTGTTGAAAACTTGCCCTGGCCCCCACCAGCTTCCCCAGCCTCTGCTCAGGCTCGCTGCCCCCATGCCCAACACCCAGTGCACCAAAGCTAGGAGCTAGCAATTTACCAAAGTCTACCCCTCGAGGGGGCTGGTCTAAGCTCTTTAGGTGGGTTATCTGAGTTAATCCTCATTAACCCTAGTGGGTAGGTGCTGTCATTATCTCTACTTAATAGGTGGAGAAACTGAGGTGCAGAGAGAGTAAAAGGCTTGCTTAAGATCACACACTCCCAAGAGATGGGTAAGGCAGGACTGAAACCCAGGCTGTCTAGCTATGCCTCCATTTCCTTGACCACTGCACCCAATGCCCTATGCTCTCTCTCAGCCTCTGTGCTTTGGCTCCACTGTTCCCTCTTCCTGGAATGCCTTTCCACCCCTTCTCTCACTGGTAAACTTCTATGTATTCTTCAAAACCCATCTCAAATGCCCCTTCCTTTGGATGATAGTCAGCCTATGCTCTACACCCTGCCTACCTAGCTTACCTAGCTCTCGTTAGAGCACCATTTATAGTTTGAAGTGACTGTTGTGACCGTGTCTGTCTCCCTGGGAACAGGCACCAGCTCTGATCCATCTCTATACTCCCCACACCCAGAATGGGCCAGGTGCAGAGGCAGACACCAGTGTATGAATGAGTGGATGAGCAAATGAACGAAAGAACACTTCAGCACATACAAATTAGTAACCTGGGTGTATCTTTGAGAATAGATTCCAGTTCTTTATTAAAAGAGCCAGATGTTTCAAATCCCCCAAATTCCTGCTTTTGGAGAAAAAGAAAAGAAAACACAAAAACACCTGTATCATTTTCTCATGGAAATTTACCTTTTTGCCTCACTTTTAGTCCTGAGCCTAGCGCAGCTTTTTGGGCCTTTGTAACAAACTCCTACCTACCCCCTGGAGAGAGGAGGAGGTTATCTAAAACCCCAGGAGGGTGCTCCTGCTGGGAGGGCAGGGCAGGGAGGGAAGATAACAAGGGAAGGAAGAAACCCTCAGCACCCAGGAGTTCTTTCCACATCGAAGAGTTGAAAATGACATTTTCTTTGTTGAAAAAAATTATAATAATAAAGGCTTTATTTTTGTAAAAATGACCCAGCCCCTTGTAAGGGATGCTTATCACATCATTGAGAAAGATTTAAACCACCCAGGAAAGGACAAAGAGGAAAATAAAATGACTCCATATCACCCCTCCCAGCTGCTTCCTCGAGTGTACTCATTCGTGCGGTCATCGAGCTCCGCCTAAGATGGGAGCACCCTGCTGTGTGTTACCCTATAATAAAAATCTCCTTGATGTCATTTTCCAGACCTCACGTCTGCCTCTTGTAACATTCTGATTCATTTGTCTAGCCAGTGACCGTTTATCGGGAAATGCTCTGTGGCAGGCTCTGGCTGGGTCCTAGGGCTAAAGAGTGGAGCTGCTTCTATGGGACAGACTTTAATTAAATGATGACACATGTAATTATTTAGTTGCAACTGTGGCCAGAGCTACAGGAGGGTGCTGGTTCCTTGACCTAGCCAGTGAGGACAGGGAGGGCTTCCTGGAGGAGGTAAAGGGTTGATGCGGAGAAAAAGGAGTCATTAACCGGGAGAGATTAAGAAAGGGCAAGGCCTGTGGGGAAGGAATCCTGATGTGGCCCCCACATCTGGCTGCCAGTTCCCCTTCTTCCATTGCTGCAGAGACCAGATTTCGTTCTGGTGTCTACCCCTCCAGTCACTAATTTACTAATTTCCTCAGGTAAATCTTGATGCATCTAAGCTCATCAGGGGGTCCTCATCTCCTTGTCAGTGGTTGGGACGGGGAGGGCATGTGGTCCAGCTCTGACTATGAGAAGGAAAGGAATGGTCTGCAGAAGGACTTCTGGGAAGGACCAGCCAATCCCTTTTCTGCCTCTGGGGACCGATGGTGAAGATGTGATGTCCAGCATCGCTGCAGCCATCTTGCACCCCTGAGGATGAAGCCAACATGTGAGGGTGGCTGAGCGAAGAGAGCAAGAATCTGGGTCCTTAATGATGTCATCGAGCCTTTGAATAAACCATCCCAGACTGCCTTACCCAGGACTGCTTGTTATGCAAGGAAAACAAGTTCCCTTGTTGTTTCAGTGATTTTGAATTGGGTTTTTGGGGATGTCAGTCTAGTTGGCAGTGAGGGGGTGAAGCGTTTGTCCTGCAGTGATTCATAATGAGACATGCACATTGTTTTTCCTGCATCGTGGGCTTACCAGGGTGCGAGTGGGGGCTGGTGGAGATTACGACGTGGAGCTAGAACTTCATCCCCCAAACAGTCCTTTGGCTCCACTGAAGCCCATTAAGGGGAGTAGCCTCTAACTCAAGAGGCTATTAGGGCTCGAAAGGCAGAGTGTGATGGGGAGAGTGCCAGGAGATACGGCAGGAGAAGTGGGGACGCATCTGTGTGCCCGGAAGCCGCAAGTCAGCCCCAGCTGCCCCCAGTTGTCCAGGCACCTTCGATATTCAGCTAACTTTGGCTCCTCTTCCCATCACTACGGAAAATGTCCCTCCAATAGTCCCCTGGATTCCTGAGGGCTAGATTCTCTGTCGTGTCACCTGCTTCCTAATCATTGCTTTGGGTTTGTCAATTTCTCCTTGCAGTTCTGTCAAAATTTGCTTTACTGAAACATTATTCACATTATAAAATTCACCCTTTTAAAATATACGATTCAGTGGCTTTTAGTACATTCACAAAGTTGTGTAACCATCATCACTATCTTATTCCAGAACATTTTTGTCACCCCCTTAAGAAACCCCATACCCACTACCAGTCACTCCCCAGTCCCCTTCCCCCTGGCCCCCAGCAACCACTCATCTTTCTGCCCCTATGGCTTTGCCTAGTCTGACATTTCATGTAAAGGGACTCATACAATATGTGGCCTTTTGTGACTGGCCTTCGTTTCACACCAAGCATCCCATCAGATAATATTCTTAACAAATACAAGAGCTACTGTAATCCCCTCTGGTTACAAATAGCACTTTCCCCCTTGCTATGTGTACACAAAATTTTATAGAAATAAAATCATAGTATACATGTGGTTTTTAATTTTTTTTAATTCAAGTATCAAAGACATCTTTCCGTGTCAATACAGGTCTGCATAACCCTTTTTAATGTCTGCAGAATAAATTACGTGGTTAAAAACTAACTCTGGTTCGAGCTCAGTGCTCAAGCGCTCAGACCCGGGAGGAAGGCAGACTAGTCCCCTCTGAATGGGTCTTTACTGCACTTCCAGCTTTTCGTGAGTGTAGACGATGAGATGAATGTCCTTGTGTGTACATTTCCTTAGAGCAAAGTCCTAGACACGGGACTGGGGGCCAAATGGTATGCATGTTTAATTTTTTTTTATGTTCTGCCAAACTGTTCTCTGGAAAGGTCAGATCAGATAGGCTGTCCACTACAATGAGGCATTGTGGCCTCCGGACTCTCGCTGCCTGGGTTTAATCCCTTCTCTACTGCTCCTTAGCGGTAGGACTTTAACCTTCTGTGCCTCAGTTTCCTTATCTGTAGAGTGGGGATAATGAAAGTACCAATCTCATAGGTGGTCGTGAGAATTAAATTAGTGTAATACATGTAAGCAGTGGTTCTCAACTAGGGGCGACTTAGGGGACACTTGGCAATGTCTGGAGACATTTTTGGTTGTCACAACTGAGGTGGGATACTACTAACATCTAGTGCGTAGAGGCCTGAGATTCTGCTAAACATCCTGCGATGCACAGGACGGCCCCCAACCCCAACAAAGAATGATCCGGTCCCGAATGTCAATAGTGCTGAGGTTGAGAAAGCCAGTGTAAAGGGCCTGGCCCAGAATAAGCTCTCCTCTCTGTTGGCCGTCATTCTTTACACTCCCACCAGCAGAGTGTGAGAATGTTTCCCCATACATTGGTCAAACCTTTTAAATCCAAGTTAACTTTGACGGGGAGGACATAATTTGGGGGTAGACTTCTAAACCATCAAAGGAGCATTTCCTTATCCCTCATGAGCCTGCCTTCCTGGGATTAGCCATCGTTCCGGCCGTGGGTTTCCAGAGAACTGGCTGGCAATCGGGTCTAGCTAAGGAACGTTTGACCTTGTGAGCAAGAGTTCAGAGTTCCTGGACTTAGCTGACTGTGTTCGTGTTGGTCTCTGAGTGTGTGGGGGCAGGGACACGTGGCGAGTACAGGGTGGATTTTGAAGTCAGATCTGGATTCGAGTCCCAACTCAACTGCTTCCTGGTTGTAAAAACAAATTACTTCTCTGAGGCCCAGGTTTCCCCATCTGTAAAATGGGATTCTTGTGAGGATTAAATAAGATAATGTAGCACCGTGCCTGGTTCGTAGTCAGTGCTCCATAAATAACCCGTACAATGTGTTAAGTGATTACTACATCCAGGCCCTTTGCTAAGACTTCACACAATTAATCAACTCAATGGTAACCGCTGTGATGGTCACCATTATAATCATAGTAGGGTCAAGACCTTGTGTCTATCTCTCCAGGTACAAGGGACAGCCACTTGTTGAGCTTTCGGTCAACATTCCACAAATGTTTGCTGAGCATTGCTGTGCCCCGGCCGGGGGCTGGGCCCTGGCAGAGAGATGGGGCTCCTGATTGTCTCCCCTTCATATTGAAGAGGTAAGCCAATCAAAAACACGAACACGATGTCAGGAAACAGACCAGCCATTGCAGCTTTCACTATCCATGAAAACGGGTTAGTTTCCTTTATTAAAACAAAAACAACAACAAGACAAGCTGAAAAAGCAGGAAAAAGAAAATTTAGTTACATGTTATTTATAAGACAACTAAAACAAACTATGGAAACAAAGATCTCTAATGAAGTCGCTCTGCATTGATAAATTATTGAATTATATTTCAAATGGATAACAGACCACAGTGAAGGGAAAAAAAGAATTAACCCAAGTAACTTTTTTTTTTTTTTCCGCTGAGGAAGAGTCTCCCTGAGCTAACATCTCTTGCTAATCTTCCTCTTTTTGCTGAGGAAGATTAGTGGTGAGTTAACATCTGTGCCAGTCTTTCTCTATTTTTTACGTGGGTCACTGCCACAGCATAGCTGACAAGTGGTGTAGGTCTGCACCTGGGATCCAAACCCATGAACCCCGGCCGCCAAAGCAGAGCACGCCAAACTTAACCACTATGCCACAGGGCTGGCCCCCCAGTAACTTTTGAACACAGAACTTTGATCTATACCCTCAGTCTAAAGATAAAAGAATTGCAAATACTGAACTCTACCTAACTCTACTAGGACTATTTTTCCTAGTGGGGTGGATTAGCAATTCTGCAACTCCTCTGTGTATCGGAGGATGCAGTAAAAGATGAAATATACTGAGGATGTTGAGAGCCAGGTTTCTCACTGTTGTAGAAGGAAGATACAAATATGAAATGGAGAAGGCCAGGAAGGACGCTGTGGTATTGGACGGGAACTGGAGGTGTCGGTATGAACTCTTGGGTTTATATTTACGTATGTGTGTATTCCCTGGTTCTGTCCACTGAGAAGATCCAGAAACAATGACACTCTGGGACCAATGAGCCCACCTAGTGCCCAGCTCCTTGCTTCTAAATATTGTCCACTGGGGGCCAGCCCCGTGGCGTAGCGGTTAAGTGCGCGTGCTCTGATGCTGGTGGCCTGGGTTTGGATCCCGGGCATATACTGATGCACCGCTTGTCAGGCCACGCTGTGGTGGCGTCTCATGTAAAGTGGAGGAAGATGGGCACGGATGTTAGCCCAGGGCCAGTCTTCCTCAGCAAAAAGAGGAGGACTGGCATGGATGTTAGTTCAGGGCTGATCTTCCTCACACACACACACACAAAAAAATAAAAAATTATAAATACCATCCACTAAAGGAGCCAGGGCTCTTTGAAGAAATGGCTGATTTCTGGGCTGGGCCAGAGAAAGTACAAGATGAGCCTGGAGCATTTTTTTGTGCCAGAAAGTAAAGAAGTGCTTGATGAATAATAGAGACACATCCAAAGGACATAGCAGCCAGCTAGAATGAGCTCTCACTGTCCAAATCTGGAACAATTTGATTATCAAGTAAATAATGATAGTAATGAGTTATAACCCACTGAATAAGAAAAGAATTCATGGGCCCATCGTCCACAAAAAAATACGTATATGTTTATATATATGTGTATATATACAGAGTATGTATATATACTGTAAGCTCTTTTTTACAGTAATATACTGACTAATAATGATAGGAGTTTTAAAATCACAATTTTGCAATCACCAGAGTAAGTAATAATTAATATAAATAAAAATCATCAAGATGCTAAAACTAGAGTGTGAAAATTTGTTGAGAAAATGTCTGTATAGTCTCAAAGTACTCCTCACAAATTATTTACTAATTATAAAGAGAAAATAGTAATTTTACAGTAGATAAAACTGGTAGACACCACCTTAACCAAGTGGTCACGGTAACCATCCCCAATAATAGGACAAATTTACATCAAGTGCTTCTTACTATGACGCACTGAGAAAGACACGCTATCATTTCTGCGGTGTGCCTGTCCCAAATTCATCACCTGAAACTGATCATGGGGCAATATCACACAAATGAAAATTGAGGAATATTCCACAAAATAAATGACCTGTACTCTTCAAAAATGGCAATGTCATGAAAGACAAAGTCTGAGGAACTGTCCCAGAGTTAAGGGAAACCAAAGAAACATGACAATTAAATGTGGTGTGTTATTCTGGATTGGACCCTAAACTAGAAAAAAATTGCTTTAAAGGGCATTATTGGGACAGTCAGTCAAATTTGGATAAGATCTGCAGATTAGATGTAATAATGTCAATGTTAAATATTTTGATTTTGTTCCTTGTGCTGTGGTTATATGGATGGCCACATCCTTAGGAAATATACACTGCAGTATTTAGTGTATATACGTATATACGTGTATATATAGTGTATGTCTATATGCATAAGGGGCATCATATCTGCAGCTCATCCTCAAATGGTTCAGAAAAAACATACACATAGACAGAGAGAGAGTGAGAAAGCAAGTGCGACAGAATGTGAATAATCGGCTTATGGGAATCTTTTGTGCTGCTCTTGTAACTTTTCTATAACTTTGACATTATTTCAAAGTAAAATGTTAAACATTAAAAAAGAAGGAAAAAAACCTGTTTGGATACTTTTCTCTAAAGAAGCTATTTTCCCTTGAGGACCTCATTCATATGGCGGCCTCCTCAGCAAGCCTGGACCCTTCCTTGGCGGTTCCAGGAACCATCCGATCTTTCAGGGACGGACTGAGGTTTGTTTCTGGGGCCTCGCTCCCCAGCAGTGAGGTGCAGGTTGTGCTTCCCCAGCGAGCATCGACCCTTGCAGGCAGGTTAGTTGACAATCTCCACTGCACACTTTGTGCCGTCTCTGAATACCCAGGCTCATCCTGAGCCCAGCCAGGGCAGGAGCTGGGGGTAGGAGTCTGTGAAGTTGAAAGATTCAAATATCGGAGTGCCACCAGGGCAACAGCAAGAGGTGGGACTGAGAGGGAGGGGAGGAACCCCACTGGCCTCTGGTGGAGCAGGGACCCTCTGGCCCATCTGGACCCCGGACAAGAAAGCTTTGGACACAGCAGTGTCTGGGAGCGTCCACCATGTGTTGCTGACCAGGGGATTTGTCTTGGATTGGGCAGTCAGGAGAGAGAGAGGGTCAACTCTCCTCGCAGGGGCGGCTCAGACTAATCCCATCAGTGTGGTTAGGGGTGAGCAGGACGACAGCTCTGCTAAAGTGCACTTCAGGGTTCAGTGCAAGTTTGCCAGTTCCCTTCGGTTTGTTAAACTCACCAGTGGCAGATGCGGTAAGGTCTCTGGGCTGCCCCTCAGATCTTGATCTGATCTTGTGAGTCTGGGCACAGGGTTTTCAGTCTGACTTTCTGAGCTGCCTTGAATCCTCACATATTGGCTCTTGAAGGTCCTCAGGTCTATAGGGCTTGAGGTTGGGATATTTGGAAGTGAGTGGCCATGGGTGAGATTAGGACAGTGAGTGGAGGCCTTGAATGTCACCCCCAGGAGCGTGGTTTGATCCTCAGAGCAATGGGAGGAGCCATGGGACAGTGATAGGTAATGGAGTGAAATGGTCAGATTTTCATTTTAGAAAATTCCCTCTAGCAGCTGAAGTTGAGGACCAGAGGGTGGGAAGAGACAAGAAGCAGATCAGTGTGGTGGCTGTCACACAAATCCAGCAAAAACTAGAGTGAGGTGTAGTATATAGACCTTGCTCTCTAATAGAAATGGCCAAATATAGCATACATTCCACCATTCGAACTTCTTATTCTCGTGGCAGACATTGCTAATCGCTCGTGTCCTTCCTTGCACTGGGCCTGGGTGGGCAGCTCCCATGGACAGCCACTACCAGACAATCTGAGTAGGCACACTGGATGAGAGAAATTTGCCTTCCCTGCTCTTTGTTATGTAAGGCAAAGACAGTCATCAGTTTTGAGGATATGCTTGCGTTTGCTGACAATTCGCTGTGGGTCTGCCCCAACCTGAGGCTCTGGGGGTTGGAGGGAGGGCAAGGCCCTGGTCAGTCTCTGAGGCCCCTTATGGTGTGTTGTGCCTCACCCTGCTGCGTGTCCTCCACGTTCCCACTTAGGGCTTTTGCACGTCCGTTATCTTGTTTCAACCTCACAACATTCCTGGAAGGTCAAGGTTGTCTTCCCCATTTTACAGATGAGGAAACTGAGGTCAGAGACTTCAAGTAAAGCACCCAAGGTCCACGGGTGGTAGGCAGCAGAACCGGGATTCAAACAGAGGGCTGTCTGGCTCCGGGAGCCCTGGCTCCTTCCACAGCAAGCTTGACCCTGCTGCAGCAGCTGTTTGCATCTGTCAGGGCCTCATGCGGAAAAGCCAGAACAGGTTGGGGCCGACATCTTGGTAACAAAGACTCTCCCTGTCAATAAAATCCCCCGCTTAAAAAGACCTGGGAAACTTGACTTTGGAATCACCTTATCTAATCCGCTGGGTGCTGAGCCACGGGGAAGGAAGGCTCTGGCCCCTGGGGGGTGGGGGGATGGCTGAGGGGGTGCAGCACAGATGGTGAGGGGTGGAGGCCTCTTGCTGTGAAAGAGAATAAAGTTTCTGTCCTTGCACAGTTGGAATGAGGGCCCCGGAGCCAAGCCGCCAGGGCCAGGGCAGGGCCAGCCAACCTCTGGCACGTGAAATGCCACCCCGTGCTCATGGCAGATAATTCTCGGTAATAATTCATCCCCCCTGGCAGGAGTGCATCCTGAATGCCCTGTCTGTTCCTGCCTCATGGGGTCCCTGCTGGAATGTGGGGGGTCGAGGGGCTGGCCCCAGATGTGGGCAGAGTTCAGACAGGGCTGGTGGGCGGGGCAGCATCTGGGCACCGCCTGGGGGCAGAGGGAGCCTTTGTGCTCTGTGCCCTAGGAACCCCACCCCCACCGCAGTCGCCCTGTTGGGGAGAAGTGGCTGACACGCCAGGCTAAGGCCTGTTCTCTCTGCTTCCTCTTCTGGGGCAGCCGGGGCAGAGGATGCTTTCCCGGGTGCATCTGACAGATCCCCCCATCAGGCATGGAGTGCTCCTTCTGAGCAGCAGGAGAGTAAGGGGCAGGGCACCTCAACCCGGAATGCACGGCACATTCTCCTGGGAAGCTTTTAAACCACACCAAATCTCAGTTCTCACCCCCAGAGACTGTGGTATATTTGGTCTGGGACTGCACCTGGACATCAGCACCTTTTAAAACTCCCCAGTGATTCTGATGGGAGCTGGGGTCGAGAACCACCGGTGTGGTGTTTTGAGAGAGCGCCTGCCACAGCTCAGCCACCGCCAGCTGTGTGACCTTGAACACATGACATAGCAGCCCATGCCTCAGTTTCCCCATTTGTGAAATGTGGACGCAACAATACCTATTTCATGGGGTTCCTGGGAGGATTCAATGAGATAATGCCATAATGACTCAGCACCACGCCTGGCACAGAGCACACCCTGGGATGTTCCTATGGGTGGTTATTATTATTATTTCTTCCTTTCATATCTCGGCCAAGAGGAGATTTTAGGGCTTGAAGTCGCAGAGCGAGGCCCCCGTGAAGAACCACATCATTAGAGGTGACCAGAGGAGGCTCTTTGCTCTGACATGGGGACAGGTTGGGAGGTGTGGGCCCCTTTGTGGCTCGTGTGGCTCCTGTGGCTCCAGGAGAAGCCCATACTCCTTAGCAAGGCACGTGGCGCCCCTTCGGGCTCTGTGCTCTTGGACCACCAAGAACACTGTGTGGGTGTGGTCGCTTCTGGCTTCCCACCTTCCAGCAAGCTCTCAAGCATAGGAATGAGACTTGCTCAGCTCGGTGCCCCTGAGGCCGGCACACAGCTGTCAGTCGTGTTGGATGCTCACAGTGCGTGACGTGGACTTGCCAGGATTACTGGCTGATTTTCTGAGCAGGGCGTTAACTGGTCACAACGGCAGCAGTAGCCACCACTCCCCGAACGCCCACCGCGTGCTGGGCGTCTCGCTCAGGGCTTACAAAATCACACAAGCCTTTCCACTGCTCCATCAGGTGGGTGATGCTGTGAACCACATCAGTAAGGATCAGAGAGAAGTCAGTCCAGCCCCCGAGCCCGCTGAACTCCTCAGCCTCTGGCCTCTGCTGGCCGCTGAGCTGCCTCGAGCACTGAATTGTGGTACAGAGCCACGTGCCTGTCCTGTCCAGCGCTGTGAGCGTTACTGCCACAGACAACGGAAATGCCGCAGCTTTCTCTGCCGCTCGGTCCCTGGTTGCAGAGCAGGGTGAAGTGTTCAGGCAGGTATTTTTCCCTGAAGATGGGTTTTCTCATTTTCATAGAACTGGAGGATGGAGAGAGTCGCTGGAAATATCCTGTCTACTCTCCACCCTTAATGATCTGAGATTGCATTCTAGAAATTTCTGTGTGGAACCTGACTTATGGATGGCCTCAACAAATATGCTGCATGAAGAAACGAAAGAGGTGTGGTGCATTCAGTGGCCACGACCTCAGAGCCAGGGGTGGCTTGCTCCGCAGACAGTGTATGGACTTGCCCAATGTTCTGACACGGATCACTCGGTTATTTGCAGACATTTCTTGGGGGCTCTCCTGGGTCCTGATGACATGGTGGGGAGCAAGCTCTGCTTTCATGGACCTCGGATTCCAGTGTGGGGAGACAGACTCTAAGCAAGTAAACTAATAAATAAATATCCACTAGTGAAGAGCAGAGAGAGCATGTGACCGGGGCCAGATTTAGACTCAGCCTTGAGGGACAGCTTCCCTGGGGAGGTGATATTTCAGCTGAGACCTGAATGACCAGAGGGAGGCAGCCATGCACAGATGCAGGTCCCTGTGTACCAGGCAGAGGGAAGAGCTGACACAGAGGTGGGGGAAGATGGGGCAGTAGGGAACAAGTGGGGCTGGTGACGGCCCGAGCGGGAGGCCGTGGTCCAGATCACCCAAAGCCCAGCCATGTTTGGCCTCCTTGGGACTAGGGTCAGCCCGTGGGGACTGCATGGCGAGAGGGACACGGCCCCATCAGCCTCTGTCCTGGCAGGAGTGGTGCTGTGCTTCTGGCTGGTCTGTCCTATGGGGGAGTGGGACCCTTGTCATTGCCAGGAGAGGCAGGGGCTCTGCCGAGGCTGGCCTGCAACTGCGGGAGGCTGGGGAGGGAGGGCCTGGCTGAATGAATGAGTGAGTGAGTGTGTGTGTGTGTGTGTGTTTGGGGAAGCTGGTCTAAATCCAAGTGGTTTTAGGCCCATCAGTGGTTTGAGAGCTCCTTGGAGGTACCTAAGCCACCATGTGAAGGGCCACTGAATCACATGGGAGAAACTATTCCCTTCCAATCCCATCCCTCTGATTACATAAAGGACGATGTCCACTTGCTGCTGGTTCGCCCTTTATGTCCCCTGAACACTTGCTAATCTTCCTTTTTTTTTTTTTTGTTGAGGAAAATTGGCCCTGAGCTAATATCTGTGCCAACCTTCCTCTATTTTGTCTGTGGGTCCCCACCTCAGCATGGCTGCCAATGAGTGGTGTAGGTCTGCACCTAGGAACTGAACCCAGGTCACCCAAGCAGAGCGCGCTGAACTTAACCACTAGGCCACGGGGCCAGATCCGAATCTTCCTTTTTAAACCGAGAGCGATTGGGCCGGGGCTCACAGGCACGGTGCCTGCTGGAGTACAACAGTGCTGCTTGTTTTCAGGGTCACGTCTCGGTCACCTTGTATCTGTGGTCACTGGCTTTCTTTTTACTATTGGAATATTTCTCCTTTAAAAAAATTAAAAAAATTTTTTGTTTTTGTTTTTGCTAACAGCTTATAAAACTTCCCTTTGAAACAAAGTTATTTTGGTAAAAAGAATGAGATCATCTGAAAGAGAAAGAGTAAACCATGCTGACGATGGTAAAGGGAGGTGGCAAAAATCACGGAGAAGGTCCGTAAGTGAATGACTCAAGTTTGGGAAACGTGGACCAAGTGATGCTCAGCGCCCCCTCCCCGATTCTGTGATACTCTCTTTTTCCCAGAAAAGCGTTTCTTTTTGTTTTTCCCTCTCCCTCTGCCCCATTCTCTGATCCAGGAGCGAGTGTCAGCAGCCGTTCTCTCTCTACACTTGGCACAAGGAGGTGGGGAAAGGGGCTGAACATCTTTGGGAACGACTCGCTTCTCCTCTCCACCAGGAGGGGCCTGGTTTTCAGGCTGAGTTGGACTCTTCTCCCTAGTTCATTATTCACATCAGTTTCCAGCAACAGTATAGAGACAAGGTCAATTTTCATAACAAACGAAGTATTTTTTAAAAAGTTATTAAATGTCTGTGTTATGATAAGGATGCAGACAGAGCAATTAGTCAACTTTTAAATCAAGCTTTTGATCATGTATTTATTTAGGTATATGTCACCTCACTGCAAAAAAAAGGTCTTGTGGCAACTTACAAAAATATATAAAATACAGTAGAATAAAAATAAAGAAATCAAGGTAAAAGCAAAAGCAGACAGATAGAATGAAGCCAGAGTCCAGTAGGAGACTCAGTATGACTGTTAAAAATTATCTCAAATTTCACTTTGAGCTTCCCAGCGGCCAAAGCAAAGAAGAAAACATGACTAGTTACAAGGTTCCTAACTACAGTTAGTTTGGGGCTTTGGTATAAAAACAGATCTGGTTCAAATCTTGACTCTACTACTTGTTAGATGCGTGACCCTGAGCAGTTTGCTTAACCTCTCAGAACTTGAGGTTCATCACCTGTAATGGGGAAAAATAACACTGACCTTGGGGGTTCCTGGGTGGATTAGTGATAATGTATGCAAAGGTGCCTTCTAGCTCTAGGAGGGTGCTGCTTAGGCCCTCGGCTGCCCTTTGTCCTCACTAAGCTGCAGGTCCTCAGTCGTAAGAGGGAGTTGACATCTGTCCCCCGTCAGTCCCTACCTTGCCCAAGTGCACAGCACGTAAGAGGCAGAGCCAGATTCCAACCCAGGACTCCCCAACTCCTATCCAGTGCTCCCCGACAGCCATCCACTTCTGTGACCTCCTGTCACCAGAGTGGTTTCCAAAGCTGTCACAGGGCAAAAGATGCTTTGGAACACGCGGGCTTTCAGGAGCCCTCAAATCATTCCTAGGAAAACCCCCAGGCCTCACCTTTAGGGCTGCCCCGAAGGCAGAGGCCCCTTCCTTTCCTGCCAGACAGAGCAGATTCACTGTAAGACCTGGAAATCTCTAGGGAGGCCTAAAGGCGGCAGGCAAAGCCCCTTCATGGGTCACGTCGTTCAGAAACACCAGAGACAGCGCCTGTGCCTTCTCTGCCGAGGTCAGGAGGACACGTCGGCCCTCCCCGTCCAGGCCCGTCCTGGTTTGAAGTACCTGTTGCCAATGTAACAAAGCCCAAGGCGGGTATAAACAAGCTGAGGGGGCTCAGATTTCCTTTAGCGCTCACAGGTTTGCACTCGTAGGCTGGCTCCAGTTCCCTCACAAAAACCCTTCCACTGACAGGACAAAATCCAATTGTCTTAGAATTTTCTTATTTCTATTAATTTACACTCAACTTTGTTTCAAATGTGACTGGAGGCAGTCACCCCTGGGCCTAGCATTCAAGGCTCTTGACAAGCTGACTCATTCGTGGGTCTTCTATGTGGATGTGGTTTGCGACCTGGCTACACTGGATAAAAGCAACAGCCACTGTTTCTGGAGCTGCCCCTGGAGGTGCACACAGCTGGCAAAGAACAGATCCTGAGTAGCCCTGAAACCCTGACTCTGGCACAGACTAAGCTGCTGTGTGACCTTGGGTAAGTCCCTTCACCTCAGTTTCCTCATCCGTAGAATGGGCACATCCAGGTAGCTACCTGCCACTGTTGGGAAGGTGCAAGGATATGCACGCGGCACGCGTAGCACACTCTTGATGGTCAACCACCACCGATGGCTATGTTACCTGATTCTGAAACTTGGCTCCCCGCTTAACTGTCCACGTGACAAGTGACTTAACTTCTCTGGGCCCCAGTTCGACTCTGTAAAATGAGGAAAATACCCTACCCACCACACCACCCATGTACAAGGGCATGAAAGCAGGAGCTTGGTGAATGTTTGGGGGCTGCAGCCAACACCATCTCCCCCAGAAAACCAATTTTCGTTGTCTAATTTTTCAAAAGCAGCCCATCCTAACTTTCCCTTTTCTGAGACTCGTGGAGAAAGAGGGGCCTGCACACTCCTCGCATGGTTGGGCTGTGATATCACGAAAGACACAGTCTTGTAAAACCCACACCCAGGGCCTGGGGAAACGCGGGGCCTCGCAGCCCCCTGAAGAGGCTGTAAGCGGAGCCCGCTGCCGCTGGCTGGGTGGGGGAGGCTGGATGTGTCCACCACCATGAGTCAAGCCTGGCTTGGCTGGGGTGTCATCATTCCCCTTTATTTCAGGGGTGAGTTACAGCTTGAACAGCACCTGATGACGCCTGAAAGAAATGTAGTCTGCATAAATGCGTTTCCTTACGCTCTCGGTGTGCAGCCGGGTGTTCAGATATACAGATATCCCAGGAGCTGGCATTGGGGGCAGGATGAGGGGAGTGTCCAGGGTTTGTATACGGATCAGCAAATACCCTTCAAAGGAGCTGCGATGGCTTGGGCACTGGTAGTCTACTGCCTTCCCAGGCAGAGCTGCCTCTCAGCTGGGAGAATAAAGGATACAGAGGAAGCCCTTCTGGAAGGACGCCAGCTGCGTCCTGTTCCCAGTGTGGCCCCGAGCCACCCTCTAACCCTTTCTGGGCCTATTTCTCCTTTGGTGAAACGTAGTTGGACTGGAGAACTTCTTTCCAGCTCTAAAAATACCATCCAAAGCAGATGAGGCCAGGCTGGAAGGTCCTGTCCTCTGGGCTGCCTGGGCCTGTGGCTCTGGGAAGCCATCAGCAGCACCAGGTGAGGTGGCCCACCTGTGCATCCTCAGCCCCAAGTCCCCGACTCGGGGCAGCCCTGGCACCCACCTCTCTGAAGCCAGGAACAGTCCGGTCCACAGACCACGCCCCTACACTCCTTGCCTCCCAGCTTCCACCCTCCGGCTCTTCTCTGCAACCAGAAGGTCCAGTGCTTCTCCTGGCCGCGACTGCTCAGATCTCAGCCTTCCCCAGCCCCCCAGGCTGCCGGGCCAGCCTCCCAAATGACCAGGTCGGGACCGACAAGGAAGAGGGAACCTGTTTCGTCCTAGCAGCACCCTGACCTTGGGCCGAGGGCCTCGCTCATAGCAGACCTGGAAGTATCCCTGAGTGTATATAGGTTGTGGGTTCAAAGGCCCAGAGAGAAAGCACGAGGTGGACCCCAGGCCCAAAGGCTCTGGGAGGGACCGGGGAGAGGTCCCGTGGCCTGGGTGCATGGCCAAAGCCAGCACTTCTGGGTGGAGAGTGAGCCTCAGGGCCTGGCCCAGCGCCCACCCTGGCAGAGCTGCTGCTGGCAGGCAGCTGCCTGTAGCCTTCTCAGCTGCTGCTGTGGAAACAAATGACGGCACTGATGAAGAATAAGAGAATATGAAAATGAGCACAGAGGGAGGGGGCCTTGGAACGGGGGCCAGTATTTTTTCTCAGGGTGTGGCTTCTTCTCAGTGGCTGGGTGACCGTGGAGGTTTGGAATGTGGTCCGACAGCAGGTGGGGTGGGGTGGGGGTGCTGGCCAAAGGCAAGGAGCACGGACATTAATCAAGTGGCCCAAAGCCAGGGGCCACCGACAGCTCAGCCAGAACGGGGGCCTGGCGTGGTGTGCAGAGCTGGGCCTGCACCCAACACTAGCACATTGGGCCTGAAAGCTTAGGGTTTTGAGTAGCCCCAGGAAGGGAGACAGAGTTGAGAGAACAAGAGAATCAAGGGGAGAGGGAAGGGGAGAGCCTGGTCAATCTCCTCATCTGCAAAACAGCATGGCCTGCCTGATCCTAACTGAGACTATTTGGGCAAGGGATGTCGTTTCTCTGAGCCTCAGTCTCCTCGTCTGTCGAATGGGCTTAACTATCTCTACCTCCAAGGGTGGTGGTGGGAGGATTAAGTGGGTTAGTGCACGTGAAGCTCTGGGCACAGTGCCCTGCAAGTGGAAGCGATTATCATTCCCTGGGTGCTGAGGAAGCTGTATCCTGGCAGCCACATGCCCAGCACCGAGCCCTGGGCCTGGCCCCCAATAAATATTTGCTGACAGAGTCCCTCCCGGGAGTCGCCATGAGGAGCCCCATGCCCACTGCCACTCCCCTCCTGCGAGCGCAGGTCCCGGCTCAGAGCACGAAGTGGAGGGTGTAGGTGAGCTGGTGGCCGTTGTCCCAGGCGTACAGCACGCGCTCCTTGGGGTTGTAGTCGATCTGGGTGGTGTAGGCGTGCTCGTTGAGGAAGGGCAGCTGCGGGCGGGCGTCGGTGCCCGTGTGGGTGTCGAAGGCGTAGGCCACCTGGCCCTCCCGCTGGTTGTAGGTGTCCACGGCGTACAGGATGCCGCACACCAGGAAGCAGTTCCCGTAGGAGTTCCGCCGCAGCCGCGTCTTCCACGTGGTCTCGCGGTGCACGGAGAGGTCGCCGGGGTCCAGGCGGCTCAGCACGATCACCTCGGGCTGGGCCTCGTCGCGGTCATCCACAGCGGGGTAGATGACCCACAGGCCGCTCTCGTCCACGGCGAAGTCGATGTCCGAGTGGCCGCGCCACTTCCAGGGCGTGGTGTCCTCGTACACCACGTCAGGCAGCAGCGCCCAGGACGCCACGAAGCGCTGCCGCAGGTCGTACTTGATGATGTTCTTGGTGAAGGCGCGGTTGTAGTAGAAGGCGCCCTGGTACACCACGTGGCCCGTGCCGATCCAGTTGTAGGGCAGCTTGTACATGTTACTCCAGCGGCCTGAGGGGCGAGGGCGGAGGGTCACGCCCGAGCCTCCCGGACAAACCCCAGCCCACCCCGGGGACCGGCGAGGCCAACCACAGCTCTCGAGTGGCCCAGCAAGCAGCAGACACTGAGTGTACTATGGACCTGGAGCAGGGCCCACCATCTTGTCACATCACAAAGGAGGTACTCTTATCATCCCCATTTACCAAGGTGGAAACAGGCTCAGAGGGTTCAAGGTCACCTAGTTATGGAAACGGCACAGCAAGGATTTAGACCCAGGCTGATGCCAGCCCCTGTGCTTTGTCTCAGGGCCTTTGCCCATGCTGTTCCTTCTGTCTGGACTGCCATTCCCCATCCTACCTGCCTAGGGAATGCCTCTTCATCTTTCAGAGCCCTAGGCCAACGTTACCTCCTCCAAGAAGCCTTCCCTGACCTCCCCAGTCTTGAGAGGAGCCAATCCTCTGGTCTCCCATAAGCCTTTGTCTTGGCACTTTTCATTGGCTTCCTCCACACCAGCCTGTGAGCTGCTGGAGGCAATGACCAGGTCAATTTTTTTTTTTGTGAGGAAGATCAGCCCTGAGCTAACATCCGTGCTAATCCTCCTCTTTTTGCTGAGGAAGACCAGGTCTGAGCTAACGTCTATTGCCAATCCTCCTCCTTTTTCTTACCCCCAAAGCCCCAGGAGATAGTTGTATGTCATAGTTGCACATACTTCTAGTTGCTGTATGTGGGACGCGGGCTCAGCATGGCCAGAGAAGCGGTGCGTCGGTGTGCACCTGGATCTGAACCCGGGCCGCCAGCAGCGGAGCGCGCACACTTAACCGCTAAGCCACGGTGCCGGCCCTGACCAGGTCAGTTTTGGCCCAGCAGTGGAAAGACTCTGGCTGTTCCAGGCCATACCCTGGGACACCACAGCTCTCAGGGTAAGTCCAAACTCTTTCTTCTGCCTCAGCCTACTCTCTCATCACACTCCCCCCATCTCCCTTCTATGCCACGGTGCTTCCTCTCATTGCCAGGCCTTTGCACACGCTGGGCCTTCTGCCTGGAACACCTTTCCCTCGTGCGTGGCTTACTCCTGCCCTTCTTCCTGGGATCACCTCCTCTGAGAAGTCTTCTCTGATCTCCAGTCTCGGTTCCTACAGCCCCCTGAGCTCTCCTTCTAATGCTATACTGAGCTCGTTTTTCTAAGCTTTTGCCTCCCACATCAGACTGTGTGTTTCTGGAGGCGGGTCATGTCGAAATGATCCCTTCCCCCAGCATGTCCCAGATCTGATAATCAAAATTCTGCCCTTCCCTGTGCTGAGAGCCCCATCCTGGCCCTTGCCCAGACCTGCAGCTCCTCAAAGGCCTGGGGGCATGCTCACCTGTAAACAGGCTGATAACCCCCACCTTGTGGAGTCGTAAGGTACCACGAGCTGATGCACACGGGTGATTAGCACAGAAAAGGACTCAACAAGTGGAAACCAAGCCTTATTCCCTCCGACAGTGAGTTACACTCACGAGGGCAGCACCATATCCATCTTGTTGGCTGCTGCAGTCAGCTCCTGGCAAGGTCCTGGCCAGCACACAGGGGTGCCCTCAGATTCCCCTCCTTGGGGTGGCTGACCATGTGGAGCTAGGCCTGGCTGGGGATGTCTAGACTGCAGGAAACCACAAGGCAAGGCGGGCCAAGTGTCCCTGGGGAACCCTCCCCAGGCTGCCCCCACCCTGCCCCCTTCCCATCTCCGGTGTCCCCAACCTTGCTTGAAGTTTTCCAGGTTGCGGAATTCCACCAGGTTGTTTCCATAGTAGTAGTTGGTGACATAGATCCTGTCATCCTTTGCGGCGGGGTCCTTCATCCAGGCTCCCTCGTGGCGTCCGTAGCTGTGGTGCCTCACAGGGGGGTCCACGGCCCGGAGGGTGCCCTCGCAGCTCCCCTCTCTGCCTGCAGGGAGGGAGGAGCGAAGCATTTGGTACGCAGACCCACAGGCCCCGAGCCAGAGCGATAACCCTGGGAACGTTCTCTGGGTCTAACTTAAATCCTTCCTGATGTTCTGTTTGCAGCTTTTTTTTTTTCTTTCCTCATAATCAAAGCAAAGTCTGATCATTATAGAAAACACAGAACATTCAGAAAAGGAGTATGGAAAAAGTAAAAATCATTCAAAATTCCATTTTCCAAAGAATTTTGAAGCATGCTGTATTTCCTTTTCTTCTTTGCATGTACAGTCATGCAGACATACTTTTAAAAACCATGATTCTTCTGAATATAGAGTTTTAGGTATCCTGTTTTTTCCCTCCACTGAGCAATTTCTCACATCATTAAGTGGCCTTTTAATGGTGTGATTTCAAGGTTCTGCCATGCCACCAGGCAGCTATGCCCTTGAATGGATTTGACTAGTCCCCCCGGTGCTAGGCCTTTACATTATTTCCAGTGTTCTGACATTAGAAATAGCCTGTGAGGAAACCAGTTAAGCCGCAGCTGTTTTCCACTTGCTGATTGATCCTTTAGGAACGATTCCTAGAAATGGAATGAATGCACGTGGATCAAAGTAGGGAATGGTTTTAAGGTTTGTTATCACAGGTAGCCAAGATCCTTCCAGAAGGATGGGCTCCATGACTTAATGAGGAAGATTTCTACTAAAAGACACAAGCCAAAACCACAAACAGACAGACAAACAGGGCCAAAGATCGGACAGAAGAAAGAAAGAAGTAAAAATAGTTGCTAGACTTGATGATGGGATTCTAGGTGACATTTTCAGAAGAATTTGTTGAAAACACTACCTGTTTGACTGTAAATGTCGTCAAACTTTCTGTAAAGGATCAGAGAGTAAATATTTTAGGCTTTTGAGACCACATACTTCTGTCCCAGATTCGTTTTTTCTTTTTACAACCCTTTAAAAATGTAAAAACCGTTCTTAGCTTGAGGGCTGTACAAAAACTGGCTGCAGGCTGGATCTGGCCCGCGGGCTATAGTTTGCTGACCACTGAGGCTTACTCACCTTGGCTGGGGACTTCTGGGCGTGAAGGTGGCTCGGTGGACATGGGGCTGGTGGTGGGAGTGGGGGTGGGGGTGGGGTCCGAGGCGGGGGTGCCAGGGGCCAGGTCCGCTCCCTCTGAGGCCCTGGGCCCAGCCTCGTCGTGCTCCGCCGAGTTGGGCTCTGGTGGCCTGCCCTCCACTCTGGGCGGCAGCTGTTCCAGCCAGGAAGTGCCCTTGAGGGCATTGTCTGCAGAGAGAAGACTGAGGCTCACATCCTAGCAGTACTTACTGCTGCCCAAGGTCCTCCCCAGGCCCCCAGGGCTCCCAGCTCTGGGAGGTAGGGAGGGCTTCGTGGTCAGCAGACTGGCTCCAAAGCGCCCAGCTGAGCGGCCTTGGCCAAGTCCCCTGTCTTAGTGGGCCTCAGCCTCCCCTCTGCGAACCGAGAGTCATGAGGCCACCCCGTCAGCCTATTGTGTTGATTAGAGGAAAATGTACATAAAACATGTGCCCAGATCCCGACAAATATGAGGTGCCAAAAATGAGACGCCTTCCCCTCCTAAGCGTCAAATACTTTGTACCAATTCTTTCATTTCCTAGATTCAGTTCCAGGAGGCAGAACCCCTTGCTCCCATTGGACAGACTTTCTCCTAGTCCACCCTCCTGGAGCCCACCCTCTAGTTTCTCTCACCCAAGATTTGCCACCTCAGGCCAGGAGGGGCGGGCACAGCCAGCTGGACCCAGGGCTCTGTCTCTCTCTGTCCCCTCACACTCACATCTCTTGGAATTCTTGGCACCCCCTCCCCCTCTTCTCCCATCCCTGCTGGCAGGGGCTTTGTTGACAGGACTTTTTCCCACATTCCTGTGGGACGTGGTTTGGGGCCATCTCTAGGCCATCCCTGACCCCCACACTTCTCTGGGCTGGCATGGATAGGGTCTGGGTGGGATCCGGGTAGGGAAAGCAGGAAGACTAAACACCACACAGCCGGGGGACAAAGACTCCTCAGCTCCAGAGACAGAGCCACGAAGGGGTCTAAGGCAGGCTCTGCAGCCCGCTGACCTGGTTTCCAGTCCCCTCTACCACCAACTCGCTGTGAACCTGGAGCCAGTTGCTTCACCTCTCTGAACTTGTTTCCTCACCCGGATCAAGGGTGACAGCGTGTGTGAAAGTACTCAGAAAACAGCGATGCCAGGGACAAAGGCACGGTGCTCTTGTTACTGTGACGGTGGTCCCCGGGGGATGCCCTGAGACCCCTCGACTGAGGGCTGTTACCCGACCTCTTCCTTTCCTCTCCCGGCTGGGCTTCCTCTTTGCACAGGGGTTCCCCAGGCCCTGCCGTGAGGCAGCCCCAGGAGTCTGGGTCCCTGTGGGGTGGGGGCAGACGCTCTGGTCGGAGAGCCTCAAAAACGCCTGGCCTGGGCAGCCTGCCAGGGCAGGGGGCTTGTTCCCACGGGCCTTGCTGGCAGAGGCAGATGCCCGCAGCTGTTCTTGGGCAGTGCCCTGGCCAGGGGTCAGAGGGTTTGTGCAGAAGCCAGGCTAAGCTGGCAGGGATCAGGGCCAGCAGCTGGCACCAAGGCCTGGGGGAAAAGGCCCCTGAGCCCTGAGAGACCAAGAAACTAAGGGGCTCTTGAGGAAGACTGGTCTCTCACAGTTCCACTTCCCGGCCCCCTTGGACACAGGCCGGGCAGAGGGGTCTCACCGGAGGAGGCGATCAGCAGGACCCAGAAGGGGGAGCAGGCTTGGGACACCTCTCCGGGACATCAGAGGGGTGCAGACATCTGGGGAGGGTCTCAGAGGAGGAATCAGGAGCCACACCAGTGGGGATGGCTCAGAAATTTGGGTACTCTTGGAACTTTTGTCTCTTGCTCTCAGTTAATTACTTGTGGCCCTTCACTCTGATCTGGCAGGGAGCTGCAGGGAAAACACAGGAGTCTGCGGGCTCTTCTGCGGGGAGATAAGAAGTGGGAGGTGCTGGAGAGGCCACCCATTCCAAGGCCAGTCTGGAAACGAGAGGTGCCCCAAAGGCTGCATGTCACTTCCCAGAACCTTGGCCGGGCTTCGGCCCCTGCGTTCTCCACCCACCTCCCTCCCCAACCCCTGGGGCAGCTGCCTGGTCATGGGTATGTTTTTTCCCTGTGAAAAAAGACTGTGAGCTCTGTGTTAGGCAGAATCTCTGGGAGATACAGCAAGTGCATAGTGGACCTTCAGCATATCTTTGAATGAAGAAGGGAAAGTCCAGTGAGGGCGGCGACAGTCATAAATACTGGAAAGGAACTGAGTGGCCCTTTGTGTTGGTTATGTCATTGCATCCCCAGCAAGCCCATGAGGGGGTATTAGCCCATTGAGTGGATGTGCAAAGAGCACTAACAGGTGATCAGTGGAGCTGAAGTCTGGGGCAGTCTGACTGTAGAGAAAACCCTGGATCTCTGCAGGGGGTCCTTGGGGTATGGCCATCCATCAGCAAGCCCCCACTTCCCAAGGTTCCAATCCCCCTCCAACTCACCAGCCATGGCCTCTGTCGCCTCCTTCCTGCCCGCCTTGTAGTAGGTGATGCCTCTGACCACAGCCTGCTGCTGGGCCAGGGCCCGGGGCTTGCCTGTGGGCTGGGGGAATCTGCTCTTGCCGCCTTCCTTCCTCAGCCTCTCCGCCTTCAGCAGCTTCTCCTTAGGAGGTTTTGGGAGGCCCCTGTCTACAAAGCTCTTCTGCACGCTGCCATATTTGTGGGTGTCTTTGCCTTTCCCTCCAGCTGTGTCCTGGGAGACAAGGGAAGTCTCAGACTTGGGGGATAGTAGAAGGGCTATTACAGGGGGTCATGGAGGCTCAGCATGCGGGGGCTGGGGATGGTCATGTTGCTCCAGGCCTGACAGCCCAGGTGCTCATGAAGTCACCACTTTCCTCCCATAGTGGCTACCTCCATGGCTGGGGTGTGCCTCAGTTTCTCCACTCAGCTCTCTAGCTCCCCTGCAGGCTTGAAGCCCAGCCTGATAGTGTAGATTGCTGTCCCATTTCCCAACTTCTGTGCACTCCCCCCGGGGGGTGGACTATAGTGGTCAGCTCCCCTGGGAGGTAGCCGATCACGAGGTCAGCTTCCCATTCCTGTCTCTTTCACTCATTGGTCTCGTGTATGGGCAGGGGAGAGGTTCTCAGGCCCCTAGGCAGGGTGACCAACTGATCCCAGGGTGCCAGAACTTTCCGAGTTTCAGCACTGAAAATTCCACATCCTGGGAAACCACTCAGTCCGGGGCAAACTGGGACGGTTGGTCACCCTACCCCCGGGGCATGCAGTTCCTAACATTTTGTGAATTTTGCTATTTTACTTCCTTTTAAATGCCTCTCATGCTGGCTTGGCACAAGAACATAGGGCCTGTGACATTATCCATTGTTAGGCAGAATCTTTAGGAGATACAGCAAGTACAGTATCTAGACATTCTGTGCTGTTGCCAAAACAGGATTCATTCGCGCCTGTGGAACTGGCACGGAATGAGCAGGAAGCCAGCAATGGGCCAAGGCACCAGGCTTCCTCCACGTTTTATCGGCATCTAGACGGTTCCAGCTGCAGACACAAATGGCCCCATCATCACCATGGCAGCACAGGAGGCCAAGAGGTGGAGAGGAAGAGTCTGGGCTTGGCAGTGACGCAGACCTGGGTTCCAGTCCGAGCGCAGCCACCCTCCCCACTGTGACCTCCCTTCTCGTTTCCTCATCTGCCAAATGGATAGTGACCATCCCTCCTCACAGGTGGTTATGGGATGAGCTGAGACAATGTCTGTTGAGGAAGTCAAGTTGAGAGCAGGGATTCCACAATGTCACCTCCCTCTCTCTGCTCACCGAAAACAACACCGCTGTGGAGAGTGGCGTGGGCTGTGTCCTGCAGGCGGTGACTGGCTGAAGGGGCACGAATGGGGTGAAATCTAATCTGTACTTCATTTGCCAAGCCACACACTCTGGTGTGTGTCTATCATAGGAAGGAGCCTTTGTACAATCTGTCCACCCAAGGGGGCTCTTCTTTCTAATTTATCTGCCCAGAGGGAGAGACTTTCTGTAATCTGTCTGCCTAGAAGAGGGCCTTTTTCAAATGTGTACAGAGGTGTGTTATATGCTGTGGGTGGCTCTGCCTGGTGACAAAACTCAGTGGCCCTGCTCACTCTGTGCTTGGAGTTTGACCGTGGAATGTTGGGGCTTGCTGCAGGAATTCTCCACCCCGGGTTGGGTTGGACGAAGTGGCATTAGTCTGTAGGGGTCCCCGCGGCATCGCCCACCTGCCCCTGAGCAGGCCGGCCCCCGCCAGTGGCCCAGCCATAGCAAGAGAGGATAGAAGATGTTTTGCTGCCCCCGACCTGGTCTCGCAGGGCCAGGCCAGGAGGGTCATCTCTACAACCTTGTCCCCACTAGTTTGGAAACAGGAATGAGAATACTGCCATATGTCCAGCTCAGGGAACAGACCCCTCGTCCGCCCCCAGCTCACAGCACAGCAGGCACCCAACCCCCACCCTGCCAGGGACTCTCTGCTGTGCCAGCCCTCAGCCCTGTCCTACAGCCCCAAACTCCCATTCACCTGGCCCTCAGGGCTGAAGTCCTGGCACACTGTGCTCCCAAGCCCACTCACCTTCTGGCCCCACAATCAGAGCCATGGCCTCACCTGAGCCTTGCTAGCAGGGCCAGTGGCCGGGGCGGCGACAGGGGCTGAGGCTGCGTCCTTCTGCAGCAGCTGGAGGCCCAGGCTGGAGAGCTCCTTCTTGATGCTCATCATGATGGCCGAGTGGTTCTCGTAGTGCTTCAGCTGCTCGCTGACGTGGCGCATGCTCTCCCTCACCACCTCGTTCTCCCGGCTCAGGTTGGCTTTGATGCTCTGTGGGGGTGGGACCCGAGGTCTCTAGCCTCCTCTGACTGCCGCCCCCCCCGGCCTGCGGGGGACACCCCAGCTTCTGCCAACAGGCTTTGCTGCCCAGTCTCCTAAGCAGGGCCCAGGGGTAGGGGTGGGGGCGGCACCACCGAGCATGGGTGGAAATAAAGCACGCTGCTAAGAAATCCTATTAAATTTTCATTTAAAAAGTGAATGAATGAAAAAATAGATAATATGTCCAAAGTACTAAATTAAAAAGGTATAAATGGGTATAAAAATGTCTCCCTCCCACCTTTGTTTCTCAGTGCCAACAACTGTTAGGGTTTCTATTTTTTTTTTTTTTAACACTTTGCTTTTTCACATGAGCCTACTTTGGGAACTCTTCCGTCTCTGTGTATATAGCACTCCCCATTCCGTTTACTGGCTACACGGTAGGCCACTGGATGCCCGGGCCATAAGGTATTCAGCCAGTCCCTATGGATCCACCATTTAAGTTGCTACCAATCTTTTGCTACTTTAAAATTACCTTTTAATTTCACAAGTAATACACAAACACATAAATAATTTCTTTTTATAAAATACTCAAACAATGCAGCTCTCTGGGGTTTTGCTGTGGGTGAGTCTGATCCCTCTCAGTCTCCCAGTCTCCGACTTCTCTTCCTGCGGTGTTGGCTCCTCGCGCAGCACCGAGCCCGGCCTTTACTCCCGGTCTTGTTCTCCTGCCCTGCCTGTCTCTTCCTTGCTGGGGCCCTGCCTGGCTTTAGCACCCCCGGTTACCCCACCATCCCCCTATCTACCCTTGGTTCTGAATCCTGCTGGGAACAGATGGACTGCTCAGAACCACCATCCTCTCTGTGGATCCTCTGTCCCAGGGATCCCCACGCTGGGCTGTTGCCCTGGATAGCCTCAGCCACTGGGCAGGACTCAGGAAACTAGGTATCAGCCTCAGGTCCCCAAAGCCCCAGCAGGTCTGGGGTGTGTGTGGAATTCCTTTAACTAAGTCTACTTCTCAGCTGAAGCAGGAGAGACTAGAGTCAGATGCAGGAAGCACCTCTTTCCCGTGGAGCCCTGGTGCATCGGAATTATGAGTTCAGAATTTCCCTGATAGAAATTTTTACAGAGGAGAAGATAACCTAAGAGTGATTCATGTCCATTCAGCCCTGGGTATAAACAGATTCGGGGACCAAGAGGCAGCAAGGCAGGAATCGGACAGAGCTGGGTTCAAATCCTTGCCCTCTATTTCCTGGCTGGGTAAACTCGAGCTAGTGAATTCACCTCTCTGAGCCTCAGTTTCTCTGCCTGTAAAATGAAGATCTTTATCATAATCACAACTAAACGTGAGAGTTAGTGTGGGGACCAGAAAGACTAGGGAACGAGACAGTGCCTTCTAAACTAGATCACAGGGAAGACGGAAGTCAAACCGTATAAGGCAGGTTTCTCAACCTCAGCACTACTGACATTTCTCAGATGGCTGTGTGTTGTGGGGCTGTCCTGTGCATTGTAGGATGTGTAGCCGTATCCCCAGCCTCTACCCACAAGAAGCCAATAGCATCCACCGCCCCCTCCCCCAAGTTGTGACAACCAAAAATGTCTCCAGATATTGCCAACTGTCCCCTGGGGAGCAAAACTGCCCCTGGTTGAGAACCACTGGTGTAAGGGAAGAGAGCAGAGGGAAGCTGGGACCCCACATTGCTGCCTGACCCCCTGGGATGTTTTTCCCTTGGGCAGAGGGAGCCAGCTCCCCCCGAGTGGGGCTGGTCGCTCCACCTCCTCCCAGGGTTAGCAAAAAGCTTTTTTGTTTTTTTCATAGTTATCACTTAGCAAACAGAAGCAAAGCACAGATAATGCAAAACAGAAGACAATTAAAAAATCATTCCTTTGTTGCTGCAGAAATCATTTCTGATTTGTTCCAGGCCCAGCAGACGTACCCTCCAGATCGTCTGCCTCATAGTTACATGAAGTGAGTTAAGATTTCCTGAGATGACAAGAGGAAGGCTCAAAGGAGGACAACTGTGGAGCTGGCAATAGGAAAGCCCGGCGTGGACCAGGTGCAGAGGAAATACTGGTGCACAGTGGAAACTCAACAACTGTTACCTTTCTCCCATGCTGGCATGGGCCTGGCACACAGAAGATGCTCACCAAATGCTTTCTGAACAATTAAAGCCACTGTGACCCCAACTTTGGGGATACTAAGGGGTTAATCTCCCACCCTGGGGCACAGGATGGCCAGGTGCCCCCTCTCTCTGGAAAGGAAGCTGAGAAAGGAAGCCCCCACGCCCGCTCCTGGCAGCTGCATGTCTGCAGGCTCCCAGCAGCCCAGCGGGGGCCGGATGCAGGAAACAGGCGGAGGCCAGGCTGTGCCAGCAGAGATGCAAACCTTGAACCTGCAGCCTGGACCCCCACGCTTGCCCAACTCTGTCCCTATCTTCAGGGGGCAGTCCCGGCTGCCTGCCTAGCTCTCCAGCACATTTGCCTTGACCAGGAGAAGATGCTCAGCCCCTCTGCCTCCACTGCAGGGGGTACTGGGCCAGCCACGCTGCCTCAGGCCTGGCCCCAGGGGGCTTGGCCAGCCAGCCCTGCACCACCCTAGAGGGGCACCCCTCACGTGATATTTATGTGAATGGTGGCCCTGGAGTTGCACAACGTGTGCGTCCTGGTCTTGGTGAACTGAGGGTTCCAGCCCCCTCTACACCCCTTTCATACAACCAGCAAGTGCCTCAGTTTCTCCACGCAGCCTTCCAGCTTCCTGCAGACCCTTAAGCCCCATTCAGACCTCTTCCCCAAAATCTGAACATGTGGCTTGCATTGCCCTCTCTCAGCTCCCTGCTAGAGTCCCGCTTTCAACGGCCACCAGGGTCCAGACAGCATTGCCCGGGCCCCTTCGGACACTGCCCTTGGCCCCCGGCACTGTACCAGCCTGGCCTCTGGCTTGAGCCCCGCCCTCACCTCTTCCAGCGTGTTCATCTGGGAGGCCACCTTGTGGACGTAGGCGTGCACTTTCATCAGGTCCATGCTGTACAAGGCGCCCTCCAGGAGATCCACCATGGACTGTAGCTGCCAGGGAAGGCGGACGGTCAGGGAAAGGGCAGAGCACAGGGCAAGGCACGAAGGGTGTAAGAGGAGCCCCACCACGGGACCCCAGAACCCCAGGGCCTCAGAGCAGCCTGTTTGGGCCCTCAGCGCCCACTAGACCCAGCCTGCTAATAATCACAAGGAAAGTGACAGACTCCATCTCTTGCACTTACCATGTGGCAGGCCCTGTGCCACGGCCTTGCACGAGCCATTCCACTTAACCCTCACAACAATCCAGGCAGTGGACACGGAAGGAGTTCCATCCCCATCCCCTGGGATCCCTCCTCCTGTCTCTCGTGCCCATTCTGGCTTCCACGTGCCTCCCTTTTAACAGCCTGCACCTGAGACTCTCTTCCAAAAGCCGCTTTGTCCCCCAAAGTGCCTGGGAGTGTAGGTCCCCCTGGTGCAGCCCTTCGGCAATGCCTGACTGGGGTGGGCATCTGTAAGCCCAGCTCTCTAGCCCCAGTGGGGATAACTGAGCTGTTATTCCACACCAGCATCCCCCTGAGGCTGGCACTCAGCCTGAGACCACACCCCTGCTGGACTTCCTTCCCTTCCCGCCTCTCGCCTCTCCCCTTTGGTACGTTTCTCCTGGGAGCGCTTTCATAAGAAATCGCCTGCACATGAGTCACTCGCCTCAGGGTCTGCTTCCAGGGCCCCAACGGAAGACAAGGTCTGGACAACTGTCATCTTCCTCTTACAGACTGGGAAGCTGCAGCTCAGAGAGGTGAAGTGACTTGCCCAAGGCCACCCAGCTGTTAAATCGTGGAGCCAGGAGCAGAACCCACATTGGTATAAACTAAAACCTCTTCCCTATCATGCTTGACTGCTCCTTCTTGTGTTCAGATGGGGAAACTGAGGCCAAGAGACGGGGAGGAGCTTGCACAACAGGTCAGTGGCAGATGCCCAGCCCTGGGCTCTTCCCTGCAGCCACCCCTCCCCTTCTCCTGTCTGTCACACCTCATCAGGATATGACACTGTCCTCCAGATGGCCAAGATGCCGGCAAGAGTGTCAGGGAAAGCTTGGCACAAGGGGCCGGTTGGGAAATCAGCTTCCCCTGGCTTCTCGGGAAGGGCAGGTCCTCCGCCCACCCGCCTGGTGGCCCCAGTCCGAGCCCGGCGGCACTTCTCAGAGCCTGAGCAGGCCAGCGCTCCCATCTGGCCCTGGCCAGCTGCTTCCAAAACAGTTCTACTCCCACTGTCGCAGGGTGTTCAAGTTGTCTGAAGCCAGAGGGCTTTTCTCTGAGTAGACTCTGATCTCCAAAACAAAAAAGGGAGGGGAGGGCTCTGATGGAAGCAGGGGTAGGACCTCGAGTCTTGCCTGCTCCCCTACAACCTCGCTTAGGCCCTGAGGGGTTGCACGGTACCCCTAGGGCGCTGTGGAGCACAGTTTGAGAACCATGCACAAACTCGTCCGTGCTGCAGCTTCCTTCTCTGTGAAACGAGGCAACAGGCAGCTGGTGGGGGCAGCCACGTCTGGACAGGGCTCAGCACAGAGCGGGCACGCAGCAAGGACTGCACGACTATCGGCAATAACGACAGCTATTCCAGGGGACTAAACTGGAACCTCCCAGCTTCACTCTGCTGCCTTTATGGTCACCAAAACTGCGTTCCCAAAGCACAGCTGTGACTGGGTCTCTCTCCTGCTAATAACTGGACATGGCTCCCCACTTCCCCTGCGTGCCTTCTCATCCCCCGAGCCTGGCATTCGAGCCCTCCCTGATCTGCCCCTGCCACCACTGTAAGCCTCAGCAAATGTTTAGTCTGGGCCAGACACTAAGGACAGTGACGAGCAAGACAGACACACGCCTGCATGGTCCCTCACAGGCTGTCAAGGAACGCAGTCATACACAGGTGCCCAGAGCAGAGAACAGACGGTAACACACAGGAGCCCAGATCATTCACGACGGGGCCCTGACCTTGTCTGGGAGTGGATGAGGATTAGGAAAGTCTGCCAGGAGGAAGTTTTATATGAGCTGAGCTCTGAAGGAGCAGCACCAATCAGGCAAAGATGACAGAAGGAAATTCCAGGCAAAGTGAACAGCTTGTGCAAAGAGCTGGGGGTAAGAAGGAACATAGTGTGTTCGAGCCACACTACTCAAAGTGTGGTCTGCAGACCAGTACCGATCCACACTGCTCGTTACTAGTCTGTGATAAAATAATCACAAAAAGTGAGAGTATGCTTTTATACATTTTTAGAGCCATTTGACAGGGCAATTTTATATCTGGGGACTCTGATAATAAAAGACTGGACTTTTATTTTGCATTTCTGTTTTTGTTTCGTTTTTCTAATCATTCATTTTTATAGTATTTTATGACAGTATTGTTTCTTGACAGATTTTTTAAAAACTGGTCTTTCATCACAGTTTGAGAAGCATTGTATTAGAGGAATTGACAGGCAGCTAGCAGGGCTGGAACAGAGAGAGGGCAGGGAGGCATCCTGTGCCACGCCCACTCCACGTGTTCTCACCCAGAATGCCCTCATTCTGCTCTTCCTGAGGGACTCCTACACATCCCTCAAAGCCCAGTTCTAATGTCATCTCTTCCTCTGGGTTCCCACAGGCCCTGGGACATCCCTCAGCTCTTAGGATGTCAATGAGGCAGACTATCTTCTCTTCCCCCTTCAACCCCCCCCCGCCGGGTCAATCCTACCACCACCCCACTCCAGTCCTATAATGCTGAGTGAAAACCCTCATGGCTGCTGTGCACCAAAAAAAGCTTAAGGGACAATGGGCTCCCGGCTGAGAGAACTGCCTAGTGACCCCTCCAGTGGGCAAGGGGACACAGCAGAGAATTCCTGGGTTCAAGTCTTAGTGGTGCCAATTTCTTGCTGTGTGATCTTAGGCAAGTCACAATCCCCCAGAAGTAAAGCTAGGATGATAAGTTCCCTCTCCAAAGGCTTGTGGCAAAGATTCAGCTAGCCAGTGTTTATGAAAAGGTTTTGTGTAGGCTGATGTCAAGTATGCTTACAATTGAGTTACTGAGAAGTGGACTGAAGCAGAAGTTGCTTTGTCCCTGTAACCGAAGCCTGGCCTACGGCCTCAGTGCCTGGAGTCTGCAGGGCCCGAGGGAGGCCACAGAGGGACAGTGTGGTCCAGGGACTGCCGAGGGTCAGGAGGCCACTTGGCCTAAAATTCAACCCCCCCCAACTTCGGGAGTTTTGGTTTCCATTTAGTTGTTACAAAAATAAAACTAAAGTTAAATTTAAAGAAAACATTTTTAGCTAAACGTCGTGAGACAATTCTTGATGAGTCTCTTGCTTTTCTGAGTGTCTCGCGTGCAGAGGCGGTGACTGTCCAGGCCATCTTGTTGTATGTGAACAGCCTTGGACCAGAGACAGCATTTCCCCCAGGAGCAAGAAAGGCATGCTCAGTGTCCATTATAAAGAGTGGGCATGCTCGGTGTCCATTATAAAAGATTTGGATTCTCCAAGTTAGGGCTCCTCTGTTGAAAAACACCCCAGTGTGTGTGCAGGTGTTATCCACCCTCACTACATCACCCTGTGGGAACTGGAGCTGGGAGACCAGTGCAAGGAAGTGCAGACACTCTGGCCGCCGTGAGTACTTGAGTCCTTCGTCTCTGGCTTGCGTCTTCCGCCAGCATCCAGAAGCCGGCAGGCTAGCTTGTTAGCTTACAAGTAGGGTAACATCTCAGTTGACTTCACAGTTCTTGATACCAGAAAGGCAAAAGAGACACTCAGATGTTTGGAAGAAATTATAAAAGAAAAAGATACTCTCAAAAGACACCAAATAATCTGGTCCTTTACAAAAAGGAAGACACGAGAGCAAGGTGGTTTAGAACACATGCTTTGGACACAGCAGGACCTGGGTTCAAATCCCAGCACCCCCAGGCCCACCAAGCACCAAGCAGAGCACGGTCTGAATGGCAGAAAGGTGCCTGGCTGGCCGTGGGGACTGAAATGGCACATGCCTATCTGAGCCATGGGTCCCGGCGGTGGGCCCTGGCATAGGGCTGTGACCCCAGAGATGGTGCTTCTTTCTAATCTGCCTATGGGGGAGGGTAGGCACAAAAGTCACATAAAAGTATGGTACAGGCTTGAGGCTACAAATCATTAAGTGAGAGCTTGGGCCAGTTACCTAACTTCTCCAAAATCAGTTTTCTTGCCTATAAAATGAGGACAAAGATCCCATATTTCACAGAATGGTTTAAGAATTTACAGAAATAACATGTAAAAAGAGCTTAGCACAACATCTGGCATGCAGGTGGTACTTGCATATCGGAAATGTTATTATTAACATTAAAAGCAATACAAGCCAAAGAACTTAAAATTTAAAATACTCTATAGAGGTGCTGAGAGATGAACTGGTTTGGGTAAGATGCCGGACACTGGAATAGATAAGGGGCCATATTCAGGTAAACTAGCCAGAGAATGCTGCCTCCACCACTTACTGGTGTAATGGTCTGGGGCAAGAAGTGGCTTCCCCTCAGGGAGCCTCTGTTTCCTCATCTGTGAAATGGGAGGATAAGAGCGCCTGCCTTAGCGTGTGTGGACTCTTCACGGGAAGGACGGCCTGGCCCAGCCCATGCTGGATACCCACCCAGGAGGTGTTCCCATCCCCACTCTCACTCCAGGAGCCTACCTTGAGGAGCTCGGGTGCCTGTTTCTTGAGTTTCTCCATCTTCCACTCGTTCTCGCAGGGGTTGAGCGAGGAGGGCGGCGCGGTGCAGGAGCAGCGGCAGTCGGTCCCCGAGCTCACCGTCTCCACGGTGTAGAAGTCCTCCACCCGCGCGCGCCCGCTGCGCACCCGGCCGCACGCGTCCTTGCTCAGCGGCCGCATGATACACTTGCAGCGGCAGTCGGAGCCCTCCGAGGTCATCCGCACCTGGTCCATGTCGCCGAACACCTGCGAGAGGGGCTCCGATGAGCCCACGGCCAGTGCTGGTGGAGGGCCGGGGGCGGGGAGGGGGGGCAGAATCCAGGAGCAGAATCCAGCCCCCCAGCCTTTAGGCGGTGGCGGTTAGAGGTGGCTGAGAAGCTAGCAGCCCTTACAAGGAAATATAGGCCTAACAATCATAACAATAATAAAATATTAATGCCTGCTGAGAAAAACGGTTTGGCTGTTCCTCAATAAGTTAAACACAGAATTACCACATGACCCAATCATTCTACTCTTAGTTATATACCCCCAAAATTGAGAACAAGTATTCAAAGACTTGTACATGAATGTTCACAGCATGATTCACAATAGCCACAAGGTGGAACCAACCCAAATGTCCATCAGCTGATGAATGGATAAATATGGGTATATGTGGTATACCCATACAATGGAATATTATTCAGCCATCAAAAGAAATGAAGTACTGGGGCCGGCCCCGTGGCTTAGCGGTTAAGTGAGTGCGCTCCGCTACTGGCAGCCCGGGTTCGGATCCCGGGTGCGCACCAACGCAACGCTTCTCCGGCCATGCTGAGGCCACGTCCCACATACAGCAACTAGAAGGATGTGCAGCTATGACATACAACTATCTACTGGGGCTTTGGGGGAAAAATAAATAAATAAAATTATTTAAAAAAAAATAAAGTACTGACACACGTTACAATGTAGATGAACCTTGAAAACATTGTGCTAAATGAAAGAAGCCAGACACAAAAGGCCTCATGTTATATGATTCCATTTATAGTAATATCCAGAATAGGCAAATCTATAGAGACAGAAAGCAGATTAGTGGATGCCAGGGTTTAGAGGGAGGGGGAAATGGGGAGCAACTGCTTAATGGGTAGGGGGCTTCCTTTTGCAGTGATGAAAATGTTCTGGAATTAGGTAGTGGTGATGGTTGCACAACATTGTGAATGTACTCAATGCCACTGAATTGTACACTTTGGTTAAAATGGTAAATCTTATGTTATGTGTATTTTACCACAATAGTAAAAAAAAAAAAAAATATGGAGACCTTTTATTGAGCACTTACTACATCCCAGGTTTCACATGCATCACACTCTTTAATAATACCTGTGTATGGGGAGGGGGTATTGTTACCTCCACAGTCCTTACGTGCCCTCCAAGGCCTGTGTGAGCTGACACCCTCCCTTCGACCCCTCCTCTGGTCACCGTTTCCTTCCTTGGGCTCACTCCACTCCAGCCTCAAGGCCTTTGCAGATGAGGTGCTCTTATTCTGAAACTCTTATCCTGCTTATTCCCTTGGTTCATTCCCTTACATTACTTACACATCACCTCCTCCAAGAAGCTTCCCTGACCACCCACCTCCCATTACTCTGTGTCCTCTTAGCTAGCGGTTCATTTTTCTTGATTGCACCTATTACCATCTCAAGCATTATATCCGTGTTTACTTCTTTTTTGTCTCCCTTCTCTACTGAAGGTACCATGAGAGGCAGGCACCCTGTCCAGTTCCCTCCTGTATCCCCAAAACAGTGCCTGCCTGGCCCCTGGCAGGTGATGGATAAATGAGCCTGCGTTTTGCAGACATGCTAGAGCACAGGGCGAGGAGAATGGTGTCCAGAGCCTGGGTTAGGAGCTGTGAGGCTGTGGACAACTCAATCCTTCTGTGCCTCTGTTTCCTCATTTGTAAAATGGTCTCCTGCCTCGTGGGGTTGTTGTGCAGATTAAATGAGTTAAAGAACAGGGCCTAGCGCATAGTGAGTGTGTCTTAAGTGCGAGCTGTTATTAAACAGATAAAGAAACAGAGGTGAAGTCACATGTCCAAGGTGACATAGCTCTGATGTGTAAGATCCAGCTTTGGACCTGACTCCAGATTGAAATCACTGCTCTATGCTGCTTCTCCTACAGCCCTGTTCCCCCACACTCTGGGTGACTTCAAACAGGTTACATAACCTCTCTGAGCCTCGGACTGTCAGTGGTACAATGGATGACTCTCCTAACCCAGCCTCCTGGTGGTGAGGATCAAATGTGATAAGATGACCTCTATTTAGTGGTTTCCCTCCCTCTCCCCGTATTCCTTCAATCCCACCCTGGGATACCACATACCCAGAGTCCAGGTGTGGTCACTGGAGGCAGCAGGACTCTATGCCCCCAGGAGTCAGCCCAGTGAGATCAGTGGCAGGTGCCAGCCTCAGTCACTGCCTCCAGCCTCCTTGTCCTGACACTGGCTGGGCTCTGGGAGCCCCAAATGGCCACTCCCCTAGCTGGCTCAGCCAGCCCACCCTGGGCGCCAGGCTCTTGGGACACAGCTATTCATGGCTCAATCAACAAACACCCCCCGCCTCATAGCTACTCAGCTCTCACCAAAGCCACCAGGACCCAAGTGAGTTCATGGCTCCCTTGGGCTTTCTGCCAAGCCCATCACCCGTGAGAGTCCCAGGGCCCTCTGGGGAAGGGCTGTAGGCACTCCATTTCAGCTCTGAGTCCTCAGACACCTGTTTGAGCCCCTGGCTTCTACCAGACCCCGGATTTTAGCTGGAGATGCAGAAGAAATAAATCGAGGTACATTCTCGACCTTTTCAACCACAGGAGAAACTGGCATAGCGAGCTCTGAGAGCACAGAGGACACCCATGAAGACTGCTTGGAGGAGGGCACCCCTGGGGGACATCTTTAAGGAGGAGAAGAGCACTCTAGGGAGAGCAAATCAGACATGTAAAGACAAGGAAGGGCCTGCACTTTGGGGGCCTGGAGGAGGGTCACTCTGGCTGGTGTTTGCAGGGAGCCGGAGGGGCAGGAGGTAAGGCTGGGGGGACCAGAGCCCAGCTCCGGGAGGTCCCTGAAAGCTGGGTGAGGATCTTGGCTTCCTCCTGAAAACACTGGGGAGTCATGGAAGGGTTTTAAGCAGGGGAGAGCCAGGATCAGATCTGCATTGTGGGAAGCTCACTTAGGCTGCTTTGTGGACAGACAGTGGATGGAGGAGGCCAGCCTGGGGCACAGAGCCCAGGGAGGAGACATTTATTGAGAACTCACTGTGTGGGGCAGTGGTTAGGAACACAGCCATGATCCACCTACAGCTGTGTGCTCTTGGGTAGATTACTTAACCTCTCTGTGCCTCAGTTTCCTCACCTGTAAAATGAGGGCACTACTAGTGCCTACCCAACAAAGGACTGTGTGAGGACTGAGAGATGGAATACCAGGAGTCTGCTCAGTCCGGTGCCAGGAGCACACACAGTAGTCTGTATATTGTAGCTGTTATTATTACCACCAATCATCCTAAAAGGGGGTTGTTTATATCCATTTGTTTCTCCACGTGAGTGCACTGTAGATATTCTTAGCAGTGTCCCACCGATGAGGAAACTGAGCCCTGGAGCCATCAGATGACTTGTTCAAGGGGACTAGAGCCCAGGGTGGGTGGACTTCCAGCTCCAGGGGATGAGGAGGGTGGGGATGGGGATGGCTGTGGGTGGAAGCTTTGTCTGGTCCCTCTGTGGGGCAGTTCTCCCCTGCCGGGAACGCTGACAGCCAGCCTCGGGGTCCTGCACATTCCTTAGATCACAGCCAGTGCCCCATGCCGGCCTTTCTTCCAGACTCCCAGGCCCCCTTCCCGGGTCTGCAGGGGACCCCTAGCCAACACCCCCCCCCCAACTTGCCCAGGTGGGGCTAAGAGCCTGGGGGGTGGTTGTGGGTGTGTTCTGTGTGGCCAGGCCAGGGAGGCCTCCTCCTCGGGCCCCACCCACAATCCCCAGCAGCAGCCTCCGCATACGACTGCAACATTCCTTCCCTCCTTAGATGAGGTGCTATGTCCTGTTGGGGGCAGCCAAGGCCCTGACATGGCCAGGAGTCGGAAGAGGGCCTCTGCTCACAGCCCCAGCTGCTGGGAGCCCAGGCAGGGCCCTACCTCCTGTGATGACTCCGTCCGGTGGTGCTTGATTGGAGGCAGCAGAATGCCGTGGTGGGGAGCCAGCCCAGGCTCAAATCTCAGCTCACATCCCCTCCCTGCATGGCCTTGACCCCTCTGAGCCTCAGTTTCCTCCTCTGTAAAATGGGGAGGATAACAGGCTTGTCCTGAGGCTGAAATGAGTCAATGCATGCAGAGTACCTGGCACAGAATAACTACTCTCTAAGTGTACTTGCCTTTAAAGTCGCTGCCAACAACCCTCTCGCACATTTGCACGTCATTTTCAACCTTTATTTGCTCTCACCACAAACCCATCTTAGAGAGGAGAAATCTGAGCATCAGAGAAGACTAGCAGCGTGACTCCAAAATTTGGTTTATATGCTGTTCCTCCCATGACCGCCCATAGTCACCAGGCAAGCGCTTCTCCACCAGCAGCTGAGCTGGGATAGAGACGGGGCCCTGGGTTGGGCCATGGGACATGGGGCTCCCACTGGGCCTGCCCCAACCTGCCCTTGGCATGAGTGCTGGAGTTGCTGCCAAGCAGGAAAGTCCCTGCCTTAGCCCCCCACCTCTCCCTGCAGCCTTGCTCAGCACACTGCTGCCAAAGCCCCCAGAAGTGTGGGCGGTTTGTGCTTAAAAAGGTCCTTAAGTATTTGCAAGGAAATCCCACAAAGAGATGTGAGAGGGTGTACTTGAGATTTTTCTGAAGAGTGATGGATAAATCTGGCCAGAAAGGGGAGGGGGGGTTCAAGCTGGGAAATGTTCTAGCAACGGAACAGGTTCAAATTGTGTCCCCTTGAGGTTGAGTCCCTCCTCTTCCCTCATGGCCAGCCCAGACTCACCGAGAGGCAGTTTCCACATCCTCCTGCAGGCAAAGACCACCCCTAGAGCCCACTCCCAGCTGGACACTGCCCCCGGGATGCCCACAGGCCTCCCAAACTTAATCCATCCAAAACTGGACCCAGCATCTTCTCCCAAACCTGTGTCTACCTACCCTATCAACCCAGGTCTCTGAGCCTCCTTCTTGCTCTGGACAACTCATCAGTCACGTTGTTCTGATTCTTCATCCTAAATATCTCCCATGTCTGTCCCTTGCTCTCTACTCCATGGCCGCAGCCTGAGTTCAGCCACATTAACTGCTACCTGGATGATACAGCAGCCTCCTCTCTGCCAGATTAATCTTCCAAAAGCTCCTCTTTGATGATCTGTTACTCGCTTGCTCCACAAACCTCCATGAGTCCTCAACTGAAGGACGTGCCTCAAATTTACCTGGATGCACTTGGAAAATGCAGATGCCCTGGCCTTACTCCACACTGCTCGACTCCCACTTTCTCAGGCTCCCAGGCCCTTTGGATGCTCACTGAAGGCGGAGAATTCTGGAACCCCAGGATTCTCTGAACTCCTCAAGCTCTCTCTCTAAGATATTTGAGCGGCCTCAACCTGACTCTTTTGACCCTTAGTATTAAAGTCTGTCAAATGGGGAGGTAGCACTGAGGTCTGAGTGTTGGCAGGAGGATCGTGTAAGATCCTGAATGTAAGTGCTGGGCACGGGGCTTGCCACACAGGATGCTCCTCAGGGCTTTATCCTGGGTGCCCCAGCCAAATGGGGCAAGACCGTCCCTGCAGAGAGATTGTGTGGGGCCTGGCCCCCACTTTGTGTGCAGAAGGAGGCCTCCATCACTGTGTAGCCCTTACTGCTCGGGAGCCTGTTTCCAATTACACCCACAGGCGGAAACTCCCCTAGCGGAGGAGCAGTAACACCTAACCCCCTGGGACCCGCCTGGCACACCACCCCTGCTTGCTCCAGCCTCTCCTGCTCCCCTGGCCAGCTCCCACAGGTCTGGGCCTTCCCTCTGTCCTTGGGCCCCAGGCCAGCGGCAGGGCTGACCAAAGATCCCCTTCTCATGCTGGATGCACAGAGGAAGTGAGGCGCCAGCAGCCCTTTCACAGATGGGGAAACTGAGGTAGAGATGGGGAACTCTTAGCCACATTCCAAGGACACACAGCCATAAGCAGGTTCCCAGAGGTCTCTGGTGCCATGCCTGAGTGGTTACCTGTCTGTCCATCCCAACCTCCACACTGGGCAGCCCCTCCAAAATGCCCGGGAAGCCGTGAATTCCCTCTCCTGCTCCCATGCTGGACACAGCACTTCCTTAGATGGAAACTCCAAATCCTGTTTCAGAGAGACCTTGCTATAAACACGAAAACACGCTGAGCGAGGAGCTGGCTGAGATCACAGAATTCTGCGGTGAGTACTGGGGTTGAGCTGCCCCTGTACCCCAAAAAGTACTGGGCAGGAGGGGAGCCTGGACCTCCCAAGAGCAGGAAGCCTGAGGAGAGGCCAACCAAACCCTTTAGGGCCCTAGATAGACTTCAAGTCCCAGGCTGGCCCTCCTAAGGGCTCCCCCCTAGAAAACAGGACAGACTTGGAGAGGAAGGAGGATTGTTATGGGGGAGGGAGAGGGTGATAATGAAAACAGCTCTCTCTACTGAGCCAGCAGGAGTCTGGCTGTGCTGAGGAATGCGGAGTAAATTCACCCATCACTTGATTTTTATTTTTCCCAGCTGGCTGAAATGGTGTGGGGTGGGAGGTGTCTGGGGGAAGGCTGTGCTGGGTCCCCCAGCTGCTTCGTCCTCCAAACTTGAGGATGCTCCTCCTCACCCCACAGCCCCAGCTTGCCCTGGAACAACTAAACACACACACACACCCCCAACCTAGCAAGTGTTTGGCTGACTCACTACATAAACAGAGTGTTGGCTTTTCTTTGTCTTTGCTTTGTTTTGAATGCGAGCCCTCCCCCACCAGCTCTATAGCCCTCTGCATGGCTCAGGGGATGCCCAAGACCAAACATTCCTCACAGCCAGAGAGATGAGAGGTGGCAAAATACTGATCAGGTTACATGGGGGTTTTTGCATACTTGTTCCCCTACCTGAGCCAGGTCAGGGAATCCTAGAAGGCCCTATATAGAAGGGAAGTTGGGGAGATATTCATTTTTCAGATGGGGGAATTTAGGCCCAAAGACAGGCAGTGACTGGCCCAAGGTCACACAGCCAAAGAACAACAAAGGGCCAGAACCTAGGCCAGCTGCCTCTCTATACACCCTAGTTTGCCCATCTGTAAAATGGGAATGATCCTCATTCCCTCCTTGTCTTTGGAGCACATGGGCAGGACTGCAGCTCACTTGTTTTCATACCCTGAGCTGAATCTTCAGGCTGAGAATCTGCCGGTGCCCACTGCTCATAAACTTACCGCGTGGCTAGTGGCTTCTGCCCATTACCTGCCTGTGGACAGGGCAGCCTCATCTACCCGGGAAAGAGGCTGGAGAGACATCAAGAGAAGTCACTCCTTGGTTCTCATGCTCTGTGAGCAGGGCCCTCCCTCCCTCCTGCCCCTCACTCACCCCCAGACCCATCCTCATCCTCACTGGGTCAATTCCAGAACACCCTCAAGGGATCCCTGCTCTGACTGACCCTAAGTGCTTGCTCTCCCTCCATTCTGGATCTCACCCCCTTTTGGGTGTCCCTATGGTAAGATTTCATAATCACAGTATCATTTATTGGGCACCTACTAGGTGCCAGGTGAGGTACTAAGCATTTTACAGGCATAATCTCACTAATCTAGGGCTCATCGACTGCAGGGAGTGGGAACTATTATTACCCCAGATTTACAAGTGAGGAAATGGAGGCTCAGAGAGGTAAGGGCCCAAGGTCACGGAGCTGAGAGGTACAGGTGGGATTTGAACCCAAGTCTGCTTGACACCAGAGCAGATCCTTTTAGCCACCACTGAGAACAGCTCAGGTCACTTCTGGAGACACGGGGTGCTCCAGAGGGTGCATCAGATTCCTGGCAGGAGCGCCAGAGGTCAGGCAAGTGGACATTGTGGGTCCCCAACATGGCCTGAAAGCCTTGGCCCAGGGCCTGCTGAAAACCTGGGAGTCGCTGGGGAGCAGTTACCCAGGAGTCTGCCCCCACGTGGGTCAGCCTCCCTTGGAGGCTCTGAGCCAGATCTCCAGGCTGCCCGTGTCCAGCGCTCCCGGGAATCCCTTTTCTAGGCTGGGGACTGCATCTTCGGCCCCCTCTCCCTGGCCCTGGGTTTCAGTGCTGACCTCCTCCCCACACTGGACTGGGTCGCAGCGCTCCTTCCTGAGGCCCCGGGTCCCAAGCACCCCTACCATCTCCAGCGCTTCTTCCCCTACGCGCTCCTCTCCCGGGGTCCTTGCCCCAGCGGCGTCGGTGCTAAGCCGAAGATCCGATCTCCGGTCCTCGGCTCCCGGCCCCTGACACCCTCCTTGGCCCGCACCCCCAGCCACAGCGCCCCCTCGCGCCCGGCTCCCCGCCGAGCTGCGCCCGGGAGGGCGGGCGGCGCGTACCTTACTGTCGGCGCGCACCGGGCCGGCGCGCAGCAGCAGCAGCGGCAGCAGGAGCAGGGGAAGGGGCAGGGGCCGGGGCCGGGGCGGGAGGGCGGCCGCGGCCATGGCGGGGCGGGCACGGCGGGCACGGCGGGCACGGACAGCTGGGCGCGGACGCCGGGAAGCGCGCAGCACTGCGAGCTAGGCGCCGCCGCCAGCTCTGCCCGCGCGGCGCGCCCCCTGCCCGCCCGCCGCCGCTCCCCTCCCCGCGCCCCCTCCCGCGCCCAGGGGCGGAGCTAGGGTGGGAGCGCCCCGCCCCGCCCGGCCCGCTCTCCGCCCGGCCTCTTAGCCCTCGCGCGGCTCGCCAAAGGGCATCCCTGCAAGGACACAAAAAAGGGGCTTGTTCGGAGCCCGCAGGAGCGGCGAGGGCAGTAGGAGGACCGAGGTCCTGTTCTGTGAGACGTGGGACCTCAGGCGTGTCTCTTCACCTCTTGGAGCCTCAGTTTCCCCGCCTGTAACATAGGGAAAGAGTGCTTTCTTTTTGGAGTGGTTGTAAGGTTCGAAGGAGTGATGTTTCCGGGGCAGGAGAACATTTGAGCTCTCCAGACCCCGCGACGCCGCCAGCTCTACCCTTTTCACGGCTCAGACCCCTCTCTCCTGCGTGTTCAATTTCTTCCTCCCTCCAAGATCCCTCGTCAACCCCCAACTGAACTCCGGTAGCCTCTACCTTTTAAACATCCTCCCTACCCCCCTCCTCAGGACGGAGCCCCTCATTTCTCTGCTTCCTACGCAGCAAAACTGTCCCACGGAGCCCTCCGGGGGCGCCTCTCCTCAGTTTCCCTGCCCACCCCCTCACTCCAGGGGTCTTCCGTCTCACCATGGAAATGCCTTGTTGCGGTCCTGGTGACCTCCTCTAACCGAACCCAAAGCGGCACCTCTCTACCCTCCCTGCTCTTGAGCACGCCTTCTTCTCCGGCCCTCTCACGGTCTCTTTCTGATTTTCCCTGGTATTTCACCCCGGGCTCCTTCTGCGTACCTCTGGGCACCCTGGGGGTCAGAACCCCCTTCTCTTCCCTCTTCCCTCTTCGCCTGCCTCTGTAGGTGACCCCTCCCCGGAGTGCAAGACAGCTCCACACGCGTGTGCATTTACCTGGCCTTGTAAACTTCAACTGCTCAAAAAGAACACTCGTTTGTGCCCCAAATGTTGCTACCCTCCACTCCTACCCCTCCCCTACTCACCAGCACTTCCCCTCATGCTGCCTCCCCTCTTCATTTTCTTCACAGAGTTGGTCACCCTGTGAAACTCTTTCTAGTTGGTGTGTGTGTGTTTCCCTATGTCGTTCATGCCTTCCCTTGTGGGAGAGAAATAAAGCCACCAGTGCACATAATTTGTCCCCAGCAGCTAGCTCAGTGGTCTGAAAGTGTAGTCCCCCGCGGGACTAGCAGCCTCAGCATCCCCGGGGAACTTGTTAGAAATGCAAATTCTTGGTCCCCACCCCAGACCTAAGGAAACAGAAACTCCAGGGGTGGGTCCCGTTTTAACAAGCTCCAGAGGATTTAAAGTTTGAGAACCACTGGACTGGTACAAGGTCTGGGGCTCCATAACTCTCACCTGAATTAAAGAATCACACGCAGTAAGTGTTCAGTGCAAATTAGCTTATTTCATAACTGGAGACCTCCTGGAGAGGCGTCAAAACTAGGGCTAGATTAGTGTAAAAAATAAATATGGTATGTGTTCTTACGTGCAGAGGCTGTCTGTGGATGGACACGCAATAAATCCGTATGGTGGTTATCGCTAAGCAGGGGAACCCGCTGTTGGGAATCAGAGTAAGGAGAAAGGTTTCCTTTCATTGAATACTTTTTTGCATCCTGGGGATTTTGTAATGTGTGTTCCATCTATTCAAATAATAGACAAAATATACTTAAAACAAACAGAACCTGGTGGGGGTTCCCTTTCCCAGCCCTTTCTCCGCATGCAGCCTGGCTCTGGCTCTGGCTAGGCCCTGGAAGAGCAAGGCTGCCATCACCAGAGAACTCTGCTCCCTGCTGGCTGATCCCCCACATGGCTCCATGGTCTCCTCTGGCTTCCTCCTTTTTACCTTGCTCTTCTGCCCTCTCTCTCCCTCAGTGGGCTGCAGTCACAACCAATTCTCTCAGTTCCATCTTGGCCTCAGGACGTTTGCACATGCTATTCCTTCCCTGAAACTCTCTCCCTCCACCCAATCCGACTCACTCCTACTCACCATTCCCATCTTATTTCAATGCTCCTTATCCCAGACAGCCTCCCTTGATCACCACCCCCAACCAAAACGAGCCCTGTCACACATTCCCATAGCACCAGGAACTTCTGGGTGTGTTCTCAGTTGCAGCACTGCTGTGCAGTTGTGGGTCTGTGTGACTATTTGATTTGATTAGTGTCTGTCTCCCCCACTGCAGGGCAAGGCCCCCAGGATGGGGCTCACTCCTGCCTATTCTTAGCTGTATCCCTGTCTCGTCCTGTTTCTCTGTCTGCCTCAGGCCTCAGGACCACTCCCCCGCAGATCCCTCTTTATCCTTAGACAGTACTTTCCTTTCCAGCTCTTCTGTCATGAGTCCTGCTGGTGGTCGAGTTTTTTTCATCTGTCGTACTGAGCCTGTTTCCTCATTTGTAAATTGGGGGGAAGGTACTGATGTCTCAGGATTGTTGGGGGACACTGGCGGGAAAAGACCCCATAGGAGGTGCTGGACACGTAGCAGGTGCCTACCTCACAGGACCCTATACACTTAGGACAGCGGCTGGCGTCTCAGAACACAGTCGTTTCCCTTACCTTTCTCCGTTTTGTGGTAGTTGACTCTTCCCAAGAAGCATTTTCAGAAGACAGGTAACTGGAAATTAGGACCACTCTTTAAATAACATTGGTAACAAGTCCCATTCATTAGGCCAGACCTTATATTAATTGCTTTGCATGCATCCTCTTATTTAATTCCCATAACAATCCTGTGCGGGAGCAACGATCATTAGCCCTCCCTCCTTAGAAACCAGGAATTGAGGCTCAGAGGGAACACACCCAAGGTCACAGTTATTAAGTAGAAAAGTCATTCTGTTTCATTCATTCATTCAGATCTGTTTCATTTATTCCTTCACCCACTCAGCAGTTATTTAGTGAGTGTCTGCTGTGTTCAGGCCCTGTGCTCAGCAGCTGGGGTTCTAATGAGGAGAGTGAGAATAAAGGGGTTTGACTAGTTAGGGAGACCTAGGAAGGCTTCTGGAGGAAGTGACAACAGAGCTGGTCTGAAGGATGAGGAGTTGTTTCCAAGGGCTGAGCGTTTGGCTGAACCCTTCTGCCCATCTTTGAGGGTGAACTTAGAATCTCAGTCCTCCACCGAAACCCCAGGACTGTGGGAGGTTTCTGCAGTGCCATTTCCCCTGATTGGACCTCCGAGGAAGGGGAACTCACTGCCTCCAGAGGCCTGTGATAGAAGTTCTGGGCCTAGGAAGGCAACATGGTCCTGATACATTTGAGAACCCAGAGCGGAGGGTATGGCTCAGAGGACCCTTCTTCTCTGCCCTCCCCCGACCACCCAACACATACACTAAGGGCTCTCCTCCTTTTCTGGGGCTGGGGAACAGAAGTGGGGAAGCAATCGCAGAGAGATCATTTCTCCAAGTCCACAGAGAGCTCAACAGAGCCATAAGAGAATACGGAGGGGATCTAGATGTCCCCCGGTGGGAGGTATTAAGGACGGTGTCCTTGAGGAGACATTTGAACAGGATCTTGAAAGATGAACAGGAATTTAGGAGTGAGGTGGGTGACGCCCAGCAGCATTCCAGCGTGAAGGAGCCGAGTGTTCCGGTTCAGGTGTCTGAGCGACTAGGTTTGAAATCCCCATCACTGCTGGGTGACATCATCAGTGTATGACAGGGACAATATTGGAGCTACTTCTAGAGCAAGTGTGAGGTTTAGACAACATGGTGTTAATGTACATCTCTCAGAACAGTGGCCGGCACAGATTAAGGGTGCAATACAGGTTAACCAATGTTGGTAAGGAACCGCCCAGTGCAGGGAAGCGTTGCAAAACCTCCTGCGTAGCAGGTGAGGGAAGGTATGTGATGAGAAATATGGGTAGGGGTCAAACCAGGCAGGGATGCGAATGCCACGATGAGGACTTAAAAAAAATTAAGCAGAGAATGACACAGACGAGCCAGCGGATTGGTGGGGCGGGGTAGGAAGGAATGGGCACAGTGAGGAAGCTGCGGCTTAACCCAACAGAGTAGAGGCGGGCAAAGCACCAGTGTTCTTGTTCTTTGTCTTCAAGCAGGCCAGGTAGGGCTTAGTTAGACCCTGGCAGCCGCGTTGAGTCCTTCCCCGAGAGGGTCGCGGAAGGCGGACGCCCGGGCAGGCCCAGAGGCTGGTGGCCGCGCGCCACCTGGTGGCCGCAGGAGGTGGGCTCAGCCGAGAGCAGCCAAAAGGTTGCAAAAGCCGGGATTTTGCTCCGGGAAACTGAGGCGGGGAGTCGGGGGAAGGCAGGGGAAGTTAGGATCTTCCACTTGCACCCCGTCCATATTCCAACTCCATTTTACAAATAGGGGAACTGAGAAGGAAAGGCGAATAAGGCTGGATAAGCAGCGTCTCAAACGGAGGGCTTCAAGACCCCCGGAGTCAAGATCTGAGAGTTTCTTTAATGGCCTGGCAGGGGGAAAATGAAAGAGGAAGAGAAACTTTAGTCTTTCCCGCCCACCCGGAGGTAAAAGGCTTTAAAAAGTACCCCGGAAAGCACAGTTTTATAGATTCCATTTGCATACGAACGCAGTCACCTCGAGTTAAACTCCAGTCCTTTAATCTCGGGTCCAATTTGTCCCGAAGCCGCGGAGGAAGGCGCCCGTGAATACCCCCAAGCTCCGCCCCCTCTGAACCCCGCCCACAGGGCTGGGCTTGATTGCACGTGCTCACCCGGCTCCCTCGCGATCCGCCTCCTTGGAAAGACTCATTGTCGGGGCGGGGGGGTACGAGGAGTCATAGCGAATGTTGGCCACGGATAAGTCAAACTAAAGAGACGATCCTGAAGTAACGTTTATCAATTCTTACTATAATTTTTTTCAGGGTTTGTGATATTGACAGGCCTCTGCTTTCCCTTCTTCAAGGCTGCTTATCCCTCTTCCCACCCCTTCAGTTGGTGTAGTCCCGTGTGGCCGGCCTCGCCGGGCGGACTCCAATTCCCAGAGTGCCCCGCAGGGCCGTGCGTGGCAGCGGCGCGTGACGTCGGGGGTGGGAGCTGGCCAGTGCTGAGGGGGCGCGGCGCGGAGGGGCGCGGAGCCGGGCGGCTCGGGGCCCAGAGAGCGCCGCGGCCGGGAGCCCGCTGGCCCCTGACAGCCCCCTCCCCCCGGCGCACGACGACGACGACGACGAAGGTGCGGGTCATGGCGGAGCAGCGAACCCTGCGCGGGCCCTGAGCACCACCGCATGGAGCGGGACGAACGGCCGCCTAGCGGAGGGGGAGGCGGCGGGGGCTCGGCGGGGTTCCTGGAGCCGCCCGCCGCGCTCCCTCCGCCGCCGCGCAACGGTGGGTGAGGGGCGTGCGGAGCCCGGGCCCTGCAGAACCGGCCCCTGTCCCCTACCCCGAGGGTCCTTCTCCTCGCCGCCGACTCCCACTCTGGGCAGCGTCCCCTCAGCGTGGATCTTCACCCCGGTGCCCCTCTACGCGGACCTCCTTCTCCTCCCCCTCCTTTCTCGTTCCCCTCCGGCGGACCCTCCCCCTGCCCGGTTCCCTCAACCCCGACCTTCATTGCCTCCTCCCCCCTGTCCCCTAGCACAGGCCTCCCCTCCCCCCGTCCCCTCTGCGCGAATCCTCCCCCCTCCCCTAGGTCCCCTCGGCGCGGACCCCTCTCCCCCTCGCGTCCCCTCTGCTCAGAGCCTCTCCTCCTTTCCCCCGGGGTCCCCTGTGCTGGGGGCCTCTCCCGCAAAGAGTCTTCGGCGCCGAGCTCTCCCCTCCCCCAGCGCCCTCCACGCGGGTCCCTCGGCCCTCGGGGACGCGCTCTCCGCGCCCCGCCGACGCCACACCCTCGTCCCCTGGGTTTCCTCTGCCCCTCACCTTTCTGGAGCCTCTTTCCCTCTGCTCTGCGGTCCCGTGCTTCCCGGGCCGCCCCCGTGCTTCTGCGACCTCCCCTCCGGCGCCCACCCCGGGTCCTTAGCCACCAGCGCGGCGTTTCCTATTCGGACCTCCCGGTGCCTGCTCCTCACCCCGTTCCTCGGCCCCTTCCCTGCGCTCTCCGGCCGGCCTCCGCCCCTGCTCTGTCCCATTCTCCGCTGGGCGACCCCCTTCTGCTGGCTCGAATCCCTGGCCCGCCCGGGTGCTCGGGACACCTGCCTCTTCCCTCCTACCGGCCCGTCCCGGTCCGCGCTAGCCCGGCCTCACTTCTGCTCTGGCCTTTCGCGATCCCGGACCCCAGGCCCTGAGAATTCCTCACCTGGCCCGGCCCTTCCGACCGCTCCCCCCCCCTGCCCCCATGTCCGGGCCAAGTCCTCAGGTTCCTCGGGGCTGACTCGCCCTCCTCCCCTGGCTCCCTCCCCCTGCGGGGTGTTTTATTTGTATCTGTTTGATATTTTCTTCCTCGGTGTTTGCCGCGGAATGTTTTTATTGGTAACGTGTAGGGAGCTTTTGTGAGGTCGTAAAAGGTGAACTTTTGAACTTGGAAAGCGCCCTGGAGCAATTAGCGCAGGCGATAGCCCCGGGAGGCCTGCATTACAAAGGGTGCTCGTACCGGCCGGCAAACGCTCCGGCGGCAAACCCGATTTATTTATTTATTTGCCCTGCCTTCCACCTTTCACGTCTCCTCATTTCCGAATAAAGGGCAGGCTCTCGGAGATCCGTGCCTCTTCCCCTCTCTGCGCCATAAACTCGCAATTCTCTGAAAGATCTGGGACCGAACAGTGTCTAACAAGTAACAGATTTTAAATTGAATGCAAACACCCGGGACAGTTAGGAGGCACTAAAAAATAATTGCGTCGGCAAGAAGTTTCTCAATCAGGACAGTGACCTGGCAGGTGTGAGGAAAGTAACCTGAAAATAGGTCAGTTAGGCGCTCAGTTGTTGAATGAGTGAGGAGCTACAGAGGGGAGAAATCTTGGGGTGGATCTACGCCTTCATACATTTATTAACTTGTCCAACGTTTATTGCCAATTCAGTAGATCTGGTATTTTTAGCAGTTAAGGGGAAAGTCTGTTTAGAAGAGAGCCTGGTTAACTTCACTTGATGTTGCTGACCAAAGAGTGTTATGTTTTAAGAGCTGCTGTCCTTTTTTAAGATGTCTGTGATGTGTGGCATCTAGGTGGCTGACAGTCCCGTGGGGTGTCTTTGGAGACTAATTTCTGAATGTGAACATGTTTGAGATCAATAAAATCCCGTGTCACAATGGAGGAGGCTGGAATCCAGTTAGGGTAGGAGACAGTATCATAGGAACAAAGGATTTCTTTAATGCTTTTGACTCTTTAAGCTTTTTAAGTGGAGATTTGGTTTGGTATTAACGTGTGAATGTTGTAAATCCTGATCTAAAATTTACCATGCTGATTTTTTTAGCCAAGCCCCAGATCCGTCTTATAGCCCATATCAGTGTGTGTATTTTCATAATGCTTTTCTGCATGTGTATACTTCCTGTGCTTACCTGTGCATAACACGTAGATGATGGATTTTGCTGTAGACATTACTTTCAGTTCTGCTTGAGAATATTGTTCTAAGGGAAGCTTAGGAACTGCATTTGCTATTAATTATTCATTAGTACATTTTAAAGAACTCAATGGTAATTTTAACTCTTAATCAAATTTCCCATTCATAGTCTCATTTCCTCAATTGGTAAGAACCACTTAAAAGAATGTTATGGAGCCATCTATTTAGGCTAAGGTGGCTTTAATATTTTACATCAGTCCAGTTTAGTGGTGCAGATATTTCCTTTTTGTTGAAGGCAAATGGGACTTTTGGCAGTTTGATGGGCTTAAAAGAAAATATATGAAATGTCAGACTGTTGTGGAATGTTTTATTTTTCAGTGTAAAAACAAGCATTGTATACTGTTTTACAGTTTATGTTCATTATCTTATAACTTAAGATGCTCACAGAAGAATTAACAAAAAAGAAGAAAAAGTTTATCTTTCGAATGATGGGGACATTTTTTTTTTCTTTTATACTTACTGATTAATATTTTCCTGCAAGAGTAGATGAAACTGCTTAAGTTCTAAGCAGAGAAAATAAATTCTCCTGGCTTTTTATCCTAGCCACTGATTTGCATTTTCTTTGCAATATTTGCAATAGATAGCTGTCTAGATAGAAGGTCTTTTGGTTTATGTCATGAAGAAATTAACTGGAGGTGGAATTTTAGAAATGTTTCCCCTCCGGAAACGTAGTTGATGCTGAATTTACAGTCCTTTAAATGGTTTTTATTATTCTGTCAGAACAGAGTTGCTAGCCTTTTGATGCACCATCACCAAACTTCCAGGAATTCCCTGTGCTGACTGCGCTAGATAGATATTTTGAGTTGCTGCTTGTAGGTTTTCATAACACACATGAACTCCTTTAGTCCTAATAGAGGACTGCTCCCTTTTGGGGTTTCAAAGGAAGATGAATGACTTGAGGAAGTATATGCTGAATATTGCATTTGTTCATTTTATTTTAAGAGAATATGGGAGTAGACTTTTAAATATTTCAAGCAAAGGAAGGTTATAAGCCATTATCAGTAATTAAAAGCATGTTTTGTATAATTACACTTTAAAGAGAATGGGGAGAAATTCACTAAATAACATGATGCCTTTTTCCTGCATGTTTATCCCTGAAAATAAATAAGCAAATATTTTCCATGACAATTTAACTTTTCAGTTCTTTGACTTTAAAAATAAGTTAATTGAGTCACCTCGGAATTTTCTACTTCCATTAAAAAAACGCATACTGTAGTACTGTTGTTCTTTAGTACAAATAGCACACAGGTATTTTTAGTAGGTTTTGTAACCTCCAAAGGAAACTGAAAGGCACCAATGAACAGATTCACTGGTGATTTTGAGCAGCTGAGGTGTGAGAGGACCACACTTCCAATCTCAGATTTACCATCCACCAAATTCTTTTTGAGTATTTCTGTTCCATGTAATCAAAATATGATCATGACATGCTTCTAATCTGTAAGTCATTCTGAATTCTATGGCAAAAATATATGCGCACGTCTGTGTGTTAGCTGGTGAAAGGGAGTTAGATGGGGAGTCGGTGGGGGAGCTAATGCAAAAAAACCCTGCTGGTAGATTTCCTAAACTATGCCCAAGTTATGCATTTCCATATTTTCTTCATAATTTCTTGGTTTCTCATGTTTTTTTCTTTTTCCTGGGGTTGTGAGGCAAAGGTAGAAAATAAACTTTAGATGAAAATACCTAATTTTAGGTTAGTGGAGAATGGAGGGTAGAAATACCCACTGCTACTATGATATTGGTAAATGAAGTTTCTTACACCACTTCTAGTGCTTGTTGTGCAAGTTGTCTTTAAATTGCTAATTATGCTTGCCTGTTTTGGGACCTGAGGCTGTTTGAGTGTCATCTTGTGTTAAGATACCATCACTTTGTTTTTATAACTGGGTAGATATTTATTGGTTTGTGTTGAATAAATTGGTGCATTAATGAATTGTGTTCAGACGGCAACTTCTGGCTCCAGAATTTCAAAAGCCGGGATAGCTCTTTCTACATTAGGAGACTTCATTTTTAGCAAACTTCACCTACATCTTGGGGGCCGTGTCTTAATTTTTCGTTCTTATGTTTACTTTTGTGTTGTAGCCGTGTTAAATGACACTTCTTTAAGTATTTTTTCCATGTATATAATTAGGTTGAAAGTTAAATTTGGGAAGATGCCTTTTAAATTTTACATTGTTGGTCAAATCTGTTCTTTTAAAAGTAAGACAATAAAAATGCATTATTTTGTGTGAACCAGTTGTCTTAGGTGTGAAAAAGTTAGAAAAATCAAAGTTCTGAATCAACAGATAAACAAAGCTTGCATTTAAGCAAAGAATAAAAGTGTCCTTGAAACAATTTTAAGCAGAAGGTAGCTGTTGAATGTGCCCGCACTTGTAGTGATTTAATATAACCAACTCTTTGTAATACTTTAAAAGTATTTCCAAAACTAACAAGTTGTGAAAGAAAAAGTTTTCTTTCAAACTTTTGTATTCTTAGGTCAGCTTTTTCCTGGCTCAGGTAATTTCTTGAGGGTTTGTGGATACCTTTGATTGATAATTCTGGTATTTCTGAACCCTAGTTATTAAATGTCGGCAAGAAGTACTGAGCAGGTAATTCTTTTTCGGGTTTTGAGCCTCTGGTAGAGCCGAAGTATCAGATTCGTCTGAGCTTAGTCTTAAAAAAAAAAAAGAAAAATCTCTGAATGTAGCTTTGATATACAGTATTCCTAGAATCAAGCCCAATCTTCTATTTATTGCTTGGTTTCTAACATGGCTTGTCTTTAGGAAAAAGATATGGCTGTTAGATCGTACATAATGGAAAATTAGAAGAAAACCATTGTGAGATGTCTAACCTGCTTTTCAGTGTGGTTTAGAAATAACTGTAGAATAGAGAACTTTATTGAAAAGAATAAAATATTTCCTACTTTATTTCATTCTTCCCTTATTCCTGCTGTTAAACAGCAGCCTTTGTAGAATAGCTTCTCAAGAAAACAGATTTTTTCGCTGGTTACGATGATTTAAATAAGACTTTACTATGTAACCCGGTAATTCTAATTAACAGTGATTTAGTTGGGGAGCGAACTAGGATTTCCTCAGCTGGCTGCTGGGAGTCTGAATTGCTTTTTTCCCCACCCCCAGCTGCACCAAATCTTTTGATCCCTAAGCTACAGTGGTTGTCATTTGAGAAAGCAAACAGAGAAAATAAGTTGTGAAAATAGCCAACTTCGAGGCTTCATTTGCATTTTGGAATTTTTTTTCTTAAAAAAAATTATAGGGATAACCAAACCTTCAAAATTTATCTTGAATGGAGCAAACTGACCAAACTTGCATGTTTAAGTAGAAAATTCCTGGATTTCCTTAAAAATACATTTCTTGCTTTAAAAATTTGGGGGATGTTTTAATATTGACAATCACTGTTCAAAAGAGAAATTATTCTACTTATAAAATCACAGGAGGCATTCAAATGTTTTGGATTTCCTTAAAAGTGTGTGTTTGGGGAAAACAAAAGTTAGCCTTTTTGCACTGGAAAAATTTTCATTCAAGGTATTTTGTGGTTTCTCCATCAGCGTTATCTAAAACGTTCAAATAAGAATCACAAATTTTTATGTCATATAATAAATAAACTCTACAATTTGTTTTATTAAGAGTTAACTTTAAAAAGTATCTTCAAATGATGAGGTCTTTGGATTCTAACTGCAAACTGTATACCCTTCCATTTGTTTACACCAGAGAAGCTATTCAAGCATAAACCACAGATGGCAGTAGTAGCATATTTTTCTATTTTCTGGACAGTTTCTTGCCTTTAAGTTGGTGTCAATTCTATGGGCACTGTTGATAAGTCAGCTGGCAAGTGTAATGTTTCCAAAACCAATTCCCTAGGCAGCAACATCTGATGTATTCCGGAAACAAATCTGGTCATTTGATTTGAAGATATACTCTGTGAGTGGTTTGAACCAGAATAGTGATTTTGTCAAAGTGAGAAATCATAAAAATTTGGTAATAATGATAGAGGGAATTGTCTGAGTATTAAGCTCTAGCACGTTGGAATTCTAATGGCGGCGTTAGTAAAGGGTGTGTCAAACATAGATATTTTCTTGACAGCGGTTTGCGTTGGAAACAATTTATAATTCATTCAAAAATATACTCAAGAATCATAGTTTTGAGAGAGAGAAACACTCAACTACATTCCACGTAGATAGCCTTCTGAGCTTTTTTTTCCAGCTCATCCTTACGTTTCATAGTATCATGGAATTTGAGATCTATCTATAAAAGCATTTCCGAGGTTTGTGAGTGGGTTCTGCTTGCTCTTCCAGTCCATCATTATAGTGTCAAAATTTGTGTTCTTAATTTCTTCCTCTAAAAACATTGATTGAAAAAGAGCATAATTGATTAAATAGATTTTTAGACTTTCTGTGATATTTCTTTTGAGTCTAAAGGAAACAGAGTAATCCCATAGTTTAAGACTCAGGAAACATTTCAGTAACAAATCTGTGCTAAAATGAAGGACAGAGTGATTCAGTGAAGAGAAGTACCTTAACCTCTATCTAGTTTTCGTTTAAAAAATTAATAATATTTAACTTATGCACTCATTTCAATCTTGAAGCTATATCACCTTGGAAGGATTAAAAATTCAGTCTTGACCATTTTTGTTAATTCCTTATGCTGTACTGGATCAGGCGCAGTGTTGTTTTTGTCACAGTTAACTCCAATTTATGCAATTTAGTTTTCCTCTCACAGAAGAAAAAAAGGACATGACACCTCTGTGAAGCCTTATGTACGTTTATCCTGCTGCCTCATCTCTTGCCTTTTAAAATTTGTAAATGATTAATGAAGTAGTACTCAGTTGGATCATATTATTTTCTTTCATGCATCATTTGTTGATCATTCATTACTGAATTGTTTATTTCAGACTTAATCTCTTCCCACTTATTGAGTCCTTAAATTTGTTATTTACTGTATTTTCTAAACCAGTGGTTTTCAAAGTGTGGTTCACAAACCTCTGAGACATTTCAGGAGGTTCTTGAGATCAAAACTATTTTTATAATAATACTAACATTATTTGCCTTTTTCACCACGTTGACATTTCATCAGTTGGTAAACAATGGTTGGTAAAAACGGTTGGCGCCTTAACAGAAATCAAGGCATGAAACTGTTAGTAGTCATTGTATTCTTCACCTCCATGCACTTGTATTAAAAAAAAAAAAAAAAGCCGTTTCATTTAAGACTATTTTTGATGAAGCAGTAAAAATGATTAATTTCATTAAATCTTGACCCTTGAGTACATGTGTTTTTGATATTCTATGTGAGGAAATGGCAAGTACATACAAAGCATTTCTGCTGCATAGTGAAATAGAGTAGTTGTTTTAAGGAAAAGTGCTTGTGCAATTATGTTGTGAGACGAACTAGCTGTGTTTTTTCATGGAACACTGTTTTTACTTGAAAGAACAACTGACAAGCTATTCAGACTTGGGTATTTGGCAGATCATTTTTTGGAAAATGAGCAGTGAGCCTGTCACGCCAAGGAAAAGTGACATATTTGTCAACAATATTTGTTGCTGGAGAATAAAATTTGAGCTTTCAGGTGACAATTAGAATTTTAGAAAACTTGTACCTGCCACTGTGAGCTTAACAGCTTCCCAGTACTTAAAGTCTTTTCTGCTGAGATCGATGGTGATATTATTAACAAATGCGATTTTTTGATGATGTATAATGAAGTGTATCAACATTTTGAAGATCATGTTTCAGTGAAGGAGTATTTTCTAAATACTGTGTATGACGTTACAAAATCCTGCATGGGTAAATGACCTGTTCAAAATGTCAAATAGACAGTGGATTTTAATGTAACAGAGTATACAAAGTTCATTGATATGGTTTTAGATTTCACCTTGAACTAATCTTTAAAAAACCTCTGCTTACTGAGTTTTGGTGTATTATCAAAGAAAAACATCCACAATTATTTTAATAAGCAAATACTTCTTCCTTTTCCTATTATAAATCTGTGAGGCCAGATTTTCTGCCTATACTTCAGTCAAAACAATATATCACAACATATTGAATGCAGAAGCATGAAGGAGAATCTAGCGCCAGAATTAAGCCAGATATTAAGGAGATTAGCAGAAATATAAAACAGTGCTACTCTTGTCACCAGTTTTTTGTTTTGTTGGAAAATATAGTTATTTTTCATAAAAATGTTATTTATATTAACATTTAATGGTTTTATTATTGTTACTTTTAAATGAATTAATAGATATTTAAAAAATTTTGTAGTTTTATTTTCTACTATGGTTAATAGCTGTAGATGTAACCCACATAAACATTAGCTCTTTTAGGTCCTCAATAATTTTTAAGAGTGCAAAAGGGGTCCTTAGACCACTCAGACCAAATATCTGAGAACCCGTATTCTAAATGAACCAACTTAATGTGTAAGAAAATAGTGACTTCACCAGATACTATTATTAGTACTTACTTTGTGTTTTTTCCTCCGTAAAGGGGCTATAGAGGGGAAAAAAAAATTGAAAATGAGTTCATATCATTTTAGGTTTTCTCTGCTTGAGACTAAATAAAGTGTGTCGTAGTTCACTCTACTGAGTTCTCTGATAAGACTTTTGTTACTTGCTACGTGAAACCGATTGCCTAACTGTTAATTATCTTGTGGCAGAAATTTTCCAGTAGATCCTGTTTCCTCATCAAAGGTAGATTTATAATTGTAGAAATAAATCTGACGACACAAAAATACTTTGTACTTCTTAAGAGTCATTGCTATAAAAATAATGAAATATTTATGAGAGATAAAAATCCCATTTTGCTTTTTAAAACTCCCATTAAGAATAGCTTGCTTGTTTGCTTTCAGTAGACATGTTTGGCTTTCACTGAGTCTTCTGAAGTTGTGGTTTTGGTAATGTCATTTTGTAGATTGGGTTGCCTTTTAACGTGGTTTTCACTGAGGGAGGAGGTAATAAAGTCTGTATAGGAGAAGCATCTCCTCTTTTGGTCTAAGAATACGCTTTCCTAGTGTGAGTGACATTTTAGTGTAAGTCAGTCATGCCTGTGTTGTTAAAGAGTTAGGGATTTACTCCTTAGGGTAGTTGCTAGGTAGAACTCATTCTGTAGTGAGCTTGCTGGCAGAAGAAATGTCACATAACAAGTGAATAACAATAAGGGGTTACTGGATCAGAATTTAAGATGAAGCTTGGCGGGTGATGCAAGATGAGTGAGATATTTGGGCTTCCTTCCTGAGAGCTCTGTAATTATCTTGATGTTCTTGGAGTTTCACGTAATGTACCTTTTAAAGCATTTTTGTGTTTTGTGGGGTTTGCAGCTTAGTCATAAGATGATACAAGCCTTTCCTTTTTCATTTTAATGCTTGGATTTTATTTCAAGTTTCAGGTGAAATCTTTTAATGCATACTTTGTCAATTGAGTTAAATCATTTTAATTACTAAACTTAACTGAGGCATATTTGTTTTTTTCCTTCCATATTCTTGCTGTACTCCTCAAATCTAACCTGTCAGGAGACTTCCTCTCTAGCCTTACAATCCTTCCTCCAAAATGCCTTTTTAGCGGGATAATAAACCACCTGGGGGAAGCCCCCTACTGATATCTCTTTAGAGGGCTTTGTTTTTGGAAGTGGCAGTAGTAGTCTCAGCCAGGGAGGAAGGATTTTGGTTAGGTGGTGTGAGAGGGAAAGAGCAGGGACTCGGGAGTGTGGCAGAACTATGTGATCTTTGTCACTTGACTTCTCTGAACTTTAGTGTTCCCATTTAATAATAATAGCAGATAACATTTATGTAGTGCTTATTATATAATATTCTAAACACATACATTAACCCACTTTATTCTCATAACCCTATGAGGTAGGTGTGCTAGTATCATCTCCTTTTTACAGATGTGAAAACTGAAGCCCACAGAGGTTAAGCCCCGGATTTCACAGTTAGTGAACAGCATTAATAATTTGTTTCCTAAATTTAATTTCTCCTTCCTCCCTCCCCATCCATACTATAACATTTCTGAAATTGACTGTAGGGTTATTAGGATTGGTGACAAGGTCTATAAAGTGCCAAGCAGAATATCTGCCCCAAAGCAGACACTTGTGAACCCAGGCCATTTATAGTTGTTGAGGAGGCCCAGAACTCAACTCTCTATAGATTAGAGAGTCACAGAGATCCACTCTTAGAATTGCAAGTGACTTTTTTCTTTCTCTCATGTTGGCTTTAATAAGCCAACCAGAAGACAATTAGCCAGAAAACAGTTTTGCAGAATCAGGGACAATCTTTGGTGAACCTAGGGGAAGCTAAGGAAAGAAGGGGTTTTGAGCTACTTAAGGCAGGGATACCATATCTTCCATCTAATTCCTCAGCACTAAGCACAAGTAATTGATGTTTTATGAATGTTGAATGAATGCATGAATGAAAGAATGGTCAGGTCAGGAATCTGAGTCTTTTGCTTATATCAGAGTCTTTTGAATCTGAGTCATTTGCTGGTGGTCAGGAAGTCTACGAAATATAAGGGAAGGGAATGTGCTTTTGGGGCCAGTATCTAAGTCAAGCAATGTGTTGAAGCTAAATCCAAGGTTTGATGGGCCCTCTTGGAACCAGAATGTAGTTTCTGTTTGGAAATGTGGCCCTCCTTGTAACTAAAGTGACTAGATATACCAGATTAAGACGAAATGGCCAATAAACTCCTGGCTGTTTGCTTGACTGAGTTGGGGAATGCAGTTTAGGAAAAGATGGCCTTTGTCCCTTGTACCTTTTTTATTTCTGCCAGACAAAAGCTGGCTATAGGAAAGAGAGGAGAACCAATCCAAGAACGTTGATGTGACCCTTTGAAAATGGAAATATAAGAGCCAGTTGTCCAAAGCTTGAAAAACGTAGACAGTGATTTCCTAGCAGAGAGAGAGAGAGTGAGAAAGATGTGGCAGTGTGGGTTAATAGATGATGGTAGCCGTGTAGTTTGAGTAGGAAGAACTTGAGAGAGGAGGCCAACCGCATTATTTGAGGAGGTATGAGGTTATGATAATTTGTAATGTAAACTTGAAATTAGATGTAGAGTTTTCCTTTTTAACATGATCACCTTTCTTCCCATTTTATAACCCCTCCATGCCACATTTTCTCTTTTGTAAGTACAATTTCATTCACTGAGTCAAACCCATAGTTAATTTAAGAGTTTTTCTCATTCCTTGTAAAGGGATTTTTATCTGCAAAACTCATTCAGCGTTGAGAGGAGTCCTATCCTAAGATTAAATCCTGTGCATTTGAGAACGTGGATTCATTAAGGAAAATTGCAAAACCTCCTTAAATGCTGTTGGTCTGTAAAAAGGGAGGGAACCCAGCAGGAAAGGGGCGGCAAGGCATGGGGGAGGGGTGAAGTGGGGGGGATAGCAAGGGAACTGCAGTTGAAATATTCATCAATCATTTTACTGGCACCAGGAAACCAATCAGCCTTTTAGAGGAGAGAACTTAATCAATCACCTAATGTGGGAAATTACAATTCCTTTCCCACAAAAAAATATTCCCTGAACTTGCTGAAAGATCAAATCTGAAAGCTAGTTGGACTGGCTGGAATCTGGAGCTAACTGACGGCAAGCAGTTACAGAAAGTACTACTGCGATGAAAAAATGCATTTAACATTTGAAGATAAAATTTCCTGTCTGCTTTGAGCCTTTTCAGAATATTTCAAAGTAAGTTTGCTTTTCATATAGTGTGCCCATTAATAAAAACAATTACCGAGTATTTATGGGTAATATGAAGTATGTGAAATACTGTAAATTTATTCTCCAAAGGTAGTTTCAGGAGCATGGATGGGGCTCCTGGCTGGAGAATACCCAGGGTTTCCAATGCCTTGTTTGGAAAGCAACTTCAGAGCATTGTCTAAAGGACACATCCTGGGGAACACAGTTGGAAGTGCTTGCATATAAATTAAAGCAGGAGGGATTTAGCTGTATCTTGTATTTAGATTTTAAATGGTGTGATCTCTGAGCTCTGTGCTTGAATTGCCTGTGGCCCTTAGGTCCTTAGGTGTGAGTTGCTTAGGAATCTAATGTTTTTAAAATTAGAAATGCAGGAACACTGTCGAAAATATGGAAAATTAAGGGAAAAATTACCTATAATCTTGCCTCCAAGCAACTTTTATTAACGTTTTCTCATGTTTTCTTCTAGACTTTCTTCAAATCCTAGTTTTTTGCTTGTTGTTGTGATCATACAGTATATACCATTGTTTTGTGCTTTTTGTTTAATTTTACGTTTTTTCTCTCGTGTTATAAACTTTACTCATTCAACATGAATTTATTTAAAACTTTTAATAGCTATATGTTGTTTTTCATTGTTGGCACATTTAAATAGTTTTTAGTTTCTCGCTGTTGTAACAGTACTGCCCAGACCATCATCTGCTTTCTTTTATTTTGGGTTATTTTAGGGGATAGATTTTTAGAAGTATATATCTACCTCAGTGTACCTTTGCCAACAACCAGTTTAATTTACATTAAGATATCTTGTATACAAACATCTAGGGCTGTCAGCAGGACTTTTTTTTTTTTTTTTTAATAAATGCCTGGTGCTTTAGATAGAATTGAGACACTGTGGTAGGCTATTGGCTCTGTTTTCATTTTTTGGAGAGGTAGTCATTCCCAATGCCGTTTGTCCCCTGAATCTTTTAGATTTCTGGCACCAGGCCTCCCATGCACATTGCCTTTCATCCCCATATACATCCCTACCCCAGTATCTCCAGCCTGGTCAGAGCAGTGCTTAGGCACCCTTTTGAGGCTCTCCTTTCTCTTAGGATTATGAGGGAATGGGTGGCAAAGACACTGGAGCCTTCTCTGGTTGCCTCTAAAAATCTCGGGAGGATGGATTGGTGTGTGAGGGTGTATGTGTCTGTGTCTGTGTCTAAAACAACTATATCAACTTCCTCAAAGTCTTGAATGTGTCCTGAAACTTACAACTGAATTTGATTAGAAATTAAGTGTATGGAGAGAGAAGTTAAACTTGCATTCCTTTAGAAATCTGCATGGGTTCCTTGGAGGTTGATTTCTATTCTGATCCTGCACAGGGTTTGATAGTGAAAAGACCTAAATAAATCTTATGCTAATTTGAAAGACATTCACAGTTTTTAACAGGGCTGGTTTCAGAATGGAAATAGACACATTTTGGGATTCTGGCTATCTACAAATTTTGAATTAAAGCATAAATCATATTTGCTGAAATTAAAATTAGTCTTCTAGTAATTTTTAAAGATTATATTGATTCACAGTAAACACATGTGTTTGAAGATCATTTGCTCTGCTTCTTTGTGCTTACCAGTGGTGGTCAGAGAACTTGGAATTTGCCAAGACATAGTTTTTGTAATGCTCTTTAAGAAGAAAGTGAATAAGCCAGCTGCTCTTTCCCTCAACTGTACCGATTGCAAACCTCCTCAAATCCTGGTTAGTAATTAAAAGCCTTGAGATGACCTTGAATCTAACTGAATTACAAAAGCTGTCCTGAGTTAAATTTATAGCTTTTGTTGATTTCAAAAGAGGTTAGGAAGAATCGCATTCTATTTGCTAAAACATTAAGGGTAGCCTTGGGTGTACACTGAAGATGAGAAATAATTAATAAGAGGTACTGTTAAAGTGCAAAAGAGAGGCTTGGAATGGACTAAAAAAAATTGTGTCTTCGTTGAGCTTTTAAAATATGTACTTGAGAAGGTTTAAGAGAGGGTGGCATTTTTCGAGGTGTCAGTTTGTCTGTATTCAGATTTGCAAAAAGATGTATCCTTTCTCCATCTTAACATCAAAGAGATTTTCGAACCCGATGGGGAATCAGAACCAATGTTTGATGCTTTGTAAAAGTAACAGTTTAATTGGTTCTTAAAATATTTTACAAGAGTGGGAACTTTGTTAGTAAAAGTGTCTGATTATACTCAGTGTAAAAGTAAAAATACTAACATTTTAAAAATGCTTTATATATGGGCTGTGACATAAAATCGATGAATAGAGAATTTTTCTGTTTACCAAAAGGGACAGAATATATTTTCATTTGTTTAGAGAGCCTTGAACTACTATCTTACTGATAGAAGGAAACTTGAAATTGTTGCTATAAAAAGAGTCAGATTTTATGTGTAAATAGGTGAGATAAGACGTCTTAGCATCATAAGTGTGGTAAATCCCTGAAGAGTCCAGCTGTAAGGCAAATACTTTGAGCAAGCACTAGTGTCTTATATAGATCTTGTAGACTTTAGGATTATTTCAGTTTTTACATTTATTTAGTGAGACAAGCCTACACTTTGATCAAAATAATTGATCATAAACTTGTGTACCTGTGTGTGTGTGTGTGTGAGACAGAGAGAGAGAGAAAGAGAAAGAGAGGGAAACCCAGGTAATGAAAGGAAAAAGTTTCAAGTCTGGGATCCCTAAAGATAGTAATGCAGGTTCTCAAACAGTTTCAGTTTTGAAGAGTTTGATCTGAAATCACATGAGTAATAAGGTTGTCCAGGCTAAATAAGAGCTCTAAAATTTTGACTTTTCCCTGAAATTATTCCAATTTACTCTGGCAGCAGTGCCACTTAACCTCTGAATAGCAGATACAAATTTTTGCAAAAAAGGGTAAATAGTTATTGTAGTGTGGTAGACAAACTGCATTGGTGGGGGTGGCAATTAAAAATTATTTCAGTAAAGTGTTATGATGATGTAGTGATAACTAGATGTGTTAGAGCATGAGCTTTAGAGTTAGACATGGGTTTACGTCCTATCTCTTCTGTGATTTTTTGGAGGGTAGTGGTGATGAGATGAAAGGTCGTAGAATCACCACAGAGATTCCTGGAGAATGAAATGATGTAGTGTGTGAGGAACCTAGAGTGTAGCTGTGTTACTTTATGAAAGTTATTTAACATTTCTCAATTTCCTTATCTGTAAGTAAGGTTAATGCCATCTACTTCATAGATAAGCAAGCCAGTTCACCAAAATCCAAGTCAGTGAAACTAGTTTGCCAAATGTCCAATTTACTCAGTATCCAATTTAACATAAGTCAATTTCCTGAATCTAATTTATAGAACTTAGAGAATTTGTCGTCACTCTCCTCCTCCTTAATTGCTACCCTACCATTTTTTTCCCTTTTTCTTCTCCCCCTTTCCCTGTACCCTTTTTCTCCCCCATCACCTGCAGCCCAGCCCAGGCTGTATCTTTCTACCAGCAGAGGTCCCTTCTCTGCCCTAGTTCTTTTTGGCTGGGATAGAGACAAATTCAAACAGTCTTGAAAATGCTGCTATGCTGTCAATCTTAATTTGGCAAAAATCTTTAAAAAGTAATTAAACTGTTCCATCAGTATGAATTGTTATAAACTGTCTAAATAGTTAAAACAAATTTTTGGTAAATTTAGAGAATTGGCTATTTGGAGATTTGGCCATCTGGTGAATTGACTTGGAACTACCTTACAGGTATGTTTGGAGAAATTAGGCAATATATGTAAAACAAAGTGCCTGTTACTACCCAGTGGTTGGACTGTATTAAGTACTCCGTGTTCCTTTCTCAAAGCACTCCTACTCAGGGAACTGAGAACCACCTCCCCTCTCCCTCCCACAAAGAATTTTCTCACCTGTGGGCTCTAGTTGGACAATAACAAATGATGAAGTGATCAAGGCTTGTTTATGGACCACCTAGTGACTTCCCCTCCCATTACAGCATTGTTGAACTTGCCTAAATGAAATTCTTTTAGCTTGGACATCTGTTATAAAATGGCCCCAGCCTTCCTTGGTACCCTTTGGGGTCTGACTTCTCAGTGATTTAAGATATGTACTACTTTTTTGACATGCTTTCTTCCTAGTCGCTTGTAACTAGAATTATGAGCCTTAGGAGAGTAAGCTGCAGCTTTATCAGGGTAAAAAGCAAGACCAGGTCCCTGGAGGTTCTTAGTGGGAAGTATCACAACTAGAGCAAATGCTCCTGTCTTTAACACACAGGAAGCCTGGCTTCCCCACCCCCTACCCAGAGCCTCTCTGGAGGTCTAAAAGGGCTTTCTGGTAATATCCTTGAAAAGAGAAGGGAACAAATGGTGGTTGAATACTCAGTGTGTGCCAGCACTGTATTAAACTGTCTAATGTAGTCCTTTGCACAACTTTTCTTTGATAGGGGGTAATATTCCATGTTACAGATAAGTTAACTGAGGCTTAGAGTTGAAAATAACTTAGCGCTACTAACACTACTCCACTAAACCAGTATTTTCCGAACTTGAGTCTTTGCTGTGTCACCATCATGATTTTTGTCATTTCCTCATATATTGTTTATTTAAATATTGAATAATCAGTTCATACTTTGCAACCCAAAATTTATTTTAAAAGGAAATTTTGTCATTATCCTAAATGAAAAATTATATGCCATAAATAGAAGGTAACAGTAAAAATAAATTTAATGAAAATGATGTTGTGTTAAATTCTAGCTAAGATGTCTGTCTGTTTCTCTGATCACTTTGTTAGAAAGAGAAGTTAACAAACTTTAGAGAAGCAATAGACAAACTAGCACCAAACTGAGATTTTTCTTCTGATGTAATTAGAAGTATTGAGAGAATTGAAAAGGTAACAACTTTGGAATGTTTTAAAATACTTTCTCTTTGTATCACTTAAAATCTTCCAGTGGTCTGCTCACCTTGGGAAGCACCAGCATAGGTGATGGTGTGCTAGTTTTCCACGTGAGTAAACTGAGGGAGGGAAATTTGTTGGAGGTTGAACCACTAGTCCTGTAGACCTTACTGTCTGGGCACCCTTCTTCACCGCCTCCTCCCTTTTCCTTCTCTCATTCATCCCCTCTTATCCTTCCTCTTGCCTCCCTCTCTCCCCACTTTTCCTCTTTTCTTCCATATCCTCTAGGAGTTCGCCTTACTCCAAAGTGGTGTAGAGGAGGAGATTTTAGATGCGTTTTTCTGATGTGTCTCCCCCTCCCCCCATTTAACTGCTGTGAGGTAGGATTTCATCTTAAGGAACGCAGGTCTTTCTCCAAACATTGCATTTCTTGGTGCTTCCTGAATTCTAGAAATTGGGTGTAAAATATACAGTAATTTTGTAAATATTTGTTGAAATAACCTTAAAGACATCATAAACCTTCCTTTGACTCAGATAATGTTGGAAAAGTTTGAAAAAAGATATTGCCAACAGTTTTTGAAACAGATGTTCTCAAGTACAATAAAAGGCAGTTTCTTTGATTTTATTGTCTTTTGTAGTTTTGTAATTTACATTTACAATAATTGGAAAGTTAATTAATATTTTATTGCTTTCTGTTCCAGTGGAGACAGTAGGTACCTGATATAATTTTATCATAACTGGAGTCTAGACTATAATTTGAATTTTTAAAATTCCGTTCTTTTAAAAAGATTGTTTACTTTTTTTTTTTGGTGAGGAAGATTAGCCCTGAGCTAGCATCTGTTGCCAATCCTCCTCTTTTTCCTGGGGAAGATTGGCCCTGGGCTAACATCCATGCCCATCTTCCTCTGCTTTATATGTGGGATGCCTGCCACAGTATGGCTTGATAAGTGGTGCGTAGGTCCACGCCCAGGATCCGAACTTGCGAACCGCGGGCCGCTGAAGTGGAGTGCACGAACTTAACCACTACGCCACCAGGCCAGCCCCTACATTTTAATTTGATTTTTATTTATCTTTAAAACTTTCTGAATAAGAAAAAACACTTTTCTACTGTCATTTTTTTCTTACTTAATTTTATGTTGTGCTAGTTGTCTCTTAAAGTATAGAAGGAGGGAGACCGGCCCCGTGGCTTAGTGGTTAAGTGCACGCGCGCTCCGCTACTGGGGGCCTGGGTTCGGAACTCGGGCGCACACCGATGCACCACTTGTGTGGCCATGCTGAGGCGGCATCCCACATACAGCAACTAGAAGGATGTGCAACTATGACATATAGCTATCTACTGGGGCTTTGGGGAGGAAAAAAAAAAAGCAGGAGGATTGGCAATAGATGTTAGCTCAGGGCCGGTCTTCCTCAGCAAAAAGAGGAGGATTGGCCTGGATGTTAGCTCAGGGCTGATCTTCCTCACAAAAAAAAAAAAAAAAAGAGAAATTCTATAATCTTATTGTTTAAAAAGTTTGTTCCATTAGTTATTATACGAGAAAAAGATTCGGGCTGGTGCCATGGCCTAGCGGTTAAGTGCGTGCGCTCCGTTGCTGGCGGCCTGGGTTCGGATCCCGGGCGCGCACCAACGCACTGCTGCTCCAGCCATGCTGAGGCCGCATCCCACATACAGCAACTAGAAGGATGTGCAGCTATGACGTACAACTATCTACTGGGGCTTTGGGGGAAAAAATAAATAAATAAAATTATAAAAAAAAAAAAAGAAAAAGATTCGGTTCTGAATTGTTTTAAATAGCATCTTTAAAATTCTTTATAGAAACATTTTGTACTCGGAAAGAAATTATGGGGAGTTTTCTTAGAAATCACAGTTATAATAGATCTAAAGATAGAATAGTTCTTCTCATTCAGGGAGTTGACTTTGTGAATTGATTTTCTTATGTCTACTTTATTGTACTTTGTCTATGCTAGGCATATCTTTGAATATTTAGTGTGGATTTTTGATAAATCATCTGTGAAACCTATTCCCAATAGGTTTCTAATCCCAGGAGCCAGAGTGGTGTAGTATGTGGTGGGTCAAACTTGGTTTGATATTTTATTTATTTTATTTATTTATTTTTTTGTGAGGAAGATCAGCCCTGAGCTAACATCCATGCCAATCCTCCTCTTTTTGCTGAAGAAGACTGGCCCTGGGCTAACATCCGTGCCCATCTTCCTCCACTTTTTATGGGGCGCCGCCACAGCATGGCCTGACAAGCTGTGCATCAGTGCGCGCCTGGGATCCGAAACCGCGCCGCCAGCAGCGGAGCATGCACACTTAATAGCTATGCTCCGGGGCCGGCCCCTTTGGTTTGATATTTTAATAAAATTTTTCTAATACTTGGCATAAACCAAAATGTATAATTCACTGCTCTGTGACACTTTGAACCCAGGGTTTCAACCCAGAGCTTAGCCCAGGGTAAGATTTGTCAGCATGCCTTGGTATGAAGTAACAGAAACTTCAAACTAAGAGTTTGAAATTTTATTATTAAGCTCATATGTGCTCTATCTAGAATTTTACCACTTAAATTGTAAATCACAAACAAAAATTTAGTTTTTCTCTTCCCTAGAGCATACATTGAACTATTTGTGTTCTTACTGTTAAAAAGAAGAGATTTTGTCTCAGACTGATTTTTAGCTGAATTGTGATTTAGCAGCTCCATTCATGTGCAAAATTAGCCTGATTAGTACTTGGTTTGTGACCATTGTCTGTCTCTGAAAATTTTGTAGTTAAGGGTTTGCCTTTTCTTTTTTCTTTTTTTTTTTTTTAAAGATTTTATTTATTTTATTTTTTCCCCCCAAAGCCCCAGTGGATAGTTGTATGTCGTAGCTGCACATCCTTCTAGTTGCTGTATGTGGGACTCGGCCTCGGGATGAACGGAGAAGTGGTGCCTCGATGCGCACCCGGGATCCGAACCCGGGCCACCAGCATCGCAGCGCGCGCACTTAACCACCAAGCCACAGGGCCGGCCCAACCTTTTCTTTTTTCTTAAACTGAAATTTATTGAGTATTCACTGTGGGCTAATTTTGTGCAGCAATCTTATAAGAGGAGGAACGTTATTACTGTCATTTTGCAGATGAGAGAACTGAGAGCAGTTGTGTGAGTTGGCCCAGTAAATGGAAGAGATGGGATTCAAATCCAGGTCTGTCTGATTCCAGGGCTCTCACTCTTTTAATCTCAGCACCAGCTTCTGTTAGAGGAGAATCCTAAGGGCTGTTTGTACCTTGAGGAGTCTAGTATTTAGAAGACATTGCTTTAATGGGGGATGCAAAAATTAAAACCAAACTTCAGAGTAATAACTCCCTCATTTTTAGGCTTGGGGACAGGTGTGCTGTTTGAAAATTGCTTGTTTAAAATTCTTAACTTTTTTTTCTTAACTGGTCATGATTTTTTTTTTAAACATGACTTTATGTGTTTCCAAGGAAAAGAACAAAGTCCAAAGCCAGTTTCTGGTGTTGGGGAAGGATGCTGTTGTGGAGTTTAGGACAGATGCTTGCCAACGAGGAGGCAGTTAGGAAATGGCTTTAACGTCAAAGTTGGTATAGACTTTTTTATCTTTGTATAAAGAGTTAGAGTTTGGAAATAGGAATTCATATGTATTACTCTTTTAGAGCTTCAGGATGTGTCAGGGAAATAAAGGTTGCAAAAAGTAGGCTTTCAAATGTTGGATTTGTTTATTTCTGTAATTTAAGGCCATGAATGTCATGTTCAAGAGTTGAAAATGGGGAGCCAACAGAGGATTTTTGAGTGGATTAGGAAATCTAAGTTCCAGGAAGTGAGAGAGAAAGGTAGCAAGGAGAACAATTATAATAGTCTAGGATTCTAGGATGGTGAAAAGGCTTTTGAGCTAGGGCTGTGGAGGTTTGAGAGAGAATGAAAGTGCCCGGGCGACTGATTAGATTCATTGTGGTGGGGATTTGGGGGAGGATGGTAAAGTGGGAGGCGAGGAGGGGTCCCTGGGCATCTCTGGCTTAGAGGATGAAAGTTGGTCGTACCTGGATCCTGCGTAGGAACACAGGGGAAGCAGGTTTCAAAGAGAAAATAGGTTCAATTTGACATGTTGAATTTGATGGAGCCTGTGGGGTATCCTGGTAGATATTCACAGCAGGCATTTGGATAGATGTGTCTGTGGTTCAGGAGAACAGTCTCATCTGGAATTGAAAGTTTAGAGGGTCATCAGTTGGGAAGTATAGGTGAAAAAACATGTTTGTGGATGAGATCGTCCAACCCAGGATGAGAGGATAGTGTGTGTGCGCTGGGATAGGCCTTTTTTGCCCTCTTGCCTTCATTTAGGAAAGAACATGTCAGAGATGACATATATAATCTTCATCTGTTAGGATATGCCTGCTTCTGGGGGAAAGATTTGCCAACAGAGGGTAAGGACATCGAAAAGATATTTATGGCTTACTGAGTATTATTGACAGTCTGTCTTGTCTGTATTTACATTCTCCCTTTCCTTCCTCACTAGCCTGATTCAAGTGCCGTTTGCCATCAAGTCTTTTCCAGTTCCCCCTAGGAAGAAATAAGTGCTGTTTGGGCACTGCTGCTGGTTTCTCAATTAGGACGTTTACTTCGTAATTCCTTGTATCCAGTCAGTTTTCTGTTTTCCCTTTTAGATTGTAAGAATCTAGGGGTAGCCAGCTTTATTCATCTTTGTGTCCCTTGTGTCCACTGTGTAGCACAGTGCCCTGTACATTGAAAAAACTAGGTAAGTATTTGTTGAATTTAGTTTTAGGATGTAGGAAGGTTTAGCATCTAAGAGGAAGCAGGAGTTTTTCACCCTTAATCCTGTTTGTGGAGTATCCTTTGCATTTATGTAGTGCTATAAACATATGTTGGCTTTTGCTCTTCTCTTTTGGCTCCAAGTTTGAATGGTTTCTTAAATTTCTTTTAGCGTTATTTCATAGATATGGTTAACTAGCTTTGCTTCAGATTGGAAAGATCCTGGGGTGAAAGGTTAAAGATATTGTGTCTCTTTGTTGCCACACAATGGATTTCTGAAGCTGGGAGGTGAGAGATGGTACTGAGCTGTAGGCATTAATTACTAATCAGTATGTCAGAAAGATTAGTGCCCAGAATTGTGTTCTAATAAGTAGTAGTTTAAGAGTCATTTAGAGAATGTCTGGTAGTTTTTTTTTTTTCCCCTTCAGTTGAAGTGGTCAATTTTAGAGTTAAGCCAAATCATTTCATTCTTAGGATTTTTTAAATGTACATTTTTCTGTTTATAAAAACAATATGTTTTCAGTCAGAAAAGTGAAATGGAGGGGAAAAAAAATCAGCCATAATGCCCACACTCAGAGGTAATCACTGGGAAAATTAAACCAAAATGTGCTTTTTCATGTATGTATGTTTTGGAGTATAGCTGAGCTCATTCTGAGAATACAGTTTTACCTCATGTTCTTTTTGTATGGTATTTGCCCATATCAACTCTTTTTTTGTTTTGTGAGGAAGATCAGCTCTGAGCTAACATTCATGCCAATCCTCCTCTGTTTGCTGAGGAAGACTGGCCCTGGGCTAACATCCGTGCCCATCCTCCTCCACTTAATCTGGGACGCCGCCACAGCATGGCCTGACAAGCGATGCGTCAGTGCGCGCCCGGGATCTGAATCGGTGAACCCCGGGCCACCGCAGCGAGCGCGCGCAGCTAACTGCTTGCGCCACCAGGCCGGCCCCCCGTACCAACTCTCGATAGTTTATAGTGTTCTCAAAATACTCCATTGAATAGGTGTACCATAATTTAATTAGTCGTTCTCCTGTGCTTGAATTTTTAGGTGGCTTCTTATTTTGTACTATTTATTTCTGACCCTTTTCGTAGGATAAATTTCCAGGATTGATTCAAAGGGACAAACATCTTCAGGGCCCTTCATGCATCCATGTTTTTCCATTTTTATATGGGGGTTTTCAAAGAGAATAAGGAAGAGGTACATTCTGCTGCTTATGAGGCATCTCTTTGGTTGCATCTGCTCCTCACTAATGGATTTCCTAACAGAGCTGGCTTCTACTATTCCATCAAACCATCTGTTGAGGATGGTATGGGGCAGTTTCTGAAATGACCTTGAAAGCTCTCTGACTGTGTTCAAACAAACTCCTTGGTATGTAAGACTTCTTCAATTAGTCTTTGCAATGACGAGCAAAAAAAATCTCTACTCTCCCTACTCCTGTTGGGAGCAGCTTATAATTTTTCAAAAGAAGCTAGTTCTTGCCTAATTATTTTATTTATTCATTCATTGAAAGTTTTATACTTTGGTTTGAGCTGGTTGGTGAAGTTACTCTAGTTGCTTCTGACATGGACATCTTGGATTATTCAAGAGGAGGTTTGTAAATGGACTCAAAGGTGTGGTATTTCTTCTTGGACTCGGAGGCACTACTGTTGTGGGAGTGTCAGGGTTAGTTTGAAATAATGTTGAATTCCCATTACGTGCTGTTACTAGCACGTACCGTGCAAAGGTGCGGTTTTATTAGCCAAACTGCTCTGAATAGAAGTTCTCTTGTTTTGACTTTTATGGCTCTTTCCATGTAACAGAGTACGATAATCTCTTTAAACCTGTAAGATGGAGATAATAGTAGCTATTTTCAGTAAGAGTTTATGGAAAGCATCAAGCCAATGTCTGGCATATAGTAAAGATTCGGTAAATGGCAACTGACAGATTATTTTATACATTTTCTTGTATATGCATTTTGAAATTTCTTTTACCTCCAGGCTGGATGAAGAATTATCAGCAATCCCTTTTGTTACTTACAGAAAACCAGAAATTGTAAATGAAAATGTCAGAGGCTCATCAGTACATGCAGTTTTCTGAGAAATGCCTGTACTATATTTCCATAGAAACACTAATGACCTCCGACTCATCAAACCGAATTGCCTTCCTAAACTGTTTTCACCTTCTGATTCTGTAGCCACAGCCTTGAAGCTGTGTACTGTTTTTATTTTTTAAAAATATCTTAAAATTGAAATGTTGTAATCTTGGGCTGGCTTCTCTGCCTTCAGTCTGGTTTCAAGGCTGTAATTACAAAGCTAGAAGCCTGAAAAACTGTATGAAAGGTGATGTAGGTTGATCAGATGGGAGTTATTAATGTTTCCATAGAAATGTAGGCACTTCTTGTAAGCAGCATTTAAGCTGAGCAAATATGTGGACACAATGGGTTATATAATTGAGACTCTTTGGCTTCCCCTCCCCCTACTCTTTTTTTTTTTTTTGCCCCTAAGATTTCACATTAAGAAAATGACATTAGGAAAAGGACATTGTTTTTGTTGCAGTTTTTAAAATGTAACCTTGACATTTGTAGATTGGAGAAAGGGAAATATGACTTGAAGCTCTGCCAGCCAGCTTTTGCTGTGTGGACTTGTGGTGCTATGTCCCTGCATACAAAAGCATTTTCTGTTATTCCTGAAGTGTGGTTTGTCAGGTTGCCTATGAGAAACAAAAGCTAATGGCCCAAGTGGCACCCCACTCACTGGATAGAAAGGAAAGAGGCAAATGTGAATTTAATGCTCAGCCAATCCAAGGAAAAATGTTTCTGTATCTGCTTGGGTCTGGGGCTGGCTTGCAGGTGGCAAACCTGGCTGTAAGGCAGGCTGTGGTCTGGCTGGCGAATGTTTGTTACCAAAAAAAAAGCCACATTCCTTCTCAACCTCTACCCAAGCCATTCACTGTACCAAAAGGAGCCTAGAAGATGAAGTTGGGGGACAGCCCTGAAAAATGGAAAGAGTTCGTAGAATTTAAGGAGCCCTGGATGGTTTGCCATGTGTATATTGGCTAACCCCACAAAGCTCCTTTTTTTTCCTCTTCTTTTAACTCCTTGTGCTTTTAGTTTCCTGGTTGAAATTTTAGAGCCACTATATTGAAGTAGGCAGAGTTGGGCTGGTATTGACAAACTTCCTAGGTATGTACATAACTTTTCCTTTCCTCAGTGATTCTATTGCCAGTGGAATAAAAGCCAAAAGCTCGCCATGTATGACAGTTAAAGCCCTTTATGATAGGGCCCTGACGGGGGCTCCAGTCAAATCAGATTACGAAGTAACATTGTGTTTCCTCTCTCTGTTCATGCCTTTTACATGCGGCTTCCTCTGCATGTGTTTCTCAAGTAGCTCTGTTTGTCTGGTGAATGCTTACCCGTCCGCATGCCCCTGGCCCCATGGTTGCTGCTTCTGCTCCCTCACTAATATTGGTCACAGCTAGCAGGCACTTTGCACTGACCTAAGTTTGTCATCTCACTGGATATTCACAGCAGTCTGTAGATGAGAAAATTGGCTCAGAGAGGTGGAGTCACTTCCTAAGCTGACACAGTTAGTAAGCAGTGGTGCCAGGACTGTTAGGACTACTAGACTAATAGGACAAACCTATTGTGATAACAGAATTTATGCTCTCCCTTACTTCTCTGCACTGCTTCCCAGTTGCGTCTTGTCTATCTGTCGACCATTCACTCCCTACAGTTAATTTTCTAAAAAATGTTATTATTTATTTCACCGGACTTTAATCTTTTTTATTGTAGTAAAATATATATAACATAAAATTTACCATTTTATTTTATTTTTTTAAATTTATTTTTTGCCCCCAAAGCCCCAGTAGATAGTTGTATGTCATAGTTGTACATCCTAGTTGCTGTATGTGGGATGCGGCCTCAGCATAGCCAGAGAAGCGGTGCGTCGGTGCGCGCCCGGGATCCAAACCCGTGCCGCCAGCAGCGGAGCGCGTGCACTTAACCGCTAAGCCACAGGGCCGGCCTGTAAAATTTACCATTTTAAACCATTTTTTAAATTTTTTTATTTTATTTTTCCCCCAAAGCCCCAGTAGATAGTTGTATGTCATAGCTGCACATCCGTCTAGTTGCTGTATGTGGGACATGGCCTCAGCATGGCCGGAGAGGCGGTGCGTCGGTGCACGCCCGGGATCCGAACCCGGGCCGCCAGCAGCAGAGCGCACGCACTTAACCGCTAAGCCACGGGGCTGGCCCTAAACCATTTTTAAGTGTACAGTTCAGTGGCATTAAGTACATTCACCTTGTTGTGCTCTACAGTTAATTTTCATCTATTCTGTACCCTTCTAGACATTTAATTCTCTGACAGTAGGGTCAATCTTATTTATATCTATATCTTCCAGGCCTAGGGCCTGCTACAGTGTGGGCACACACTTAATACCATTAAGTGACTATTTGTATTTGCAGGTTGATGGTATTATTTTCCTTATAATAACTGATTAACTTATGAACTGCATAGTAAATAACACTAGCCTAAGTATTTCCATATTTCATTTTCTTTAAAGCTGCAACAGGATCCACAAGGTGGCAAAACAAATTTAGAAGAAAGGAAGACTTCTTTCTGGTCTTACGTTGTCCTTTATAATAGCCACTGGCCTTATGTGGCTATTTTAATTAACTAAAATTACATAATAAAGTTAAAAATTCAGTTCCTCAGTCACACTAGTCACATTCCAAGTGCTTAATAGCCATATGTGGCTAGTGGCTACCATATTGGACAGTATAGATAGAGAATGTTTCCATCATTGTAGGAATTTCTGTTGGATGTCACTTCTAGACTTTAAAGGCAGAGAATAGTGAAACTGTTATTTTCTCTTAGAACTTGATATTTTGGCAAGCAATTAATTGTGGTGGCATTGTGGTTTAGTACCATTGCTTTTTGTGGAAAGAAGCGGTTCCTCAACATTTACTGAGCAACCTTTCCTGGGATCCTGGGACATGGCTAAGTCTTGGGGCTGGGGGTATGGTTAGGGCTGAGACCAGATCTGGCTGAAACAAGGACACAGAGTTTCATTGGGGACCTAATCATGATCAGAGGAGGTAAAGCAGATGGGACTCTGATACAAATGACCAGAGCTGGTTGGTCCACAGAGGACCAGCTAATGACTGTTGTATGTCAGTGCAAATCCTGGGTAAAAATTTTTAGCTTTTTTGGGGGAGTATAGAAAACAAATTTCTCTAGAACCTGAATTGAGGGTCAGTGGCTCTGATCACGATGTGATGTGGGAAGCACGGGGATGGGTGGGAAGCACAGAGTAGGGGCGCTTAATGAACCAGAGCAATTTCAAAACCCTTTTAGACCCTTGAGTTCCTTTTGGAAGCCCTGCTTTGCTTCATATCTCACATTTAAAACTATATAAAACTTGAATTGTAGTTGACTAGGTGAAATAATGTTATATCTCATATTTAATTAAAACATTTAAATTTCAAATTTGCAGGTCTGGTTTGTTTGTTTCTTGGATTTTTTTTTTTTAAATAATTTTATTTATTTATTTTTTTCCCCCAAAGCCCCAGTAGATAGTTGTATGTCATAGCTGCACATCCTTCTAGTTGCTGTATGTGGGGCGCGGCCTCAGCATGGCTGGAGAAGCAGTGTGTTGGTGCACGCCCAGGATCCGAACCCGGGCCGCCAGCAGCAGAGCGCGCGCACCCAACCTCTAAGCCACGGGGCCGGCCCATGTTTCTTGGATTTTGAAACTAGTTTTTTTTTTTCTCCTCCTCTTCTTCGAAGGTCCCTAAAAAGATACTAGATTCAATCATGTGTCTGTAGTGCCTAACTTAGACTTGAATGTGTGTGGGAGAGGGAGGAGGAAGGATTAGAGATCTGACCTGAGTTCTGACGACAGAATGGTGAGTAAGGGTGGGCTCAGAATGGTGAGTAAGGGTGGGCTCAGGTGGAGAAAATAGTATATGCAAAGGAATAGAGGTTAAAGAGCATGTTGAATTCAGGCAGCTACAATGTAGTTCAGTATGGATGGAGTGTACACTGTTGAGTGAGATGGGGTGAGAAGCAAGAGATAAAGTTGAAGTGGTAGGCAGATCATGACGGATATATATGATTTCTGATTGGGGGCAAGATGTGATGTTTGATTAGAATTGTAGAATTTTATGTTTTAAGGGCCTCACGTTAATTTTGCCCGTGGGTTGCTGAGGCTTCAGAATGGACTGAGTGACTGGCACAATCCTGACCAGGATCTAGGTCTCTGTTGTGCCATGCTGCCTTCCTACAGTCAAATTAAATTAAAACATTCCTAGAGTAATATTTTATTTGCTTTTGTAAAGGACATGCTATAGATTACAATTAGCTAGTGTTTCAGGCTCGAATTTGTTTACTGACATTACCCATTAGCTTTTATTTGTTCACATTTGGAAAAGAATGGATACTCAAGGTTTATTTAAGATCCTGTTGTGGTAAATACATAATTTTATAGTCAAAATAGTAATAAAGGAAAAGATCAGTAACTTTTTAATCTGTCACTGTACCCAATCACAGATTGAGGAGTCACTGATCTTTTTCTTTTTGCCAAATGCCAAATGGAAAAAAGCTTGTCAACTGGATCTTCCTTTGTATCAAAGAAAACTCATAGACTTAGAGCCATTTATTGATCACTTGCCATAAAGTAGGTGATATATGTTTATTCACTAGATCTCGCAACAGTTGAACAAGATGGTCATTTTTACTCCCATTTCAGGAAATAGGCATAGGGTAGTTACTTAAACAAAAATAGTAGCAAATCTGGGATTTGCTCTAACTCAGCTCTAACTCAGACCCATGCCCTTTTCACTGTGCATCTGTCTTCTAAGTTAAACTGTGGTAAGTGAATGTGGACTGTGCACTAAATTTCAAATTGCTTATGAGCACGCTGACTTGGTGATATATCATCTTAGGAACCAATCTATATTTCTTGTTGGTCCCTTTTTAAAACCCAATTTAAGTCATCAGCCAAAGACCCTGGATGTCTCAGAACGTTTCCTGTTCTACTTAATGTGTTGTATTCTGCGAGGCAGATGGTTTTGGGGATATGTTTGCGTATTTATGTGACTTGTAGTCTGCTTTTTACTGAACAACTCTGATATCCTTTGCCTTTGTGTGAATTGAATTGAACACACATTGGGGTTACTTCTAGCAGTGATTTGGATTCTTCTAGCTAGGAATCATTTTGCTAGCTAGATCTGGTTGCTCAGAAATGGGTGATACTCTATTTGAGAATGGTAGCCAGATCTAGCCATTCCATTGACTTGTTGTCAGGAGGTAGGATTAACATTGTTCTCCATATCTCCCCAGGCCTCCTGCACTACTGATGATCTGTAAACCAGAGACAGCGTTATTAGCCCGTGGTCTCAGGGTGTATGGAGGGAATGTAGACAAAGTTACAGGATTCCATAATCTGGGCTCTTTGTGACCATTGGAGGAATTTGTTTTAGAGCAAATATAAAGAGGCCTTCTTTCCTCGGGGTAGCATACATTTGGAATCACTGCATCAAGCAATTTACAGGCTCAAAACGTAGAAAAAGTTTCAAGAATCACAGCAAGTGACTAAAGTGACATTAGTGATGTTAGAGTTTCATCCCAGGTCTTTGAGGATCCTGTCATGAATGGGTCAGTAGTTACTCTCCTATAATGTGCTCTTTGCTACTATCAGACACAGCACTGGATTGGATGGACCTTAGGGCTTAGGTAGTTAGTAGTGGCTCACATATGTTGAGCTGTGACTTTGTTAAGTACTGTGCAGAGCCTTTACACGCGCTATCTCATTTAATCCTTTTAACAGGCCTAGGAGGTAGATGTTGTTAATCCCAATTTATAGCAGGGTTAGGGGCAATCCTACTTGGGTCGTATGGACTGAGAGTGTAAAATGGATAAGTCTCCAAAGAAAAATCAGGATGCCATTAACAGAAGGAGGAAGTGGTTGTTAGGCAGATCAAAGCAATAGATGTCCACTTTAACTATGATTCTTAGTATTTTCTTTGTTTTTAGTCACCCTGTCTTTATTTGTGTTTGTATTTGAGTTCAGAGTATTGTTTGTTTTCAGAGAATGCATTAAGCTTTGTCCTTTCTTGAGACTTGTAGTACAGTCCTTTCATTTAATGTGCAGAATATGAGGTCCAGAATATAGAAAGTGACTTGCCTAAAGGCATATAACTCAACTAAAAGTGGCTTGAAATAGAATTTAGGAGAGGTCTAACTTTCCCGTTACACTACCCTGCCTTCCTATGCTTTTGTCCTATTTTTGAGTCAATTTATGGTAAGTAAATGCTTATTCTCAGTTTCACTTCGGGCAGGATGTTCAATATTGAACCCACGTGTAATGATGAGATATTCTCTCGTTGCCTGAGATCTCTCGACAGCTTTTCTGATTCCCGTTGCCTTTATGTAGAAAGGCTTTAAAGTTGCTCTGCAGTGACCCTTCTCAGGTATCTCCGCCACTTTTAGCAGCTTCCAAACTCTGGTGTTCAAATTTCCTCATTCAGACCTTCCACACACTTTTCAGGCTAGACTTAGATTTTCTGATTCTGTGACTTTCTTCCCCTCGACTGTGATCTAGAAGCAGGGTTGTGTTTTCTGTTTAGTTGATCTTGCATTTGAGCACCTTCCATAATGTATTGGCAACTGTTCTGGGCATTGAAGCAGCTCCGCAGATGGATATGGCGTGGTCCCTACCCTTGAAGAGCTCACTATCTAATGGAGGAGGCAGATATTTGAATTATTCTTTTATCCTTTGGGGAATGCAGGAGGAGCCTCTCCTGTTTTCCGTGTTTCACAGTGGTGGTGGTATTTGAGGTAGATCTTGAGGGATGAATAGTTCTTCAAGTGGAGGAGGAGGAGGAAGCACAGGAAGGCAAGAAGGGATGTGGCATGTTTGGTGAATGGTGTGGCCAAAACAGCCAAGGATTGCAAAGGTCTTTAAAAGTTGTGGTGTTTCAACAGTCTGCCTGCTACTTGAAACCCTCTTCTCCAGTGACTCCTAGTTGCTGGTCTGGCTTCTGGTTGCCCAGCTCTGATAACAGAAAATGCTCTTATATCCCTGTAGTCCTAGTTTTGCCCCATTATTTTTTTGAATTTACCATTAGGATACTACAGTTGATGTTTATTGAGCAGCTACTTTGTGCTGTGCTTGTGAGAGGTAATGGGGATACAAAGGTAATGGTGAACAAGACAGGCCAGGTCCCTTCCCCCGTGAAACAGTCTAATAGTGGAATCAGACATTAAACAAGTAATTCCTTGTTGATACAAAGTATTATAGAGAATTATAACCGGGGGCTTTGACCTTGTGTATGAGACAAGGGTAAGGGAGGCAAGAAAAAGCTTTTCTGAGGAAATATTTAAACTCAAGATGAATAGAAAGCAAACTAGAGAAAGCAGGCAGTTGTTCCAGGAAAAAAGAACTTTCATCAGCTATGTGTAGAACACCTACTGTGTGTTTACCATTCCTGTGCTTGATTTCCTCTAAGGTGTGATAGTTACAAATCAATCAGACAGCTTATACTTTTTGGGTCTAAAGTGTGCTTTGAGAGGTATTTATTCCAACCTGAGTAGTATACTTATTGATGGGAGAATTGCTTCCGTTTGTGTGTGTAGGTAAAATTCTTCAGTATCTGTGAAAATTTCAAGCAAAATTACCTTGTTTGATATTTGTCGTAAGTTCATATTTTGTACATTTTGCTTTCTTTTGGAAAATAATAATGTTAAGTAGAACATGACAGATAATTAAATGTTTTAATTTTCCAATGAATTTTTATTCCAACTAACATTGGCATGCTTACTCATAATTACTTGTGCTGTTGTTTATTGAGCTCCTGCTGTGTGCCAGTGACTGTGCCAAATAAGCATTTTATATCAGTATCTCATTTAATCATCATTACTACTCTCTGGTAAGTGCTGTTAGTCTCCATTTTTTTTTAAATAAAGATGATGAAATGGAGGTTCAGAAAGGGATACAGTAGCTAAATGTTACAGAGCTAGGATTCAAATCCAATTTTTTTTTCCCCCCTGAGGAAGATTCGCCCTGAGCTAACATCTGTGCCAGTCTTCCTCTATTTTGTATGTGGGTCACTGCCACAGCGTGGCTGCTGATGAATGGTGTTGGTCCGCGCCTGGGAACAGAACCCGGGCCGCCAAAGTGGAGTGCGCTGACCTTAACCACAAGGCCACGGGGCTGGCCCCTCAAATCCAAATTTGGCATCTTAGTCTGGACTCTTTTTTCCACTGTATGATACTTAATTTTTCATATTTGGAGTCACCTTGGGGCAATTTGTGAATCATAATCTTTTTTTCCTGTTGTTTTCTCTAGGTTTTTGTCAGGACGAATTGGCAGAGCTTGACCCAGGCACTAGTAAGTTCTGAATGTTCCCCGGTATTCATGGGTAAGAAAAGGATGTGTGTGTACTTTTAAATGTATAACTTAAGGTGTCATCGATAGGCCTTATTGACTCAGATTTTATTTCACTTTAGTTTATAGTTATGGGCAGGGCATATTCTGTCTTTACAAGTTACGCTTTCTTTTTCTTTTCCTAATATTTAGTGGCCAGGATCTAGCCATTTAATAGAAAATTGGTTTACTAAAAATTTCTATTTAATGCTAATCTCCTTGCCCGTTTTTTCATCCTCCCACGAAACCAACAACAACAAAAATTGTGCTTTCATTTATGCACACATACAACCATATACCCACAACCAGTTTTCTATAGTATTGACTAGTGTTGACATAATTTCTTTCAAAGAAGGATTATGCGGGCCGGCCCCGTGGCTTGGCAGTTAAGTGTGTGCGCTCAGCTGCTGGCGGCCGGGGTTCGGTTCCCGGGCGTGCACCGACGTACTGCTTCTCTGGCCATGCTGAGGCCGCGTCCCACATACAGCAACTTAGAAGGATATGCAACTGTGACATACAACTATCTACTATGGCTTTGGGGGAAAATAAATAAATAAATAAAATCTTTAAAAAAAAAAAAAGAAGGATTATGCTTGGTTTAGATATTTATGACTGATAACCTTTGTACCACAGTTGAATTTCTAAAGCATCTTCATCTGCATTCTTAAGGTTAAGATATGAGTGACCATTTCAAGGTCTAATTAAATGATGCTTTTAAGGACTGTGTAAGTCTGGATTAAGATAATCTGTGTTTCCAGTGCTCTTAAAATGTGGCATACACCATTCTGAGATATGGTTATAACTGTTAGAAATAGGACATGGGAATATCCAGTGTATACAGACCTTATTTTGCTGTAATGCTAGAAGGTCAAATGATAATTTAGATTGAGAATCCGTGAGATGATCTAGAGTTATTTATCTAGTTCTAGTACTTTTTAGAGTCATGGGGCTGGCTGTTTGTCACAAATCTGCTGTTGAGGTAAGTGGTAAAGTTCACCTTCTCACCATCCTGGCTAATACCAGCTCTCTGAGGGTGTAGACCTTCTCACATATTTTTCCCCACACATCTTACTAGTATAAACATTCATGTTTGTTCAACTAATACTTATTAATTGCAACACAAATAAGTCTCACAATGCTTATCAAACACCAAGAAATAGATTTGTCTTTCTAGAAGTTGTAAAGTTCAAAATCAGTTTTGTAGGTTGTATAGGCTCAGTTTACCCTGCTCTCCCACCTCCCAGTATCTGTGAGTGAATAGCCTTCATTTAGGATGGGGAAAAGGTAAATTCTTGAGTCATAGTCCTTTCTTAGAACCATTTTTGAACACTAGGAAGAACGTTGAGATGCCCTGTAATCTTTCAGACGGAACTACACGTAAAACACACTAGATAATTGAGAACTCAGTTAAACATTGCATGTTCTCTCTGCTCCAGGCCCAGATAAATCCCTAGGCTCCAGGGATACACAGATAAATAGGTCTAGGTCCTGTCCTCATCTATTAACAATCTATTGCAAAATATTCCTTGTCTGGAATTATTTGAAAAAACATTTTTTAAACCTCTGTTTTAGCACGTAATACCCAAACTTATTCTCCTTTTCTGCACTTAGTAGCAATTGAAAATAGCTCACGTCCATCTTCTAGGAAAGGCCCTTGATATCCTCATAAAGATTATTATTGAATTATTATTATTTCTGGGCCAAGTAATCCTGACTCATTTAACATTTCATAGAATCTCTAGCTAGATAGGGTGATTTACTGACCTCTTCATTCCATGAGAATGACCAGATATTTAATCATAATTTTATATATCAGTATAGAATGGGAGTCCTCTAAAAAAATCACTTTTCTTTTAAAAACTGTACTTAGCTTATGTGGGCAATATTCTCAGTAATCCCCATATTATCCTTGTGAAGTTAGCAGTGTTTTTATTATTTCTCTTTGAAGAAATACATAAAGATCTGATATAATAATAAATAGGCAGAAATAATTTATCATCTCGATCTGAACCAATCTTGGGGTTCAAATTAGCGTGCTCTGCCCTGCCAGGTAATAGGAAATCTCAAGCGTGAGAGGGGCTGTGTGTGTTATGTTAAATTGGTTATGGTTGTTGATACTGCAAATTCCATGGCTTCTGATTGGGAAGGAATAACATCTCCTATGTTAATACCTTATGACTTTTGCACATTGGGTTGAGAACAATAGGAATTTCTCTGTGATGTTTCTTTGGAATTTAGAGGCCCCAATGTCTCCCCTACTCCCCGAATTCCTGGTAGGAAAGCCTGCTCATACTTGCTTATTTTTAAACAGGAAAGACCATTGTTGCTGATTTCTCATTGTGCTCAGCAGTGGTTGTAGACAGCACATTTGGGAGAACAGGTGGGATGTGTTGAAATTGGATGAGGAAAGACTGACTTAGTCCAATTCAAATGGCCTTTTTTTTTTTTTTTTTCACCTTTTCTGTGATAGAGCAGATGGGTAGCTATGCTTAAAATATGGGCAGCTGTTCACACTCTGGCTGCCTGCCTATGATTCCTGGGCTTCCTAGAGTCCAATGTTATGGCACAGGTTCAGGCTAAGTTCATTTCTACAAGAAGCATCTCTGTACCCTGACCATTAGCATAAGCTAGGGACAAGGGCAGTCAAAGGTCAAGAGAAGTTCAAAACAGCATAACCTTTCTTTGCTTCTGTTTCCAAATAACCCCAGTCTGCCCTACTCCCCGAGTTTTTTCCTCGGCCATCATGTTTACCGTGTAGTTGTAAAACTCAAGAGAACAAGGACTGACTTGATACAAGGGAAGTTAGAGAATAAAAGTCATTGTTGCTTAAAACAGGAGAAATAATTGATTTATGTTTGGGGGCCAATTAGGCTATAAAACAGGAACAGTAAAGGGACCTGTGACTTCAGGACAGCTACTTGCTCTGATTTCTGTCCCACAGACAAGGGGCTCCCCAATAAAGGCTGTCAGCTTTCTAGGCTAAATTATTAATTCCTTTCATGCCTCTCAGGGATTATAAACAGCACATAATACAGGAAAACAATTGATACTGTTCAGTTATTGGCCAGATAGAGGGTCAGAGGGTAAATAGTTGGATTAGCAACAGCTGTTCTTTCTCCCCAGTTAGACTTTTGTCCCTTATTACCTATTTCAGCAAAGCCATGCCTGAGTTGTTGGCCTCTAAATAGTTAAATCAATTTCTCTTTTTCTAAAGTAATCCTACAAATGATTAGAGAATGATAAACATTGACCAAAATTGAAAATACTCATATTTTAATTTCGTTTCCAAAGTTGAAGATGAGCATTCTTTTTGATATGTGCAAGGTTTGGCGTTCAAAGGGTATTGTCCTAAGGAAAGTAACTACTTGAAGTTAGGTTAGAAGCTTTTTAGCTGTTTTTACCAACTGCTTGTGAATCTTGGTGCAGCTTGATTGAAAGAAAAAAATTGCCTTTGTTTAACCTGATAGTTAGATAATGCATGTTCACTGTGGAAAACAGTAAAAGAAAAATAAAAACACCCCTGATCCCACCACCTGGAAATAACCGTTGTTTCTTTTTTGAGAATGTGTCCTTCGAGGTTGTCTCTGAGCTTATTTTTTACATAGTTAGGAACCGTACTATATATACAATTTTGTATCCTGCCGCCCCCGCATTACATTGAGAGCATTGTCCCACGCTATGAAACATTTTTCATAAATATTTTTAATGGCAGGATGATATTTCATTGTAAGTGAATAAGTTTACCATGATTTATGTAACCATTCTCCTATTGTTGGGCATTTAGATTGCTTCCAGTTTTTTCTACATTATAAATTATGCTACAGTGAACATGTTTTTGTATAATTTTTTTGTCTGCATTTCAGATGAGCCCTTTAGCTTTTTATGTAAGCCAAAACTCTTCTGAATTGAGAGAGTGGACTCTGGCTCAAGATTGCTTGGGTTCAACTTGGCTTCAATATTTATTAGTTCTGTAATCTTGGCTAAGTTATTTAACCTCTCTGTGCCTCAATGTTCTCATCTGTAAAATGAGGACAATAAAAAATTATTCGCCCTTCACAGGGCTGTTGTAAAGATTAAATGAAGTCATATATGGAAATGCTTGGTAGTTGGTAAACACTTAATATTAAGTGTATGCTATTCTAGGCTATGTATGATAATGCTGAAATTCTCAGTCTCTCTCTACTAATGGGCTCTTGTAGCTGCACTTTATTCAGTTAAACTAGCCTGTTTCTTTTTTTTTTTTTAATTTTATTTATTTATTTTTTCCCCCAAAGCCCCAGTAGATAGTTATATGTCATAGTTGCACATCCTTCTAGTTGCTGTATGTGGGATGCGGCCTCAGCATGGCCGGAGAAGTGGTGCCTCGGTGCACGCCAGGGATCCGAACCCGGGCCGCCAGTAGTGGAGTGTGTGCACTTAACCGCTAAGCCACGGGGCCGGCCCCAGAGCCACTGTTTTAACTAATTTTCTGTCCCATCTCTAGCTCTCTTCATTGTGACAAGTCTCAAATGCTAATGGAAGAATTTAAGGCAGTATCATAATTTATAACATATATAACGGGGCTTTTTGTGTACAGAAGAATAAAGACTATTTTCTAAGTGTCATTTGGGCTCTTTTGTGTGTACTAGAATGATTTTGGACACAAAGTAGAATAATTCACTGTGAAATAGATTCGTTCCCGAAGAGATTTCTTCTGTGGCTCAGGTTCAGGATTATTCTACTATTTATCAGATAGGTTCTTTCTTGAAACAGATGAATGTAAGTTTACAAATCTCTCTTGTTTTCCCCTTTATGTCACCTTTCCTCCACAACTTTGTAGTGATGTAGGTGTTTTGCGTTCATAACAGTTCCAAGAGCCTGCTTCCAAAGCTTCAGCTGAATCTGCTAGATCACTGCGAGACCAAGTCTCCTGGATGTGGCCTTTTGCTGGGGAGTTCCCTTCTGATAAGGATTCTTTTGAACAGAGTGGGGGTGAGATCCAGAGCTTAGGCTGTGCTCTCATCCCCTTGACCTCTGCCCCTATTTCAGAGTTTATACTGACTTGGTAGGGACTCCCTATGGAGCCAAGAGTTTAGGACTTGTTTACAATTGATGAAAAGATAGTTGCACTCAAAGAGTGTGGTTGGGTCCTTGGATAGTCCTGGATCTCTGCCATTATCTCCAGTGGGTGCAGGGAATGCCTGAGTATCTGGGTCTGGAGATGTGTAGCGGGTGACTAAGAAGGAATGAGAAGAAACTCTGAAGCAAGATAGGTTGTTGAAATGGTTCTTTCTATGGGAACAGTGTTGCAGTAACATTTTGAGAGCGTGTGTTTTATTCATTTTAAAAAGGCTGGAAGTGGTTGTTTAAATTCAATATATGATAACAATGTGTGGGAATTCTTCTCTTCCTTTTTTGATGTCTCACCAAAGGGAAAATTTACTGTGTTTGGCAAATGTATCAAGTAGTGGAGGAAAACCCTAGATTATTAAAGCCGCCCTCTTCAAAGTTAGGCGTGGTTTTACGAATTAATATTTTCTCTAAAAATTTTGTGGTGCTCTAAGGACGCTGAGGAGAGTATAGCAACTCAGTCCCAAATGAGTCTTCATATGCCTTTTCTGGCACACTTTGGTCAACTAAGACCACTCTTGAACGTCTATACCTGAAGTTTCATATCTTTTTTTTTTTTCCACTGTTTGTCTTAGATATGAATCTGAGAAAACAGATAAGCATCTTTCTTTGAAGGGTGCTGGCAGTCACTGTGAACCAAAATTGAATAAATACATCCTCTGTTGGTAAGCGTAGGAAAAGATAGACTGCATGAATAATAAGATTCCAAGTGAAAATACAGCGTTATATCTTTTTCACCTTAGCACAAAATTCCATGTGCTAAATGTAGTCTGGCGTATAGATGTATTTTGTTTGACTAACCAATCAGATGTTTAAATAAAAGCATATTAGTTGTCAACATTAAAACCTGCACAAGTTTCATAAACGTTTGAATTTCTGGGCTTCTTGATAAATTAGAAGGTCTAGCCCTGGGCCTGAAGTTCTGCGTGGCGTCTGTTGGCTGGAACAGCGTAGTGGCTGCCCTCTCTATGGGATCATGCACTCTCAGGTGTCTCACAAACCCAGATGGCTCCTCCTTCATCCATTCATGTTTCCTGCCAGTCTTCTGTAGGCATTTGGGTTTGCAACTCCTACATTAAAGAGTGATAATTGTAAGTGCAGAGGAAGATGTGAATGGGAACTCCTGTGAGTGTACTTTAATATATTGTCTGTCAGAACTGAAAATGTGCACTTTATTTTTGCAGATTTAGCAGTTTGAAATTTAAAAATGTAAAATTGCATATTTAGCAATTCATATGTCTAGGTATTTATCCTGTAAGAAATGACAGGTATGCAAAATGTATATTCACAGATACTGATTTCAACATTTATAATAGCACAAGCATTGGAAGCTCAGAAGTTGAATAGGGGACTAGTTAAATGGATTGTGGTTATCCATGCAATGGAATACTGTGGAATAGTTAAGGAGAAGGCAGATTTTAGTTCGGAAGAATATACACTGAACTGTTTGTTAACAGTGGTATCTTTGGGCAAATGGGATCACAGGGTAACTTTCATCATTTCTGTTTTAATTATTTAATTAAAATTATTTAATTAAAAAGGCTGTTGTCTTAAGAAAAAAGATATGTATTTAAAAAAACTCTGGCTTTCACTTTAGCTGCCAAGTTTCCAAGGCTATTCTGCCAAATTGAGCCACCCAGGCTCTAGCTTCCCACTTAGATCACAGATTTTTTTTTTTTTTAAAGATTTTATTTATTTGTTTTTCCCCCAAAGCCCCAGTAGATAGTTGTATGTCATAGCTGCACATCCTTCTAGTTGCTGTATGTGGGACGCGGCCTCAGCATGGCCGGAGAAGCGGTGCGTCGGTGCGCGCCCGGGATCCGAACCCGGGCCGCCAGCAGCGGAGCGCGCGCACTTAACCGCTAAGCCACCGGGCCGGCCCTAGATCACAGATTTTACATTCAGAGTTCTCTTATCTTGAAGTTGCTCTAAGGAAGGGGAATTAATGTCCTCAAGTAGCAGGAACCATCTCAAAGCCCAAGAACAGGGTAAAAGCCTAGAGCGGCATTTTCAGGCTTCTATTTGTGGCTCTTCACTAATCAAACTGTCAGGACTGGCCTCTTTTTCAGTGTCAGGCTTGACACTACCGTACTATTGGGAATGGAGGGAGCCTGAGTAGCTTCTCATGAGTTGTGCTATCCTCACAGTTTCGGGATTATGTTGCTGAAAGTGACCCTGATGGAAGATAGCAGGGTGCAGTGGAAAAAACACGAGTGAGAGTTTGCATCTTGGCTTTTTCCACTTCCTTTCTGAGTGACCAGAGGCAACCTGTGGAGCATAAAACAGCAATAATCTCTGTGAGGAGTTGTTTTAAAAAATAAGTGAGATTGGACCGGCCCCGTGGCTTAGCGGTTAAGTGTGCGCGCTCCACTACTGGAGGCCCAGGTTCGGATCCCGGGCGCGCACTGACACACCACTTCTCCGGCCATGCTGAGGCGGCATCCCGCATACAGCAACTAGAAGGATGTGCAACTATCTACTGGGGCTTTGGGGAAAAAAAAAAAGAGGAGGATTGGCAATAGATGTTAGCTTAGAGCTGGTCTTCCTCAGCAAAAAGAGGAGGATTAGTATGGATGTTAGCTCAGGGTTGATCTTCCTCACAAAAAAATAAAATAAAAAAATAAGTGAGATAATATATGGGAATTGCCCAGCATTTAGCTGCTCTAGCCATTCTTGTGTGCTTCTCCTTCGCTGAAATACATGACGAAGGGTTTCTAACTTTTTTGGTTAATATTTAGTGAGCACTTACTGTATGCTAATGGTTTAAAAACATTATCTCATTTATTCTTTCTGGCAACTCTATGAGGTTGTTCTCAACTCTTGTTCTCCCCATTTTTCAGATGAGGAAACTGACAGTTTAACACTTGGCCAAGGTCACACAGCTGGTAAGTAGCAGAGCAGGAGCCTGTGTGATTCCAAAGTCTCAATGTACTTTTTATCTTTTAAAAATAGTGGTGTGATTTACATACAGTGAAATGCAGAGATAATAAGTGTGTATGGTTCAAGCAGTTTTCACAAATGCATGTACCCTTGTAATCCATGTTCCGTGAAGATACAGAACATTGCTATCTCTTTAGAAAATTCCCTTATGCTTTTTCTCAGTCGAACCCGCTCTTCTACCCCAAGAAGCAATAACTTCTGATTTCTGTCATGATAGCTTAGTTTTGTCTGCTCTAAAATGTCATATAAATGAAGTCATACAATATGTGCTCTTTTGTGTCTAGCGTTTTTCAAAAGCATAATGTTTGAGGTGCATCCATGTTGTTGCAGGTGTTAGTAGTTCATTTCTTTTTACTGTTGAGTAGTATTCCATTGACTGTATCACAATTTATGTATTCGCCTGTTGGTTCCTGGGCTGTTTCAAGTTTTTGGTTATTATCAATAAAGCAGCTATGAAAATTCTTATACAACGTTTTTGTGGATATATGTATGTTTTTATTTCTCTTAGACATATGTCTAGGAATTGATAGGTCACATGGTAGATGTATGTTAAACTTTTTATGAAATTACCAAACAATTTTCCAAATTGTTTATACATTTTACAGTTCCAGTAGTTTGTGAGGTCCAGTTCTTTCACATCCTTGTAAGCATTTTGTGTTAACTTTTAAATTTTGGTCATTCTAGTGACCATGTAATGGGACTGATGTGGTTTTAATTTGCATTTCCCTGATGACTAATTATGTTGATCACCTTTTCACACCCTTATTGGCCATTCGTATATCATCTTTTAGAAGTGTCTTTTTAAAGTCTTTTGACAATTAAAAAAATCATGTTCTTTGTCCTATTATTGAGTTGTGGATATTTTTTACTTTGATACTTCATCAGATACATGTGTTGTGAATATTTTCTCTCAGTCTGTGGCTTTCTGATCTACTTCATTAACGTGTTTTTTGATTAGCAGAAGTTTTACATTTTTATGAAGTCCAGTTTATTAGTGTTTTTCTTTTATGATTAATGCTTCCTGTGTCCTCTCCAAGAAATATTGGCCTAACCTGAGGTTGCAAAGGTATTCTTCTATGTTTTCTACTAGAAACTTTATGGTTTTAGCTTTTACATTTATGTAAAAGTCTATAACCCATTTCAAATTAATTTTTTTGTGTGGTATGAGATAGGAATCAAGGTCTTTTTATATGAATATTCATTTGTTCTGGCACCATTTATTGAAAAGACTTTCCTCATTGAAATTTTGATGCACTTTCTGAAAAATAATTTGATCTTTATATGTGTGAGTCTATTTATAGACTGTATTCTATTCCATTAATCTTTCCACCAATACTGCAATGTCTTGAATACTATAGTTTTATAATAAATCTTGAAATCAAGTAGTATTAGTGTTCCAACTCCATTCTTCATTTTCAAAGTTGTTTTGGCTATTTTGGCTATTCTAGGGTTTTGTTTTGTTTTCATTTCCTTATACATTTTAAAGATTTTATTTATTTATTTATTTTCCCCCCAAAGCCCCAGTAGATAGTTGTATGTCATAGCTGCACATCCTTCTAGTTGCTATATGTGGGACGTGGCCTCAGCATGGCCAGAGAAGCAGTGCATCGGTGCGCGCCCGGGATCCGAACCCGTGCCGCCAGCAGCGGAGCGCGCGCACTTAACCACTAAGCCACAGGGCCGGCCCTACTTATACATTTTAGAATCAGCTTGTCAATTATTATTATTATTATTTTTTTTTTACATAAAAGCCTACTGAGATTTTGAGTGGATTGCATTGATCCTATCAATTTGGGGAGAGTTGTCGTTTTAGAATTGAGTCTTCTAATTTATGAATTCACTGTATCTTTCCACTTATTTAGAACTTTTGTTTCTTAGCAATGTTTTTAGATTAGTGTTGAGATCTTGTATATACATCTTTCTTTAAACTTATCGCTAAATATTATGTTTTTTAATGTTATAGTAAATGGTATTATTTTATTTTATTATTTATTTATTTATTTTTTTTCCCCAAAGCCCCAGTAGATAGTTGTATGTCATAGTTGCACATCCTTCTAGTTGCTCTATGTGGGACGCAGCCTCAGCATGGTTGGAGAAGCGGTGCATGCCCGGGATCTGAACCCGGGCCACCAGTAGCGGAGCCCGCGCACTTAACCGCTAAGCCATGGGGCCGGCCCTAAATGGTATTATTTTAAAATTTTTATTTTCCAGTTTGTTGCTAGTATATAGAAATGCAATTGATTTTTGTATATTGAGTTTGTATCGTACGTACAACATTGTTAAATTTGTTTACTAGTTCTAGTTAACTTTTAAAAATAAATTTTATGTGTGCATCTGTGAATACAGACAATTTTACTTCTTCCTCTTTGATGTTTATGGCTTTTGTTTATCACTCTTACCTTATTGTATTGGCTAAGATTTCTAGTCCAATAGCAGATAAAAAATAGTGAGATGACATTGTTGTCTTGTTTTTGATCTTAGGGGGAAAGAGTTCAATATTTTACTATCAAGTATGATGTTAGCTATAGGTGTTTTTTCTCTTTTAACTTTTTTATTTTTAAAAATTGTGGTAAAATACACATAACATAACATTTACCATCTTAACCATTTTTTTTTTAAATTTTTTTTTTAACTTTATTTATTTATCTATTCCCCCCAAAGCCCCAGTAGATAGTTGTATGTCATAGTTGCACATCCTTCCCGTTGCTGTATGTGGGACACGGCCTCAGCATGGCCGGAGAAGCGGTGCGTCGGTGCGCCGCCCGGGATCCGAACCCGGGTCGCCAGCAGCGGAGCGTGCGCACTTAACCGCCAAGCCACAGGGCCGACCATCTTAACCATTTTTTAAGTGTACAGCTTAGTGCCATTAAGTACATTAATACTGTTGCGCAACCATCGCCGTCATCCATCCACAGAACTCTTTTCATCTTGCAAAACTGCAACTCTGTACCATTAACAATATCTCCCTGTTACCTCAGCCTCTGGCAACCACCATTCTACTTTCTGTCTCGATGAGTTGACTGCTCTAGATATCTCACATAAGTGGAATCATACGGTATTGGTCCTTTTGTGCCTGGCTTCTTTCACTTAGCATAATGTTATCAAGATTCATCCATATTGTAGCATGTGTCAGAATTTCCTTCCTTTTTAAGGCTGAATAACAGTCCATTGTCTGTGTTTACCACATTTTGTCTATTTATTCGTCTGTTAATAGGCATTTGGGTTGCTTCCACCTGCTGGTTATTGTGAATAATGCTGCTGTGAATATGAGTGTACAGATCTGTCTTCAAGTCCTTATTTTCAGTTGTTTTGGGTATATACCCAGAATTGGAATTTCCGGATCATATGGTAATTCTATTTTAAAATTTTTGAGAAACCACCGTACTGTTATTCACAGTGTCTGTACCATTTTGTATTCCCACTAACAGTGCACAAGGGTTCTAATTTTTCTGCATTCTCACCAACACATGCTATTTTCTGTTTTTGATAGTAGCCATCCTCATGGGTGTGAGATGATATCTCGTTGCGGTTTATTTATTTATTTATTTTTCCCCCGAAAGCCCCAGTAGATAGTTGTATGTCATAGTTGCACATCCTTCTAGTTGCTGTATGTGGGACTCGGCCTCAGCATGGCTGGAGAAGTGGTGCGTCGGTGTGTGCCCGGGATCCGAACCCGGGCCACCAGCAGCGGAGCACGCACACTTAACCGCTAAACCATGGGGCCGGCCCCCTCGTTGTGGTTTTGATTTGCATTTCCCTAATGATTTAATGATGTTGGACATCTTTTCATATGCTTGTTGGCCATTCCTATATCTTCTTTGGGGAAATGTCCATTAAAGTCCTGTGTCCTTATTTTAATCGTTTTTTTTTTTGAGTTGTAAGAGTTCTTTATATATTCTGGAGACTAACTCTTTATCAGATATATGATTTGCAAATATGTTCTTCCATTCCATGGATTGCCTTTTCACTCTGCTGATTGTGACCTTTTATACACAGAAGTTTTTAATTTTGATGTAGTACAGTTTACTTATTTTTTTGTTGTTGCTGCCTGTGCCTTTGGTGTCATATCCTAGAAATCATTGCCAAATCCAACGTCATGAAGCTTTTCCTCTATGTTTTCTTCTACAAGTTTTATAGTTTTAGGTCTTACATTTAGATCTTTGATCTATTTTGAGGTAATTTTTGTTGATATGGTATAAGATAAGGTTCACATACATTCTTTTGCATGTCCATATTCAATTTTTTTGTGTGTGTGTGAGGAAGATCAGCCCTGAGCTAACATCCATGCCAATCCTCCTCTTTTTGCTGAGCAAGACCGGTGCTGAGCTAACATCTATTACCAATCTTCCTCCTTTTTTACCCTTTTTCTCCCCAAAGCCCCAGCAGATAGTTGTATGTTGTAGTTGTACATCCTGCTAGTTGCTGTATGTGGGACGCCGCCTCAGCATGGCCAGACAAGTGGTGCATTGGTGCGCGCCCGGGATCCGAACCTGGGCCGCCAGTAGTGGAGTGCGCACACTTAACCGCTAAGCCACGGGGCTGGCCCCTCCATATTCAATTTTGCCATCACTATTTGTTGAAAAGATTGTTCTTACCCTCATTGAATGGTCTTGGCAACTTTGTTAAAAATCATTGACCATATATATGAAGGTTTATTTTAGGACTCTCTATTCTATTCCATTGGTCTGTATGTTTGTCTTTATGCCATCACCACACTGTTTTGATTACAGTAGCTTTGTTGTAAGTTTTGAAATCAGGAGGCTATATGTTTTTTATAGATGCCTGTTATCAGCTTGAGGACGTTCCCTTGTATTCCTAGTTTGCTGTTATTATCATGAATGGTGTCAAATTTTTCAAATACTACTTCTGCATCTATTTAGATATTTAGACTGTTAATATGGTGAATTACACTGATTGATTTTTGAAGGTTGAACCAGCCTTGCAATCCTGGGGTAAGCCTCATATGGTCATGATGTATTACTGCTTTTATGTATTGCTGAATTCAACTTGGTAATATTTTGTTGTGGATTTTTGTGATTATGTTCATAAGAGTGAAAGCCTATATTCTTAACCTCAGTGCCATACTACCTCCAAAAGATTTTTATTTAACTCAGTATTTTGGACACATTCCCTTTTATTTTATTTTTGTGAATCTTTATTAGTTTTTTGTTAGTCATAAACCAACTAACTGGTTTTCTAGATAGGTTTAGGAGCTCTCCTTCTGCTTCAAATTTGAAGCCTCCATCTAGTGGTCTCTTCTGGAAGCACAGAGGTGAGAACCTGTGATAATGCATTGGCATGTATTCCCATTTAGTCCACTAGGTGGCAACAGCCCCTCAATGAAGAGCCAAGAGCAAGGAATCAGACTGAAAAATAGAAGAAAACAATGCTTGTAAAACTCATAATGAAACAATAGAAAACCAAGATTTTTCTGAAAAGTAATACTGCTGGGCCTCCAAATATGAGAGAAGGAATGAACCTTTAGCTCATTCTCAGAGCATGTATGAAAACTCTAATTAAAAATATATGGGAATCCATTTTGCTGCCTCCCTTCCCTTGTCTGTCACACTTCAGAATCTTGACGTATTCAGTGGCTATCCAGTCACTTTTCTTTGAATATTGGGGGGAATGGAGGGGTAAGGTGACAGAGCTGACCTTTAATGCAGAGGGATCTGAGTTTGGGGAGTGAGGGCAAGAAGGATGTGCTCTTATATCTAAGAACTGAAAATCTACTTCCAGGGAGACTATAGGAAGAGGCATTAGTGGCTCCATGCTGTCCCTTGGGTCTGAGATTCGTTGAGCATGAAGAAAGGAGCTTTTATGAATGTTATAGTCTAAGGTGTGGGTTTTCCTTATAAAAATGGAAATTAAGAGAACACAGATCTTCTTGGACAAGGAATTGTTTACAATAGTGGTGAAAGAAGAAGATCAGTTAAGGGGATGTGAGATTCTAAGAAGCCATAGGTAGAATTTATGGGACTGTGCAAATTAAAAGATAATGGGTGGGGTGAGTTTATAATGCTCTCTGAAGTAGTTGAGAAGAGAAAGAATTTGGGAGGACTAGGCTGGAAGCAATGTGACCTGGCAGCTTAGAGCAGCTTGGTTGGTTATGGCAGTGATGCCAACTTTTTAGACCTTAGCAGCTTAGGTGGGTCGACCTCAGCTGACTTATGCAGGACCTCATTACCTACTTAACCTGCCTGTTCTTGCTTTCCAGTTGAAAATAATTCATTGCCAATAGACTATTATGTACAAATAAATTTGAGGGAAGGATGATAAATGTGCTTTAGCAATTGAGGTATGGTTCATATTTGAAACATGACATACACATGTCAAAGTCTAATTATTGGAAATTTTAAAATAAGGATACTGTTGATGCAATACCTATCATTATACACAGCATATATCAAACTAATTTGAAAATGATGACGTTGAATGAGCCATAATTGAAGATTAAAAAGCAAGAATAGCAGCAATAGAAAACTACCACTACTTCCCTCAACAGTAATAATGGAGTTCTTGTGAGAACTGCAAGATTTCCAAATGATTTTGTGTGTGTATTTGCAGTAGGATCTTTGCAACATTGCCACCTATTTTGTGGCAGTCAAGTTTCCTAGTAGAATACTAAAGAATCTCTTGTTAGTTTTAGTTTATTAACACTGAATTTTATTAACAGTCAGTTAACAAGTACTTATGGCCTTTATTCATAAGTAGAAATGAATTGAACATCAGTCGCTCATAAAATGGGTGAATGTTGGATTAATTCATCAGGAGGATCCTCTAAGTTCATACCTGCAGAATCATGGGGCTAAAAGATTGAGAAGGAGGAGGAGAAGGTAGAAAAATAGCCACAGGCTAGCTGGGAGGCTCAGTGCAATGGGCCTTTGGAGCTAGGTGTGAAATAGAAAAAGGATGCTTCTTCTGTGACTTAAAGCAGAATCTCACCATGTGTGTGTGTATGTGTGTGGTCACTGTGTATGCACAGATGTTTATAATAGTAGCTCTAATACTGTTGATAGAATTCCTACTCATCATGTGATCGGTCCTGTTGATGGCATTATTATTTGTTATGTGAATCCAACACCAAATGATTCTTCTAGGAATTGTTTTTCCTTATGTTGAATGGAGTAGATCTATGTAATTGAGAAGGAAATAAAATACTTTATGTAGTGATTTTGTACTGGGACTTTTGTTGATTTGTTTGGTATCTAGATTATTTAGCATCTCAGTTGTCCAGGAACGTGTTACGTAACTAAGATGCAACTAACTAGCCAAGCGCTAAACATAATTTTCATCTAAATAATCTTCACTGTGAAATGCAGTCTCTGTCTCTCTTTCTCTGTGAGAGGTTTTGTTAGACAAAAATTTAAAATTAAGATGCCTTAATCACCCTTTCCTAATAGTCATGATAATTTTGGCCCTTAACTGTCTTTCACCAAAAATATATTAGTTTCTCTTTACTTAAGTTTGATAAATGTGATTTTTGACCAGTTAGTTTCAACCTCTGACCTTTGTTTTCTCTTTTGAAACAGCTGGGTAAAAGTACACGAAACAAATCTCATGAGCAACATTGGTAAATTAGGGGAAGTGGTCTTACAAATGCGGATGAAAGATCACAGGGTCATTTTCAAAGCTTCAAAAATACAATGGGACTAGAAACAAGTTTGGAAGAAACTGATGTTGATTGGGAGTTGGTATGGCTACTCACAAGTTAGTAGTGCTATCATGTGAAAAGAATACTACCCAGCAGGAATTACTGTTGATTAGTCTTGTTGGTATACTTGGTGCCATTCAGATCCTAAATATTAGTGATGTAATTTTTACCTAATGTTCAGAATGTACAAGTTTAATCAAGGTAATATAGAAAAGAACTACCTTTAGTGGGGCTTGCCATGTGTCAGATGCTTTGCTAATAAGCACTTTATTCTCACCTTATATAATCCCCGTCACAATTCATGAGGTAGGTGGTGGTTCCCAGATGAGAAGCTAAGGCTAAAAGATTAAGACCACACTGCCTCTCATTGCCCTGTTCATCATAGCCAAAGAAAACTTCAGAGCTTAGAGAATATGATCTAGTCTTAGGGGGTTGTAGAGAAACTTGGCATAGCCAGAAGAACGTGAGTTGAACACAAGGAGCTCTATGGTGGAGAAGTAACTGGTCTAACTAGATTCTGAGTGATGCTGGTGCCTGGGAAATACAGACTGGAGCAAGGGAGGAAAACCAAGAGGTGTGGACTGAGGTAGTTCAATTGCGAGGAACAGACCCCTGCCCCCTTAAGCTAGTTTAAAGTGGGGACATTGGTGGAAAGTACAGGGTTTCTCTTGGGATGCAAGGATGGAGCATTCAGTTGGATTTCATGAAGGATCAAGACCAGGATTTCTTTCCCATCTCTCTGTGGTCATATGAATTCTTATCTCTGCTTCTTTGGTGCCTCTGCTTCATATATTTCTCTTTTCCTTCAGACTGATATTCTTTGCTTCTGTGGCCATGATGGAAAATGACTGCCCCTGTTCTGCCCTGCCTTGTCATGTCTTTCCAGCACCCATGTGCAACACAGAGTAACTGAAGCATTTGTGTTCAAATTTTAAATGCTCAGGAAAGAGGATTAGCCCAGCTTCAATCAGGTATCCATTTGTCCTTTCAGGGGCTATGGCCCATTGACTATTTAGTGGAAACTGCAGGTGCATTATAAGGAGAATCTGAATAGAGCAGACAAATTGTCTGACACGATAGCTTCAGTCAGGGAGCAGGTGGAATGGAGGTTGTGGAAACTCATCAAGTCTGGTATTTGAGGGAAAGTGCACCGATAGGGTGAATATAGGGGCATGTTTGCTTAGGAATTATTTGCAAGCCCTGGTGTGGGAGGGGATGGGGATCTGGCAAATGCAGTGAGAATCCAGGCATTAGGTGATGCTTGAAGTTTGGCAAGTGGAAGAGATGCTTTCAAACCACCCAGTTATTGGCTGGGAGTATAAGCATTAAAAATCAAAACTCTTGAGTCTTGGGATGGTAATGACCAGGTGGCCCAAGAGTTAAGCCTGGGCTAGTGAGCAAGGGACCCGTGGTAGACACCCAGACATGCTGATAGGCTTAACTACCAGGACCAGCTGTGGCTCTCAGTGTACTTCTTTGTGTAGGACCTATTTGAGAACCTACCTGATGACAAGATCTGAGGCTGTCCACCTACTCTTGCCCTAGCCATGATTGGCTCTGGGGCTGGTTCAGATTATATATACACATAGAAGGTACTAGTGACTCTAGTAGGGCTTTTGGAAAGTGGGAACTGAAAATAACTCTTGGATATTCAATTTTTTATATTGTTGCCTTCTGGAATTGAAAGTAATTCCAGTATTCCAGAATGACTTTATTCCTCTGCCTTCCTCAGGGAAGTTTTTCCTCCTAAGTGTATTTTGGGATTGAGTTGTATTTGAGCAGTTTAGGTGTTATGGCACTTGGGTCTAATTCCAGGAAAATAGATTTGATTTCAGACTGTCTATTTAGCTTCACCAAGGTTAGGATTTTATCACTTATGAGATTTATCACCTGCGGAGGAGATTCATTTCTGGCATGAGTGAGTGAGGTCAGCAATCCTATCCCCAAAAAGCAACTGTAAAGCAGGACCAAACTGTCAAAAACAATCATAGGCTTATAACAAATTGAGAAGCATTTATTCATGAAAACCACTGAATTTTGGATAAGAACAGCACAAGTTTATAGTCTTACCCAGGGTTGTTCCCATTTTTTCCAGCTCTGGTAGTGTGGTAGTTCAAGGTGGGATAAGCCATGAAAACCAGCAGCTTCACTACTTCTGTGGGATGGGGCTCATTTGATTTGGAGTGTTGTCAGTTAAAAGAGATGATCTTGGTGGCAAGTGAAACAGGGAGAGCCAGAAACTCTCAAGGTTACAGTTCTGTTTGGGACAAACAGTGGAGCAGCAGACTAGATAGGGCTTTAACAGAGAAGTCTGGGAGGTGAGACAGCTACAGGGAGCTTGATAAGCTTTCCAGATATCCTGGGTTGACTGGTGGCTTTACACACACCAGAAACCGGTGCAAACCCATGCCATCCACACATCTCTGGCCAATGAAGAGGATATGTGAGAAAGCCCAGCAGAAAGTAAAAACTATAGCAGACTTGAAGGCCTAAAGTATGAGTGTGCTCCCCATCCCAACCACAGATCCATCAGCAGAGAGTAAAAGGGCTCAAGGTGGTTGAACACGACTTCTCACCGATCAGTAAGCTTTGCAGACAGAAGGGTGACCCCTGAAGCCAGGCTTCAAAATAAAAACAAGGGGAAAAACACACCTGAGCCATCAGGAACCACACACTTCAGGAGAGACAGGTTTCACAGATTTAGTCTAGGAAAGTTAGTAAAAGAAAAGGCTAAAAAAACCACCACCACCACAAACTTTAGTAGGGGAAAGTCAGAATCCGTAGTTGCCAATAGTACTTTTTTTTAAAATTAAAGTATAGTTGACATACAACATTATATTAGTTTCAGGTGTACAACATAGTGATTCGACATCTGTATACATTACGAAATGATCACCATGACAAGTCTAGTAACCATCTGTCACCATACAAAGTTATTACAATATTACTGACTGTATTGTCTATGTTGTACATTACATCTCCGTGACTTATTTATTTCATAACTGGAAGTTTGTACCTCTTAATCCCTTTTACCTATATCACACATTCCTCACCCCCGATGACCACCATTTTCTTCTTTGTATCTGTGAGTTTGTTTCCGTTTTCAACAGCACATTATTTTAAATGTTCAGTATTCAACAAAAAAATTAGAAGACAAGTGGCAAAACAAAGTATGACCCATACTCAGGAAAAAAAAAATCAGTAGAAAGTGTCTCTGAGTGATCCCAAATGTTAGATCTGGCACACACAGACCTCACAGCAGCTCTTATAGAGGGGCTGGCCCAGTGGCACAGTGGTTAAGTTTGTGCGCCCTGCTCTGGTGGCCCGGGGTTCATGGGTTCGGATCCTGGGCACAGACCTACACACCACTTGTCAAGTCATGCTGTGGCAGCATCCCACATATAAAATAGAGGAAGATTGGCACAGATGTTAGCTCAGGAACAATCTTCCTCAGGCAAAAAGAAGAAGGTTGGCAATAACTGTTAGCTCAGGGCCAATCTTCCTCGCCAAGAAAAAAGCAGGTCTTACAGATATTTCAAAGAAATAAACCGTGGAGGGACTCAACAACAGATTTAAGATGGTAGAAGAAAGAATTGGTGAAGTTGTAGATAGATCAGTAAAAATTACTTAATATGAAAAACAAGAGAGAAAAAAGACTGAAGAACAATGAACAAACCTCTGAGATCTGTGGGACAACATAAGTGTGTATGTAAGGAAATACGTATATAGAAGGAGAGGAGTAAGAGAAGGGAGCAGAAAATATTACAAGAAATCATAGCCAAAAACTTCTTGAATTTGATGATAAACATTAATCTACAGATCCAATAAGCTTGATGAACCCCGGACTATGATAAAAACATATCAAACTGTTGGAAGATAAAGAACAATCTTGAGGGCCGGCCTGGTGGCTTAGCGGTTAAGTGCGCGCGCCTCCACTACTGGCGGCCTGGGTTCGGATCCCGGGTGCGCACCGACGCACCGCTTCTCCGGCCATGCTGAGGCAGCGTCCCACATACAGCAATTAGAAGGATGTGCAACTGTGACATACAACTATCTACTGGGGCTTTGGGGGGGGGGAAGGAGGAGGATTGGCAACAGATGTTAGCTCAAAGCCGGTCTTCCTCAGCAGAAAGAGGAGGATTAGCATGGATGTTAGCTCAGGGCTGATCTCCCTCACAGAAAAAAAAAAAAGAAAAAAGAAAAATCTTGAAAGCAGCAAGGAAAAAATGACTCATCACATGCAAGTGAACAGCAATAGGATTTATGGCTGACTTATCATCAGAAATGATGGAAGACTGAAGGCAGTGGGACGACATATTCAAAATGTGGAAAGAAAAAATTTTTTACCAAGAATTATATATCTAGAAAACTGTTCTTCAAAAATGAAGGCAACATAAAGACATTCTCACATAAGAAGAGAATTTCTTGGTAGCAGACTTGCCTTAAAATACTGAAGGAAGTCCTTAAGGCTGAAAGGAAGTGACACCAGGTAGTCACTCGAATCCATAAGAAGAAATGAAGAATATTGGAAATGGTAAATACAACTCTATAAAATTTTTGAAAAAGATGTAACATTGTATAAAGCAATAATTATAACTGTATTATTGAGTTTATAACACATAGGGTAATAAAAACGGGGAAATAGGAGATATATTGGAACAAGTTTCTATATTTCTTGGAATTTAATTAGAAATAGATTGTGATAAGTGAAGATGGATATTGTGATGCCTAGAGCAACCACAAAAAAAACAACAAAAAATACATAGTAAAAAAGTCGACAGACAGATTAAAATGGTACACTAAAAAATACTTCACACAAAAGAAGATATTAAAGGAGGAAGAGACATTAAAAAAAAAGACATGAAACAAATAAAAACAAACATAGCATATATAAATCCAACCATATCAGTAATTATATTAAATGTGAATGGACTAACTGCTTGTTCAAAAGGTAGGGATTGTCAGCCTGGATAAATAGGTGTAAGACCCAACTCTCTGTTGTCAAAGAGACATACCTGTATTCAAAGACGCAAATAGGTTGAGAGTAAAAAGATACATCATGCAAACAGTAACCGTAGGAGAGCTGGAGTGACTATATTAATATCACATAAAATATACTGTAAGACAAGAAATATTACCCGAGACAGAAGGACATTTCATAGGGACAGAGGGTCAATATGTGAGAAAAATATGACAACTATAAAAATATACCTAACAGAGCACCAAAATACATGAAGCAAAAACTGACAGAAATTAAAAGAGAAATAGACAGTTCAACAATAATGCTTATAGATTTTAATACCCCACTGTCTTGATAGAAGAACTAGACAGAGAATTAGCAGGGATATAAAAGACTTAATCAACATTATCAATTAACAGAGCTCATATTTATTAAATACTCCATGCAGAATATACATTCTTTTCAAGTATACATGGAACAGTCTCTAAGAATATTCTGGGCCATAAAATAAGTCTCAATTATTTTTAAAGATTAAAATCATATAAAATATGTTCTGTGACCACAACAGAATTAGAGATCCATAACAGAAAGAAATCTAGGATATCTCAAAATATTTGCAATTAAACAGTATACTTATAAATAACCCATAGGTCAAAGAAGAAATCCCAAGGCAAATTTAAAACTTTTTTTTTAATTAACCCTTTTATTATTTATTTATTTGTGAGGAAGATTGGCCTTGGGCTAACATCTGTTGCCAGTCTTCCACTTTTTGCTGAGGAAGATTGGCTCTGAGTTAACATCTGTGCCCGTCTTCCTCTATTTTTTTGTATGTGGGATGCTGCCACAGCATGGCTTGATGAGTGATGCATCGGTCCCCGCCTGGGATTCGAACCTGCAAACTCTGGGCTGCCAAAGCGGAGTGCATGAACTTAGCCACTATGCCACCGGGCCGGCCCCTAAAAACATTTTTGACTAAATGAAAATGAAAACACAACATATCAAAATTTATGGAATGCAGCTAAAGCAGTACTTTGAGGAAAATTTATAGCTTTTAAATTTATAACTGTATATTAGAAAATAAGGCAGGTCTCAAGCAATAAACTAGGATTCCACCTTAAGAAACTAGATAAAGAGCAAACTAAATGCAAAGCAAGCATAAGGAAGGAAATAATAAAGATTAGAATGGAAAACAGTGAAATAGAAAACAGAAAAACAAGAGAAAAATCAATGAAACCAAAAATTAGTTCTCTGAAGATGTTATCAAAATTGACGAATTCCTCCCTAGACTGACCAAGAAAATAAAGAGTACACAAATTACCAAAATTAGGAATGAAAGAGAGGACATCATTACTCTATAGAAATTAAAAGGGTGATAAGGAGTGTCATGAACAACTTTATCCCAACAAATTAGGCAACTTAGATGAAGTGGACAGATTGGTAGACACAAATTATCGAAACTGACTTGAGGAAATAGAATATATGAATAGACCTATAACAGTTAAAGAAAATGAATTAGTAATTAAAAATCTTCCTACAGAGAGAATCCCAGGCCCAGTGGCTTCATTGGTGAATTCTCCCAGACATTTAAAGAAGCAATAACACTAATCCTTCATGAACTCTTTCAGAAAGTAGAGGAGGAGAGAACACTTGCCAACTCATTCTTTGAGGACGGTATTATCCTAACAACAAAGCCAGACAAAGATATTATAAGAAAACTGCAGACCAATATCCCTTATGAACACAGACTCAAAAATATTTAATAAAATATTAGCAAATCAAATTCAGTAACATAAAAAAATGGCTTATATACATGACAAATTGGGATTTATCTCAGATGTGCAAGGTTGGATTAATGTGTAAAAATTAAAGTAACGTACCAGGGGTTGGCAGACGTTCTCTTAAAAGTCTAGGTTGTAAATATTTTAGGCTTTCGAACCATACAGTTTCTGTTGGAACTACTTAACTCTGCTGTTGTACTGCAAAAACAGTCATAGGCAATGTGTAAATAAATGGGCGTGACTCAGTTCCAGTAAAAGTTTATTTACAAAAATAGTTGGCCCACAGGTCATAACCTTTGTAATATACCATATTAATAAGATAAAGGTTAAAAAAAAACCCTACGTGATCATTTTAGTAGACACAGAAAATGGGTATTCGTGATAAAATCTCTCAACAACCTTGGAATAGAAGGCAACTTCCACAACTTAGTCTATGAAAAGCCTAAAGCTAATATAATACTTAACAGTGAAATATGAATAGTTTTACCCTAAGATTGGCAACAGGCAGGTAAGAATGTCCACTTTTACTACTTCTTTTCAACATTCACTGTAGATTCTAGCTAGTGCAATAAGCAGGGGAAAGGCATCAGTTTAGATATTTGGAAATTAAATATTTCTGATTTAGGAAAGGATTAAAACTTTCTTTATTCATAGGTGACGTAATCCTGTATATAATGCTAAGTAATTCACAAAAAAACAAAAACAGAACTAATTGAGTTTAGAAAGGTCACAGGGTAACAGATAAATATACAAAAGTCAATTGTACTTTTATATATTAGCAACAACCCAAAAACTGAGTTAGGAAACAATTCCATTCACGATTGCATCAAAAGAATAAAATACTTATGAATAAATTTAACAAAAGAAGTACAAGATTTGTGCACTAAAAACTATAAAATGTTGCTGAGAGAAGTTTAGAAAGACCTAAATAAATGAAGAAATTTTCTATGTTCATGGATTAAAAATCTAAATATTGTTAAGATGACAGTTCTCCTGAAATTGATGTATTGATTTCATGCAATCTGTACAAAAAAAAAAACTTGCAGACTTTTTTGGAGAAATTTAATCCTGTAATTTATGTAGAAATGCAGTGGACCTAAAATAGCCAGTAGAATTTTGAAAAAGAACAAAGTTGGAAGACTTACATTACAAAGTTTTGGAAATTACTGTAAAGTCACAATAATCAAGACAGTGTGATATTGGTGAAAGGATAGGTACTAGAACTGGATTTAGAGTTCTGAACAATATCCATACATGTGTGGTCAACTGATTTTTGATAAAGATGCCAAGACAATTCAGTGGGGGAAAGGATAGTTTTTTTCAACAAACAATGCTGGGAAAATTGAGTATCTGCGTGCAAAAAAATGAACTCAGACCCATAATTTACACAAGACACAAAAATTAACTCAAAATGGATCATACGCCTAAATCTAAAACTACAAAATGTCTCGAAGAATATCTTGTTGACCTTGTGTTAGGCAGCAACTTCCTAAACATGACACCGATGCACAAGCCATAAAAGAAAAATTTGATAAATCAGCCTCATTAAAATGTAAAACTTTTGTATTTCACAAGACATAACTAAGAAAATGAAAAGACAATCTACAGATTGAGAGAAAATATTTGCATATCTGATATCTGATAAAGGAGTATCCAAAATATATAAAGAACTCTTACAACTCCATAAGAAGACAACTCAATTTTTAAAAATATTGTATAGTTCCACTAGTATAAAATACCTAGAATAGGCAAATTCATGGAGACAGTATAATAGAGGTTGCTAGGGGAGGTGGGGAATGCATAGTTATTATTTAATGGGTACAGAGTTTTTGTTTACAATTATGAAAAACTTCTGGAAACGTAGTGGTGATGGTCGCACAACATTATGAATTTAATGCCACTGAATTGTATACTTAAAAATGGTTAAAATGGTAAATTTTGTGTTAAGTATATTTTACCACAATAAAAATAAAAATTTAAAACATGAGACAAAAGGCTTGCATAGACATTTCATCACATGAAAAGGTGCTCAACATCATTAGTTATTAGGGAAATGCAAATTAAAATCACAATGAATATCCACTGCACACCTTCTGGAATGGCTAGAGTCAAAAAGACTGTAAAAATGTTCTAAAAAGTGTTGGTGAGGATGTAGGGAGACTGGAAACCTTGTGCACTGCTATGAGAATGTAGAATGGTACAGTCACTTTGGAAATCAGTTTGACAGTTTAATAAAAAGTTAAATGTAAATATATATATGATGCAGCATTTCCACTCCTAGGTATCTACCCAAGAGAAATGAAAACTTATGTCCACACAAAGACTTATTTGTGAATATTCATAGCAGCGTTATTTGTAGTAGCCAAATGTCCATCAGCCGGGGAATGGATAAACAAAATGTAGAATATCCATATAATGGAATGCTATTCAGCAATAAAAAAGAATGAACTACTGATACATGCTACTTACAACATGGATAAACTTCAAAAACATTATGCTAAGTGAAAAGCCAAACTCAAAAGACTACATGTTGTTTGATTCCATTTATATGAAATGTCCAGAAAAGGTGAATTTATAGAGACAGAAGGCAGATCAGTGGTTGGTGGGGGCTAAGGGTAGGAGTGGAGATTGATTAGAAACAGTTTCAAGGGAAGTTTTTGGGGCGATGAAGTCTTCTAAAATTGGCTTGCAGTAATAGTTGCACAACTCTGTTAATGAGTGAATAAAAGTCATTGAATTGTACACTTACAATGATTAATTTTATGGTATATAAATTATGCCTAAATAAAGATGCAAAAATAAAAAAAAGTAGCTAAGATTGGTTGGAAGGAGGTAAAGAAGGAGACTTTTGGATAAAATGGTTTATCAGTCAGTTGATGCCCTATTGATGATTTCTGATGTCTCTCATTAGTCTTTGCCTTGGAAGCATATACGCTCCCTGCTCCCAAAGCCTTACCCTGTGCCCTGCCCCACTAACGAGTCCATTGGAAAGAACTTTCTCCTTGTTTGAGAGGACTGACTCAACTGTTTGGAGTGTGGCTCTGATGGACCATCTAGGCTGATGACATGTATATACAGAAAACTGCCTTCTTTCAGCTCCAGGTTATAGGTTAAGCCCAGCTAGACATCTTGCAAACATGTGCTACTGGTTGACAAGTAGGTGAGAGTTTAGGGAGTGAAAGAATCTTGTCTACTGAAAATGGAGAACCTATGGAATGGTACCATCAAAGACCTGGATGCTTTGAGCTGTACTGCTGTGTGCTGTTTATAGTGCACTTTTCACTGTGTTATTGCTGAGGCCTCACACCAATCCTGGGAGATAGGAGAGGTATCCTTAGTCCCCCTTTTACAGAGAAGTAAAGCTTACAGGGTGATTCACTTGTCCAAGGGCACATAACCATTGCAGAGCTGGACTGAAATTCAGGTTTTCTGACTCCATGTCCCAAACCATTTCTTCTATACTGTTTTGCCTCAACTAATTTACTGGGAAGAGGAGAGAAAGGGGCATGTGATTTTGATTGATTGTATGCATTTTCAGTAGATTTAGTCTGAAGAATAGGAGGGGAAGTTGGGCTACGGTGTAAGCTCAAAGGTTCTATAGCAAGTGTAATCAAGGTAGGTCTGTCAGATACTTGGTAGCTTTTAAATTATACCTGGCTTAGAACTGTAATTCATGGCGCAGATGGAAACATAATTGTGCCAGAAATCATAAGGAAATTCATTTGACAAACATTTATTGAGTCTACTCCATGCCAGGCCCCTTGCCAAGATAGGAGATCACAAGCCAGTTGACTCTGATTGAGATACAGCCTGAGAGAACAAGAGTAGGCTGGAATTTCTTTCATCATTTTCATTCTCTGAGGCTGATGATGTGTCTGCCCTCCAGAGTGACCACTTTCACCATGGACCTGAAGCCTGTTAGTTTTACTATCCCTGCAGCTGTGCTTTCTAGGGGTCCCGTTTTTTGATAAAAATCATCTGTCTTCCTTTTCCACTGTGGATTCTTCCATCTGCTTTTCAGCCAAACATAGGTAAATCTTGCATCTAAAAGAAATCTTTGCTTTTAAAAAAAAAAACATTTAAAAATAGTTTTTCTTAGTTGTTGAAATAGTTCATGCTTATTGCTAAACACCTGGAAGTCATAGATCTGAGTTATAAATAATAAACATAAAAATCACCTTTAATTTTACAACTTAGAGATTTCAGCTGTTACCATTTTTTCTTCCAGGCTGTTTGAACTTCCAGTCTGCTTTTTACTTCCTAACAGTTAGTACATTGGCACATGTGCATGGGTAACTTGTCCAGGTTCACTTAGTTGATAAATAATGGAGCTGGAATTTTTACCCTCATTTAGCCCAAGCTCTTCACCACTACCTTTCTAGAAATCTGTTTTCTTTTTTTAAGATTTTTATTTATTTATTTTTTCCCCCCAAAGCCCCAGTAGATAGTTGTATGTCATAGTTGCACATCCTTCTAGTTGCTGTATGTGGGATGCAGCCTCAGCATGTCCGGAGAAGTGGTGCGTTGGTGCGCACCCAGGATCTGAACCCGGGCCGCCAGCAGCGGAGCGCACGCACTTAACCGCTAAGCCACGGGGCCGGCCCGTAGAAATCTATTTTCATCTATGACTTTCACTCCAAAATTATTCTTTCCAAGACTATCAATAATTTTTTTATTCCTACCTTCTTCTCTGGCCTTATCTGATGACCTCTTCTCCATCTTCTATGTGCTTTAGCCACACTTTCAGCTTTGTGAAAGCACTATGCCCCTTTGGCTTGTACACATGCCATGTGTTCCCTCTGCTTGGAATGCTTACCCCACCTGTATCACCCAGGTAATTACATTTACCCTTCAAGTCTTCACTTAAACGTCACTTCCCAAACCTTTCTTACCCATAAGACTAGATTGGTCTCTTCTGTTATTTTCTCCCATAGTACCTTGTTTTTCTCTTTTATAGAACTTTTCCCGCTTGGAATTATTTGTTCATTAGAATATGGTCTGCCATTTTCACTAGATACTTTTTGTTTCCTCCACGTCTCCTGACTTCTGTTGTAGTCCAGGTACATGGTGGGTGCCCAATAACTATTTGTTACCTATCTTTTTCTTTCTGAACTTAGCTCATTCACTCTCAGCTCCATGCTTGTAAATCACAAATGTGCATCCTCTGGTCAAAAAATGTACTCCTCTTTCTTCCAATTTGAAATTGCTCATTTCTTAGTGCGCTCCTGGCTCCTAGTCTAGTCAAGAGAATTTGGCACCATTCTTTACTCCTTGCTATCTTTTCTTTTTGAGCTAGTTCCTTGGAAGGTGGATCTGGTCTATGGACCTGAAAAGATGACCACAATATTTTAAGTGAAAAAAGATTACAGAACATTATGTATAATTAAGATATTTTCTCTAGATATAAATACATGTATTTTAAATATCTCTGAACTATCTGGGAGGATATACACTGAACGGAATGATGGGAGGGGGCCAACTGGTGGACTTTAGTCTTCTCTCTTTTGTATGAATTTTTCAGTGACTACATAGTGCTAAAAAAAATTCCTATTTTGAAAAACAGAAAACAACCAAAAACAAAAGCCTTTTTGAGATATCCTTTCCATTCTGCTGCCTCAGTTTTAGCTCAGCTCATTTGTGCCACAGATTTCTCTCTCTCTCTTTAAAATCTCTCTTCCCTTCCTCCCATTTTGTCTGCTTGGTGAATCTTCCCAAAGTCTTGCTTTCATTATCGTCTTTTGGAGTTCAGCACTTGAAGTGGCTCCCTGTTGCACTAATTCTAAATTTTTCTGCCTTGCTCACAACGCCTTCTGTAATTTGTCCTTTTACCTTCCCAGTGCTGCTGTTCATGACTCCCTAACACAATCTCTGAACTATTCTGCTCTTGTCCCCTATACATGCCACTTATTTTCTCTCTTGCAGTCGCAGCTGCAGAAAACACCCTTAAGCTCACATAATTGTCTCCCTTCCTGTAGTGCTTAGTTTTATCCAAGAGAAACTGCATAGGATTTTGGTGGCTAAAATATGTAATTTTTTCATTGGCGTATTTAAAGACTACTGATTCCCTGTGTAAATAAATGGCATGCTTATTCAGGTGTACATTTTCCAAAGAACATGTCAGACATTCTTTTCTAAAGTTTTCAGAAAATTTGGAAATAATTGGTGTTTGAAAATAAAGGCATGGCATCCTGAAAAACAGCAACATGCGAATTACCTTCTATGTGTCCACCAGCATGAAAGAAAGAAAACTTTTTGATTTCTATAAAGACTTCTGGGGTGAACAGTCATCTGAATTTAATCTTGTTCATTCATTAGATTCTTTAGGGGGGTTTTAGTTTTTGAGAGAGCATAAACTCAAATGCCTCTGTGTCTGCAAAACATCGGACACAGTTTGATGTGTGTTTGGCTGCCACAACATGGTGCAAAGTTTTATGTACCCTGAAGAGAGAGACTCAGTAGCAACATGAACGTAGCTCTGCCTGTCTGTACTCAGAAGAGCTGTGGCAGTGTCAGACGGTGGCAGGAAAGTTTGGGCAGAGGTTGAGAAGTGGGTGAGGTGAAGTGTGTCGTTGGAAGCCTGTGTTAGGTTGGTGGGCTTGGCTTTGCCTGGATCAGCCTTTAGTGGCTCAGAATCACCAGGTGAACGTCTTACAATAAAATACAGATTCCAGGGCCCTACCTCTGGTCTAGGGTAGAACTCAGGAGTCTGCATTTTTAAAAGTAACTCTAGATTCTGGTGCACAACCAGGTTTGGGGAACCCTGGCCTGAACCCCATAATTTTCCTGAATTGTCATATTTTTGCGTTTTTGTCTTGGCTTTGATTTCTCCTTTTAGCTCTTGTCTCACTACACTTGGACTTCTTCCTTCCTTCCTATCCCTGAGAACAAAATTTTGTAAGGCTAAGTTGACAAGACTCTTCTCCTACTGCCTTATTTAACTTGACTTTTGCAGTGAGAATCTGTTTCTCTACCTCAGACTTAAGTGTATGATAAATTATTCATGACCTGGGCCTTGTTTTCCTGTCATTATCATAAATGGTTTAGTGGCTCATCTCATCTCATGTTATAGGATTCAGAGAATTGATACCACATTTTAAATTTTGTTAAGAAAAATAATGTGCATCTCCTATCTCACTTGGGTTTTTTTCTTATTTGAGGGGCACGGTTTACAAAGGTCAGAATGAGTGGACCCCATAGTTGGGTCAAAAGAGAATGTGTAAGTACATTTGAATAATAATCACCAGGGCATTCATGCTAAGGCATACTATATAGTTATTTAACAAAACGAGTACGATATAACCATATTGTTATGGAAGGCTATCTATAATGTATAGCTGAGTGAAAAAACAGATTGTACAGCAGTAAGTATAAAATGAGTTCATTTTTGTTTAAGCTGTCCTCCAGAAAACCACAAAATTGTAGATATGTATCTGTTTGTATGTGCTTGGCTAAAGGTCTCAAGGATATAAAATATTTAGTTTATGATATTATTTTAATAATAAATATTAGGTAATATAAATAAACAAGTGTATTGTGTTGATTATTTATAACAAGTTATTAAACAAGTTTAATAATATATCACCTGTTATATATATCACCTATAATAATAAATCACCTATTATATTTATAGGTGATTTCCATTGAGGAAATGGATTACAGATGATGAGGAAAGGATTTTCAATTTTTACTTTCTATATTTTTATATTTAAATTTTAAATTAAAAGCATGTGATTCTTTTTAACTTAAAAAATTATGAAAGCATCGGTTTTTTAATATAGTATGATGTCAAGGTATATAGTTTAATCCTTCTATAAAATATCATTTCCTTAACTGTAGGACATCTTTTAAAAAACAAAAATACTAGGAATTTAGAGAACTTATTCTATAATAGAGTCAAAGAGAGCAAGAGAGGCTTTAGCCAGCATGTTGGAGACAGCATCAGCTCCCACCCAGCACAGTAGCTGATGCGCTCAGGTTACTCTGCATATGTTTTTGCTTCCCTTAGGTTGTTTGGTCCGCAGTTTGCATTCATTGATCAATGAGTTGATTCAGACTCAAACCCACCGACAGCAATGAATGTTGAGTGCAGCCATCAGTGCTTCCATTTGGTAGAGTTATCTTGGCCCTCCACAACTCCTACTCTTCTTTTTCCACACTGGTTCTTTGAGGTTTGTGTCTGGCATCTCTCTTAGTAACCAACAGTTGAGAGCCCACATAATTTTAAATAGCATTGACACTAGAGCTGGGAGGTTCTTAGAGATGGAGAAACTGTAGTTCAGAGAAGGGAGGGAGCTGCTGGAGAAGCTGACAGGTTGTTCTGTGACCACTCAGGCAATGCTTATATACTGGTAGCTGTAAACAAGAGTTGAAGACCTTGGTTCTTCCTCTCTGTTGTGAACCAAGAAGTACAAATGCTTTTGAAGGTAAATTAGCACGGGTTATGTTTGGGGTTAAATATAATAATAATAGCTGACATATTGAACATTTACTTGCTGTGTGCTGGGAATGGTACAAAGCACCTTATGCATTATGTCATTGAATCCCAAAACTCCATGAGGTGTAGATATTCTTATTATTCCCCATTTTATACATGAGAAAACTGAGACTCAGACACTTGCCCAGGGTCACACATCTAGTTAGGGAGTTGAGCCAGCATTGATCCCAGATATGTCTGATTCCAGATCTCACTCTTTACTTGAATTTAACAAACATTTAAATAAGCGTAAGTGTGGATGGAAATAGTGAGGGAATAACTGCTTTCAAATAGCTCATATTCTAACAGGGCTCTCAGAACTTAACCACATTAACTATAATTGGAGATGAAATGTGATCAGAGCTATGCAGACACTGGACAGTTTTGTGGTATTTTTGCTTATTAAATCCTCTCCTGGTCAGCCCCGTGGCCTAGTGGTTAAGTTCAGTGCGCTCTGCTTTGGCAGCCTGGGTTCACTTCCCGGGTGCGGACCTACACCACTCGTCGGCAGCCATGCTGTGGCGGCAATCCATGTACAAAGTAGAGGAAGACTGGCACAGATGTTAGCTCAGGGTGCATCTTCCTCAAGCAAAAAGAGGAAGATCCTTTTCTTACCCCTAATTAAAAGTTTTGAGGGAATGTGGGAGAAATGGATGTAAAATACTTCATTAGATTTCTCTCTAAAACCAAATATATGTTTTTAATAAATCTCTCCTTGCTACAGCCTATTTCTCACCAGAATGGCATGTTTCTAGGAGACATTTAAGTACATTAGATATTATCTTGGAGTTCTCTTTATCTTGTTGAAACAAAGCACTTATTTGTCAAAAACACAACAAAAAGCGAGGAACAGTGGGCAATAGAGGGGAGCTTTTAAAAAATTCACTGGACTACCTTTTGGGGACAGGCAGCAGAGGTGGTTCTGGTGACCTCATGTGACATGTGAAGGTACAGCCTACCCCTTTGCTTTAGGAATGTAGTGTTGTCTGTAAGGACCCCAAGGTACAGTCAACGGTCGGTGGTTTTTTCAAATCCCAAACTCACCGACAGCGTTGAATGTTCCTTGGAGTCCCCTGAAGGCTGGGCCCTGGCCCTGGCAGCCCTTCTTCAGCCTGCACCCACGTTCCAGGAACCAGTGAGCAGTGAGACCACCACTGATGGAGGCTCTCACATTCTTTTCCAGGTTTCAAGTTGAGAGTAGTTAGATTATGAAATCGATTTGTGTACATCAGAGAGCTAATGAACTTCAGGATGGTGAGACTGAAGTTATTTATACAAGCAGACTCAAATGGATGTCTGAGAAAATGGCTTTGAATGGTATTATTTTTTAATTCTGAAAATGTCAAATACTCCATTTTATAGTAGTATCTTAATTATTAAAGGGTGAGAGTAAGAAAGAAATTAACGTATACTGAGGACCCTACTATGTGCTGGGATGTGTATATTTTTACCTCATTAAATTCTCAAAACCCGCTTTTACCTCATGAGAAAACTGAGTCCTAGAGAAATGAAGTAATTTGCCCAAAGTTACATAGCCAGTAGCCAAGGTTACAAGCCAGAATTTGAGTACTGGACTTTATGATTGCAAAGGTCACTGATCATACTGCCTCCTCCCTTGTCCACCACAAAACTCACTGTTGTATATCTAGGGGTGGAACCTTCAGTGAGAATTAAGTCAAATAAGTAAACATCCTCTTCTTGTTTGCCTGTAATAATGGTAGGTGAGTCTGTAGGTGAACTGTTTCATAGAGGAAGATGAAAAAAACTGACCTTCATAATCTAGCTGAGATCCTGGATCATTAAGTTGCCACAGAGGTTCAGTGGTAGTCTGTAAGTTATTTTTCATATTGAAAAAGCAAAAAATAAACAAAAAACCCCACCACCTAATAGAAAGCCTGCATTTCTCTTCCTGCATACTCTCTGACACAGAGAGTAACTAAAATGTCAGGTGTCTTTGCTTTTGACAGAAAGGGTATCAGTGCATTGTAGAAATACTGGTTATTTTTTATTGGCTGTTGAATGTCCTTGATGAAAAATCTAGAAAATGAATTAATTATGTGGAACTTTTCAAATGTAGGGTTTATAATAGGAGGGATCCAGGAGTGCTCAGTATAATAAGGGCTCACAGAACTGCTGGCTGAATTGAGGTTAATCTTGAATCAGGGATAGTTATTACCACTTGATTTAGGTTTAAATATTAAAGATTGACTGTTCTCAAATTCATTTTTAAAGCAGCCAAATTGTACACATTAAAAAAATCAACCACTGAGAATTCGATTTGAATGTAAACTGTTTTCTACATCAGTTTAATTATTTCACCCTCTGTCAAAACACTCCAGTTAGCCAGCTTTGTTGAGTTCTTAGTGTTATGACAGTAAATTGTTTACAAACGACAATAAAAAAATCAAGCAGCTGTTACTGTGTAGTATTTTAAAAATTCTTTAATGGATTTATTTTAAACGGTCTTCCCCTTGGCCTGTTAATATGAAGAGATGCCAGTGCCTTATACTATTTGGATAAATATTCAGACTTTAAAAAAATACTGACTTCTGCGACTGCAAACCATTAGATGTTTACAAAATAACATTGCTTAAATTCATGGCATTCTAAGAAGAATGCTTTCATAGACTTGAAAAATTAGAGAAGAGTGAAAGGTTTCTAGAATGACATATTTCATGGCAATAAAGGCCTTCATCATCCTCATTTTTTTGATTTGCTTTAAGTCCTTAATTTTTGTTTTTATCATTAAGTAAGTTTAAGGCACACAATGGATCTTTTAAATGAATTTGGCTAAGAGGTTTATGTACTCAATGCAAGGATAAAGTCTTAAGGGTTAAAAAAGTTAAGGGTTAAATTAGCCAAGAGTTATAGAAGCTACACATTTAATAAAGTAGTCCAACTATTTAATTCTTGATTTAGACCGGTTTTGAGTTTGTCAAAACTCACCATCCATCCTTTATCATTTCACTTACCTCCTTTCTTTCCTTTTCCAGAGGTACTATAAAATATTGAAACCCACTTTGCTCCAACTTGGAGGTGTAAATGTTTTCATCGTCCTCTTGAGGCCTCTTGATATACTTGAAAGAAACAAGAAGCATATACTTAATAAAACAATATATTTGAGGAATTAGTAGCATAGAAGAGGAGTCACTGTCTCAGGTGGCTGTATACCCAGATGCTTCCCAAGGACTATGCAGGGAACATCTCTAGAAGGGTTTGGGGGTAATGCTGCTAGCCTTGAGGACAAATTCTTAAAGATGACAGCAGCATGTCAGCATGAATCCATGTTCCTCTTAGCCAAACTGCTAGTGTTCTGCTTCATCGTTTTACTAATTCAGCAGCGGAATCCTAGGAATTCTTTCTCCTACCTGTAACCCTTGCCATCATGGAGCCTAGTGTCTACCCAGGGAACTAGACATAGACACAGCTGATGACAAAGAGGATGATCGCTATGCTATCAGGATGGTATGAACCATGTTAAGGGAGAACAGAGGAAAGAAGGGTTAATTCTACCTAGAAGTGCCAGGAAAGGTATATCTAAGTGGTCATATCTGATCTGGACCTTGAAAGTTTAGTTGAATTTTTACTAGACAGAGAAGGAAAGATATTCCGATAGAGGGAACACTCTTCACAGGAAATCTTGGAGGTAGGAAAGTTCAAGTAATGGTGAGCACGTGAGATTAACCTCTCAGAGCATCAGTTAACTCATCTTTAAGATGTGGAACAAATAGTACTTGCCATTCCTGCATGCATGGCTGTGAAAATCCGATGAAGTTATGTATGTGGAAGTATCATGCAAATGTAATTGCTAGGTCTCTCTTTTCATTGCTCTTGGTTCATATGTGCTAAAATAGAATAAATGAAGTACCTTATCTTGATAGACTCTTCCCAGTTAGATTCTTATTTGGCCTTCTCTTTTTTTCCTTTAAAGTGACCATAGTTTAAATTTTTCATATATTAAATGTTTGGAGAAGCAATATTTTAGCATGGTAAAGAGCACAGCCTTGGGAGCCAGAATCTTGCCTTTGCAACTTACTAGCTATGTGACCTTGGGCAGATTAAAATAACCTTTCTGTTTCTCTGTTTCCTTATATATAAAATGGAGATAATGATAGTATGTACCTCATAGGACTGTTGTCAGGAGTAAATGAGGGTAATATATGTCACATGTGTAAAATAGCACTTGACACACATTAAAAGCTATATGTGTTTTTATATGTTATTTCAAAATGATTTAAATTGTTAAAATCATTTACAACTATTATTTACATGTTACTAAATAAAGTTGCATGTTTTGCCCAGAATTTGGTTTCTAGTCTATACACACTAATGTAAAAACCTTCTTTTATAGTTAAAACAGTCCCTGACTAGCTATTATTGCATTGTATATGTACATATGTATATGTGTGTTTTAAAGACATTTTTGAAATTAGTGCTCTACCACTTGCTTTGTGACCTTTGGTCAAGTTTTTATCTCCCATAAGCTTCAATTTCCTCAATCTGTAAAAATGAGAATAATATTAGTACCTACCTCTCATATTGATTATAAGTTAAGTTAGTATAATTAAAAACTCTCAGGAAAGCTATAGATTCTCTCCCTAAATACATGCACATAAAAACAAAATTTTTATTTTTTGAGAAAGATCAGCCCTGAGCTAACATCTGCCAATCCTCCTCTTTTTTTGCTGAGGAAGACTGGCCCTAGGCTAACATCTGTGCCCATCTTCCTCCACTTTATATGGGACGCCGCCACAGCATGGCTTGACAAGCGGTGCGTCTGTGCGCGCCCAGGATTCGAACCCGCGAACCCTGGGCTGCCGCAGTGGAGCGCACACACTTAACCGCTTGCGCCACCGGGCTGGTCCCCCCAAAAAAACAAAATTTTGAAAGCAGTTTCAGTTACAGTTAATCCAAGAACCCAACCGTAGCCTTCCTATGAACTTCAGGTTAGGAAATTCTGACCAGAGCTGTAGACCAAGATTTTGCAATCTAGTCTTGTCACTGGTGTAATGTTGCTACTTTGGACGTCTCCATCACCATCTTATTAGGAGTGGCTACTTACCAGCAGTAGTGCAAACTGTCACTATCATTTAGTCATACCTTTCCCTGTAGTGTAACCTATGAGATGTAACCGGATAGTGATAACCAGACAATGATGGTCCCTGGAAAAGTAGTTATTTAGACTTCATCAAGTTCTGTACTAATTGCAGATACCAACCATTAATTAGTAACTCTGTGCTTATACAATTAGAATTTCTAAAAGAAGTTGCCAGATGAGCAGTTACACAGTTATTTGAGTGAATTTATCTATCTTAATTTGCAACAGTTTCCCACCTCCCCCTACATCCCCAGCAACCATTGGTTTGGTTCTGATCCCAGCGCTGTGACTACTAATTCTGGCTTTAAGTTTGGCTGAAAGAATGTATTGTTTCAAGACAATGCTTACAAAGGAGCCTGCTGGATTCAGAGTGTTTACTTGAATATTAGGAAGGGGAAAAAAAGAGTGCACCAAAAATTGCAGTTGTATATGTAATTGTTTGTCATCCTTGTATTTAGCCTGCTTGAGGTTTTACCAAGGAGTTGAGAGGTAGAAATAGAAATTTAAACTCAATAGCTTGGAACATTTTACTCTTTGACATGGCAACTTTATATCAGGTTACTTCAGATATTTTAGGTGAGTCTAGAAGACAAGAGGAGGGAGGTAGGCCACCTCACTGAGATAGCAAATAAAGGCAATATTTCTCTTCAAATGGGACACATATTTCAAAGCCTATCAAAATATTCTAAGAGCCATCTGAATTCTCCATTCCTTAGTTCCAGTGACTTCATGTGTTTGAGATATTATTAAACTATTTTAGATTATTTTGCAAACCCACTGGAAGCAGGACTTCATTTTTCCATGGTAAATTAATTCACAGGATATCTGTAATCAGTGAACAACTCTTCTAAATAACTGTACCAAGGATTGTTGTTCAGCTGACCTGAATAAGTGAGTACATAAGTGAGTTAGGAATATAAGGTCATAAAAGAAATAACCAGAATCATTCGGTAGCTAATATTCATTGGGATTAAGGAATGAGTTGGAGAGAATCTTGGGTTTTATTGCAGTATGTGAAAAGTGTTGGCAGGGATTTTAAAAGTTCTTTAGAGCCAGCAGACATGTGTTTTACAACAATCAGTCAATGAAATAAACAAGCACAGTGATCAAAGGACTCCATCTTTCCTTTGAAACCCTGATGATGTATCAGTAATATAAGACTATGTATTTCTTCCCCTGACCTATTTTAGTTTATTGGGTTAAATTTAATCATATGGCACTTAATGCTTTAAAAACTTGACCTCTTGTAAAGTTCATTATTGCCTCAGGTAGATTATAGCTTTGTGTTAAGGCATTGTAAGTTATAGGTAATAAGACATATTCATTCCATAACTAGCTTTTTAGTTATTCATAACATTTAGGGAAAATGTTCTTTAAATGTTGCTTTTCTTGGCTATTTCCAGCGAATGGTTGAATCTTGCAAAATATGTCTTAAAAGTTTTATTTTTGAATGTATATTCTCTAGAAAAGCTATGCTGGATCTACCTCAGACTTGCACAAATGAAATAGTACTATACAAGGTTGGGTAAGCTATTAATTCTTGACATATTGCTTTTAGACTCATGTCTCCATTGCTAACCTGAAATTGGACAATCCTGATGTTTGAGTAAGAATGCTAATTCTGGATAGGGGAAAAAATTCTGGGATGAAAGTATTAGAAAATACGTTTCAATCTATAGTTTTATAATTTTCAAAGCTAACAGGAGTCTTAGAGGTCATTTGGTCTAATGATTTCTAAACCTGACTTCGCATCAGAATTGTGTGGTGGTGGATTGTAATGAGTATTTGGGTGGTGAACATGATGTAATCTATGCAGAAAAAGAAATATAATGATGTACACCTGAAATTTATACAATGTTATAAACCAATGTTACTGCAATAAAAAAAGAATGATGGTGGTGGGAAATGTGGGTTGCTAATAATACGGATTTCTAGGCATCACCCTAGACTTAGTAAATCAAATCCTCTAGGGATGGGTTCTGTAGTTTTCAACCTCCCCCCCCCCCCGGGGATTCTGATTTAAAAAGCCCCCACAAAATTCTGATTTTGTGGACCTTGGGAAATCTCTGATTTAGGCTAAGATCTTTCTTTAACAGATGAGGAAAGGGATTTAGAAGGGAAATGAAGGCTCCCAGTCATACAGCAGGTCAGAATTGAAATCCTTGACTGTGTGTGTGCATGTGTGTTGTGTGTGTGTTTACTTATACCACACTACCTCTCCATCATGAAAAAGCATGCTTTTGGAGAAGTTTCCTGATGTTCTATTGGCCGTCTGCAAAGTGCTTCAAGTCAATCTGCCTGGCAGGTCAAACATCTTAGCCTTAGGGATGCACCCAGAACTAGTGCAAATGGACCACTGATTTGAATTTGGTATGCTGACCTGAAACATTTGACTAAGTAAGCAGTGTTGAGTGGTGTTGGCTTAAAAACTGTCCATGGTATGAAATGCGAAATAGCTGTAAGTGATCAAAACTCTGTGAAGGCCCTCCAGGCTCTGACATTTATCAGCTGCTGTTACACTTGAACACTTTCCTCTAATCAAAGGTGACTACCACTGGATGGAAGACATTTGCAGAATCTCTGGCTGCTCTTGGGGGGGGGGGGGATTTGTTTTAATTGCCAGTGAGAAGGTAGGAATGATTTCAATAAAGATCAAGAACCTCCAAATCCACTTCAGCTTGGGCTCCTGGCCAAGTGTCCATCCTCAGGAGGGAGTTGGTGTCAGCTGCTGCTTTGTGTCTTGAGGTATTTCAGAAAAGCCAAAGGCATTACGGAAGCCTTTCCTGAGTTGGCAGGCAGGAGTGACACCAGGAATCAAGGCCTGACACATGTCATCAGCCTGGAAAAAGTGGAGTTTGGACACTAATGATGGCTCTTGTCAAGGCTTAGTATGATAAAGCGTGGAGGACTCAGCTTGGGGGTTCTTTTGCATAGGAGAGGAGTTATAGTTTAGAGAACACCTGCCAAGAGTTTTCACTGCCCCAGCTGTATGTCAGTTACTAATCCTTCACCCTTGACTCCTGTCACTTCTTTTTAATGGGTGATGGTAGAGATGCTGGATGGGTAAGGGAGAGAGGCAGCTTGGTTATATCTAGCACATCTCACTATTTGCTTGTTTCCTTGTCATTCTCTGTGTAGAACTAAATTTGTGTGGCCGTACTTTAGGCTAGTGTTTTGTTCTTTCTATATCTGGAGGTATACTGGGCCAGAGTCACAGGTCCTCTCTTTCCATAAATGCCACTGTTGGTGACCACACAAATGTTTTGATTGGCATTTGGGAGAAAGGTTTTTGCTAATATATCTCTCTGTTTAGAAGTCTTACTGTCAAATCCCTGCTCTGCCATTTAGTAGCTGTGTAACTTCTGGCAAGTGGTTTAACTTCTGTTTCTCATCTGCAAAATGGAGGTTAGTAATTAATTGTACTTCTATCACAGGATTGTGAGAATTAAATAAAGTGGGAATATAAAAATACCTGGCACATAACATTCAAATTTCAGTTACTGTTATTATTATTAATTATTTGGGCGAACTTCCTGCTTACTAAAAGAATGGATGAGGGGTTTCTAAACCATTGTCTTAGTGAATACAAGAGTTGTGGTGTAGAATGAATGTAAAATTGAAGTCAGGAGACCCAGATTCAAGACTTGACTATGCTATATGTTACTTCAATTTCCATACAAAAAAGATTATACCAACCAAAGACAAACAAACAAAATCAGGATCTCTAAGATCTCTTGCCACACAAAAAATCTTTACATTCGTAAAAATTATTGAGGTTCCTGGGGCCGGCCCAGTGGTGTAATGGTTAAGTTCACGTACTCCGCTTCAGAGAGCTGGGGTTCGCAAGTTCGGATTCTGGGTGCGGACCTGTGCACTGCTCATCAAGCCGTGCTGTGGTGGCGTCCCATATAAAGTGGAGGAGGATGGGCACGGATGTTAGCCCAGGGCCAGTCTTCCTCAGCCAAAAAAAAAGAGGAGGATTGGCAGATGCTAGTTCAGGGCTGATTCTCCTCACACACACACACAAAATATACGTATATATTTATATTTTTATATATATATATATATAAAAGTTGTGTACTTGTGTCAAGATTTAATAAAATCAGTAAATCTTATCGCTTCGTCAAGGATGTTCTTAAGTTAAAATGTCATCCCCCCCTCCCCTTGGAGTGTGTGGCAGTGATGAATACAGTGACTAGTGGTATATTTTGGTGCCACTGCTTTGATTAGCGCTAAGGCCAGCAATTTAACCCAACATTGGCTTTGCACCATCAGTGCAAATGTCAACATGGTAAAAAAGGCAAATAATGTCTTATAATTAGTACAAAAATAGTTTTGACCTAGCAGACTCTCTGAAAGGGTCTTGGGGACATCTGTGGACCACACTTTGAGAACCACTGCTATGGAGTCCAGATGTTAGGAAACCTAGGCAGATGATGGGAACTTCCCTAATCCCTTCAGAGTTAAGACTCATAGGGCTACAGTAGGCTATAGGAAAGAAGACAATCCCTGGCATATTGTTTTGACATCCTCTCGGGGCTTAGCATAGTATTTAGGGGCTTAATTTGCATGTAGTGGAGCTCAGTAAACGTTGATCAGTCAGTGTGGATTGCCTAAATGTTATATTTAGCAACTTCTTTTTTCTTCTATACCTTGTAAACTCAGTTTTTTATGGTCTCGTGGTAAACACCATATATTTTCTGAGTCTTGCTGATCCCTCTGTTCAAAGTTATCTTTTTATAACTAAATTTATTTAACAGATATTGATGGGACAGTATTGTTACTATGTGTGTTGTATTCTCATTGTGGGGAGATAAGAAGTAATCACATGGCATTTGCTCTTTTATGATCTTGGGAAAATAAGCAGTTAAGCAACATACTAAGCAGTGTCCAGATGCAGAGGTTAATAGTGCCTGGCATAGGGTTCAGCATTTAGTAGGTATTTGTAGTAAATACCTCCTTTTTTTGAGCATCCTTTCAGTGTCAGGCACTGTGATTTTTATGTAGATAGTGTATATAAACTTTTCGTAAATGCCTCCTAATTGCTCAGAAGGGTGAAAGGAATATGGTCTGGATTGGGTAAAATTGTTTTCCCAGTGCCGGATTCTTCCTAAAGTCTTCCCAGATTTCTTTCTATTCTTTCTTCATTGGTTCTATAGCATTTCTTGTGGTGTACCTTGTATTAGAATTGTTTGCAAGGCTTATCTTTCCAACTATAATGTAAACTCAGTGAGAACAGAGACATTTTGTTTAGATATATATATCAGGTACTTGATAAATGTTTATATTAAACTGTAAGTGTCTCTTAATTCGTTGTTTATCTAAACAGTATATACATGAAATCATTTAAATATATTAAGCTAATTTTTAAATAAACTCAGTATTTCCTTTTGAGATGTGAATAATAACCCTATAATCTGTCTATTCTAGAAGTTGCAGTGTGCATCTGTTTTTTTGGGGGGGGATGTGTTAAATATCTTATTTTCAACTTCTGAGTTTGAAAAGCAACGAAAAATATGAACATTTTTGTTCATATTGCTAATGTTGATTAAGTAGTGCTCTCTTTGGCTCCTTACTAATGGTTCTGTGATAAGATAATTGGGGAGTGGGTGCTGACTTGAATTGATACTACATTTAATTTTTAGTCAAGGCATATGGAAGAAAGTTGTAAAAATCCAGCTCGCTAGTCTTTTTAACATAAGAGATAGTTTGCAGCTTAATAAATCAATTTGGAGATCAAAGCATCCTCCGTAAAATGTTAGTCACAATAAAGCCAGTACCTGGCAGGTGATTATTTGTCTCCAAAATAAACAATCATCAGAAGAAGCCAGTTGTGACAATTGCTCTATTTTTGTGTAGTCTCTATAAAAAGATTATTTAAAGAGTAACATCTATATAAGGGAATAACCCTAAATGCTTAGCTAGCACCTTGAGTGGAAATTTGAGATTTGTGTAGAGGAGGGAGAGTAGTTGTTAGTTCTTTGTAAGCTGCTTGCAAATTGGGTACCTCTGCTTCTTAGTATGCCCTCAGCCTATCTTTTTTGTTTCTAGGAAACTCTTAGGACTGGAGCTCTTTCTTCCTTTGCTGTTTCCTTACTACAGTCTCAAAATTTTATTTCTGAAGTGGAATCTTAACTAGGTTATGTGAAAGCAAAC